>NW_027422080.1:0-314199 GCF_037893015.1 Macrotis lagotis
CCCTTGCATTCCTTACATTCCGTTACTCTTTCCTTGCCTTGCCGTGCATTGCCTAGCCTTCCGTTGTCGTGCATTAGCCTTGCATTTCCTGACCGTGCCTTGCCTTGCGTTACCCTTTCCTTGCCTTGCCGTGCATTGCCTAGACTTGCGTTGTCGTGCCTTAGCCTTGTTTCCCCTTGCCGTGCCGTGCCTTTTGTTACACTTGCCTTGCCTTGCTTTGCCTTGCCTTCCATTCCTTCCGTTACTCGTTCCTTGCCTAGCCGTGCACTGCCTAGCCTTGCGTTGTCGTGCATTAGCCTTGCCTTGCCTGACCGTGCCTTGCCTTGCGTTACCCTTTCCTTGCCTTGCCGTGCTTTGCCCAGCTTGCGTTGTCGTGCCTTAGCCTTGTTTCCCCTTGCCGTGTCGTGCCTTTTGTTACACTTGCCTGGCCTTGCTTTGCCTTGCCTTCCATTCCTTCCGTTACTCGTTCCTTGCCTAGCCGTGCACTGCCTAGCCTTGCGTTGTCGTGCATTAGCCTTGCCTTGCCTGACCGTGCCTTGCCTTACGTTACCCTTTCCTTGCCTTGCCGTGCTTTGCCCAGCTTGCGTTGTCGTGCCTTAGCCTTGTTTCCCCTTGCCGTGCCGTTCCTTCCCTTACTCTTGACTTGCCTTGCTTTCCCTTGCCTTCCTTGCCTTCCGTTACTCTTTCATTGCCTTACCGTGCATTGCCTAGCCTTGCGTTGTCGTGCATTAGCCTTGCCTACTCTGACCGTGCCTTGCCTTGCGTTACACTTTCCTTGCCTTGCCGTGCATTGCCTAGCTTGCGTTGTCGTGCCATACCCTTTTATCCCCTTACCGTGCCGTGCCTTTTGTTTCACTTGCCTTGCATTGCTTTGCCTTGCCTTCCTTTCCTTCTGTTACGCTTTCGTTGCCTAGCCGTGCACTGCTAAGCCCTTGCGTTGTCGTGCCTTAGCCTTGTTTCCCCTTGCCGTGCCGTTCCTTCCGTTACTCTTGCCTTGCCTTGCTTTCCCTTGCATTCCTTACATTCCGTTACTCTTTCCTTGCCTTGCCGTGCATTGCCTAGCTTGCGTTGTCGAGCCTTACCCTTGTTTCTCCTTGCCGTGCCGTGCCTTTTGTTTCACTTGCCTTGCATTGCTTTGCCTTGCCTTCCTTTCCTTCTGTTACTCTTTCCTTGCCTAGCCTTGCACTGCCAAGCCTTGCGTTGTCGTGCATTAGCCTTGCCTCGACTGACCGTGCCTTGCCTTGCGTTACCCTTTCCTTGCCTTGCCGTGCATTGCCTAGCTTGCGTTGTCGTGCCTTACCTTGTTTCCCCTTGCCGTGCCGTGCCGTTTGTTACACTTCCCTTGAATTGCTTTGCCTTGCCTTCCTATCCTTCCGTTACTCTTTCCTTGCCTAGCCGTGCACTGCCTAGCCTTGCGTTGTCGTGCATTAGCCTTGCCTCGCCTGATCGTGCCTTGCCTTGCGTTACCCTTTCCTTGCCTTGCCGTGCATTGCCTAGCTTGCGTTGTCGTGCCTTAGCCTTGTTTCCCCTTGCCGTGCCGTTCCTTCCCTTACCCTTGCCTTGCCTTGCTTTCCCTTGCCTTCCTTGCCTTCCGTTACTCTTTCCTTGCCTTACCGTGCATTGCCTAGCCTTGCGTTGTCGTGCATTAGCCTTGCCTTCTCTGACCGTGCCTTGCCTTGCGCTACCCTTTCCTTGCCTTGCCGTGCATTGCCTAGCTTGCGTTGACGTGCCTTATCCTTGTTTCCCCTTGCCGTGCCGTGCCTTTTGTTTCACTTGCCTTGCATTGCTTTGCTTTGCCTTCCTTTCCTTCTGTTACGCTTTCCTTGCCTAGCCGTGCACTGCTAAGCCTTGCGTTGTCCTGCATTAGCCTTCCCTCGACTGACCGTGCCTGGCCTTGCGTTACCCTCTCCTTCCCTTGCCTTGCTTTACCTAGCCGTGCGTTGTCGTGCATTAGCCTTGCCATGCCTCACCGTGCCTTGCCTTGAGTTACCCTTTCCTTGCCTTGCCGTGCTTTGCCTAGCCTTGCGTTGTCGTGCCTTAACCTTGTTTCCCCTTGCCGTGCCGTTCCTTCCGTTACTCTTGCCTTGCCTTGCTTTCCCTTGCATTCCTTACATTCCGTTACTCTTTCCTTGCCTTGCCGTGCATTGCCTAGCCTTCCGTTGTCGTGCATTAGCCTTGCATTTCCTGACCGTGCCTTGCCTTGCGTTACCCTTTCATTGCCTTTTCGTGCATTGCCTAGCTTGCGTTGTCGTACCTTAGCCTTGTTTCCCCTAGCCGTGCCGTTCCTTCTGTTACTCTTGCCTTGCCTTGCTTTCCCTTGCATTCCTTACATTCCGTTACTCTTTCCTTGCCTTGCCGTGCATTGCCTAGCCTTGCGTTGTCGTGCCTTAGCCTTGCCTCGCCTGACCGTGACTTCCCTTGTGTTACCCTTTCCTTGCCTTGCCGTGCATTGCCTAGACGTGCGTTGTTGTGCTTTAGCCTTGCCTTTCCTCACCGTGCCTTCCCTTGCGTTACCCTTAACTTGCCTTGCCGTGCATTGCCTAGCTTGCGTTGTCGTGCCTTACCTTGTTTCCCCTTGCCGTGCCGTGCCGTTTGTTACACTTCCCTTGCCTTGCTTTGCCTTGCCTTCCTATCCTTCCGTTACTCTTTCCTTGCCTAGCCGTGCACTGCCTAGCCTTGCGTTGTCGTGCCTTAGCCTTGTTTCCCCTTGCCGTGCCGTTCCTACCCTTACCCTTGCCTTGCCTTGCTTTCCCTTGCCTTCCTTGCCTTCCGTTACTCTTTCCTTGCCTTGCCGTGCATTGCCTAGACGTGCGTTGTTGTGCATTAGCCTTGCCTTTCCTCACCGTGCCTTCCCTTGCGTTACCCTTTCCTTGCCTTGCCGTGCATTGCCTAGCCTTGCGTTGTCGTGCCTTAGCCTTGTCTCGCCTGACCCTGACTTGCCTTGCGTTATCCTTTGCTTGCCTTGCCGTGCATTGCCTAGCTTGCGTTGTCGTGCCTTAGCCTTGTTTCCCCTTGCCGTGCCTTGCCTTTTGTTTCACTTGCCTTGCATTGCTTTGCCTTGCCTTCCTTTCCTTCTGTTACGCTTTCCTTGCCTAGCCGTGCACTCCTAAGCCTTGCGTTGTCGTGCATTAGCCTTCCCTCGAGTGACCGTGCCTGGCCTTGCGTTACCCTCTCCTTCCCTTGCCTTGCTTTGCCTAGCCGTGCGTTGTCGTGCATTAGCCTTGCCATGCCTCACCGTGCCTTGCCTTGCGTTACCCTTTCCTTGCCTTGCCGTGCTTTGCCTAGCCTTGCGTTGTCGTGCCTTAGCCTTGTTTCCCCTTGCCGTGCCGTTCCTTCCGTTACTCTTGCCTTGCCTTGCTTTCTCTTGCATTCCTTACATTCCGTTACTCTTTCCTTGCCTTGCCGTGCATTGCCTAGCCTTCCGTTGTCGTGCATTAGCCTTGCATTTCCTGACCGTGCCTTGCCTTGCGTTACCCTTTCCTTGCCTTCCCGTGCATTGCCTAGCTTGCGTTGTCGTGCCTTAGCCTTGTTTCCCCTTGCCATGCCGTTCCTTCTGTTACTCTTGCCTTGCCTTGCTTTCCCTTGCATTCCTTACATTCCGTTACTCTTTCCTTGCCTTGCCGTGCATTGCCTAGCCTTGCGTTGTCGTGCCTTAGCCTTGCCTCGCCTGACCGTGACTTCCCTTGCGTTACCCTTTCCTTGCCTTGCCGTGCATTGCCTAGACGTGCGTTGTTGTGCATTAGCCTTGCCTTTCCTCACCGTGCCTTCCCTTGCGTTACCCTTAACTTGCCTTGCCGTGCATTGCCTAGCCTTGCGTTGTCGTGCCTTAGCCTTGTCTCGCCTGACCCTGCCTTGCCTTGCGTTACCCTTTCCTTGCCTTGCCGTGCATTGCCTAGCTTGCGTTGTCGTGCCTTAGCCTTGTTTCCCCTTGCCGTGCCGTGCCTTTTGTTACACTTGCCTTGCCTTGCTTTGCCTTGCCTTCCATTCCTTCCGTTACTCGTTCCTTGCCTAGCCGTGCACTGCCTAGCCTTGCGTTGTCGTGCATTAGCCTTGCCTTGCCTGACCGTGCCTTGCCTTGCGGTACCCTTTCCTTGCCTTGCCGTGCTTTGCCCAGCTTGCGTTGTCGTGCCTTAGCCTTGTTTCCCCTTGCCGTGCCGTTCCTTCCCTTACTCTTGACTTGCCTTGCTTTCCCTTGCCTTCCTTGCCTTCCGTTACTCTTTGCTTACCATCCGTGCATTGCCTAGCCTTGAGTTGTCGTGCCGTAGCCTTGCCTCGCCTGACCGTGACTTCCCTTGCGTTACCCTTTCCTTGCCTTGCCGTCCATTGCCTAGCCGTGCGTTGTTGTGCATTAGCCTTGCCTTGCCTCACCGTGCCTTGCCTTACGTTACCCTTTCCTTGCCTTGCCGTGCATTGCCTAGCTTGCGTTGTCGTGCCTTACCCTTGTTTCTCCTTTCCGTGCCGTGCCTTTTGTTTCACTTGCCTTGCATTGCTTTGCCTTGCCTTCCTTTCCTTCTGTTACTCTTTCCATGCCTAGCCTTGCACTGCCAAGCCTTGCGTTGTCGTGCATTAGCCTTGCCTCGACTGACCGTGCCTTGCCTTGCGTTACCCTTTCCTTGCCTTGCCGTGCATTGCCTAGCTTGCGTTGTCGTGCCTTACCTTGTTTCCCCTTGCCGTGCCGTGCCGTTTGTTACACTTCCCTTGAATTTCTTTGCCTTGCCTTCCTATCCTTCCGTTACTCTTTCCTTGCCTTACCGTGCATTGCCTAGCCTTGCGTTGTCGTGCATTAGCCTTGCCTTCTCTGACCGTGCCTTGCCTTGCGTTACCCTTTCCTTGCCTTGCCGTGCATTGCCTAGCTTGCGTTGTCGTGCCTTATCCTTGTTTCCCCTTGCCGTGCCGTGCCTTTTTTTTCACTTGCCTTGCATTGCTTTGCCTTGCCTTCCTTTCCTTCTGTTACGCTTTCCTTGCCTAGCCGTGCACTGCTAAGCCTTGCGTTGTCCTGCATTAGCCTTCCCTCGACTGACCGTGCCTGGCCTTGCGTTACCCTCTCCTTCCCTTGCCTTGCTTTGCCTAGCCGTGCGTTGTCGTGCATTAGCCTTGCCATGCCTCACCGTGCCTTGCCTTGAGTTACCCTTTCCTTGCCTTGCCGTGCTTTGCCTAGCCTTGCGTTGTCGTGCCTTAGCCTTGTTTCCCCTTGCCGTGCCGTTCCTTCCGTTACTCTTGCCTTGCCTTGCTTTCCCTTGCATTCCTTACATTCCGTTACTCTTTCCTTGCCTTGCCGTGCATTGCCTAGCCTTGCGTTGTCGTGCCTTAGCCTTGCCTCGCCTGACCGTGACTTCCCTTGTGTTACCCTTTCCTTGCCTTGCCGTGCATTGCCTAGACGTGCGTTGTTGTGCTTTAGCCTTGCCTTTCCTCACCGTGCCTTCCCTTGCGTTACCCTTAACTTGCCTTGCCGTGCATTGCCTAGCCTTGCGTTGTCGTGCCTTAGCCTTGTCTCGCCTGACCCTGCCTTGCCTTGCGTTACCCTTTCCTTGCCTTGCCGTGCATTGCCTAGCTTGCGTTGTCGTGCCTTAGCCTTGTTTCCCCTTGCCGTGCCGTGCCTTTTGTTACACTTGCCTTGCCTTGCTTTGCCTTGCCTTCCATTCCTTCCGTTACTCGTTCCTTGCTTAGCCGTGCACTGCCTAGCCTTGCGTTGTCGTGCATTAGCCTTGCCTTGCCTGACCGTGCCTTGCCTTGCGTTACCCTTTCCTTGCCTTGCCGTGCTTTGCCCAGCTTGCGTTGTCGTGCCTTAGCCTTGTTTCCCCTTGCCGTGCCGTTCCTTCCCTTACTCTTGACTTGCCTTGCTTTCCCTTGCCTTCCTTGCCTTCCGTTACTCTTTGCTTACCATCCGTGCATTGCCTAGCCTTGAGTTGTCGTGCCGTAGCCTTGCCTCGCCTGACCGTGACTTCCCTTGCGTTACCCTTTCCTTGCCTTGCCGTGCATTGCCTAGCTTGCGTTGTCGTGCCTTACCTTGTTTCCCCTTGCCGTGCCGTGCCGTTTGTTACACTTCCCTTGCCTTGCTTTGCCTTGCCTTCCTATCCTTCCGTTACTCTTTCCTTGCCTAGCCGTGCACTGCCTAGCCTTGCGTTGTCGTGCCTTAGCCTTGTTTCCCCTTGCCGTGCCGTTCCTTCCCTTACCCTTGCCTTGCCTTGCTTTCCCTTGCCTTCCTTGCCTTCCGTTACTCTTTCCTTGCCTTGCCGTGCATTGCCTAGACGTGCGTTGTTGTGCATTAGCCTTGCCTTTCCTCACCGTGCCTTCCCTTGCGTTACCCTTTCCTTGCCTTGCCGTGCATTGCCTAGCCTTGCGTTGTCGTGCCTTAGCCTTGTCTCGCCTGACCCTGACTTGCCTTGCGTTACCCTTTCCTTGCCTTGCCGTGCATTGCCTAGCTTGCGTTGTCGTGCCTTAGCCTTGTTTCCCCTTGCCGTGCCTTGCCTTTTGTTTCACTTGCCTTGCATTGCTTTGCCTTGCCTTCCTTTCCTTCTGTTACGCTTTCCTTGCCTAGCCGTGCACTGCTAAGCCTTGCGTTGTCGTGCATTAGCCTTCCCTCGAGTGACCGTGCCTGGCCTTGCGTTACCCTCTCCTTCCCTTGCCTTGCTTTGCCTAGCCGTGCGTTGTCGTGCATTAGCCTTGCCATGCCTCACCGTGCCTTGCCTTGCGTTACCCTTTCCTTGCCTTGCCGTGCTTTGCCTAGCCTTGCGTTGTCGTGCCTTAGCCTTGTTTCCCCTTGCCGTGCCGTTCCTTCCGTTACTCTTGCCTTGCCTTGCTTTCTCTTGCATTCCTTACGTTCCGTTACTCTTTCCTTGCCTTGCCGTGCATTGCCTAGCCTTCCGTTGTCGTGCATTAGCCTTGCATTTCCTGACCGTGCCTTGCCTTGCGTTACCCTTTCCTTGCCTTCCCGTGCATTGCCTAGCTTGCGTTGTCGTGCCTTAGCCTTGTTTCCCCTTGCCATGCCGTTCCTTCTGTTACTCTTGCCTTGCCTTGCTTTCCCTTGCATTCCTTACATTCCGTTACTCTTTCCTTGCCTTGCCGTGCATTGCCTAGCCTTGCGTTGTCGTGCCTTAGCCTTGCCTCGCCTGACCGTGACTTCCCTTGCGTTACCCTTTCCTTGCCTTGCCGTGCATTGCCTAGACGTGCGTTGTTGTGCATTAGCCTTGCCTTTCCTCAACGTGCCTTCCCTTGCGTTACCCTTTCCTTGCCTTGCCGTGCATTGCCTAGCCTTGCGTTGTCGTGCCTTAGCTTTGTCTCGCCTGACCCTGCCTTGCCTTGCGTTACCCTTTCCTTGCCTTGCCGTGCATTGCCTAGCTTGCGTTGTCGTGCCTTAGCCTTGTTTCCCCTTGCCGTGCCGTGCCTTTTGTTACACTTGCCTTGCCTTGCTTTGCCTTGCCTTCCATTCCTTCCGTTACTCGTTCCTTGCCTAGCCGTGCACTGCCTAGCCTTGCGTTGTCGTGCATTAGCCTTGCCTTGCCTGACGGTGCCTTGCCTTGCGTTACCCTTTCCTTGCCTTGCCGTGCTTTGCCCAGCTTGCGTTGTCGTGCCTTAGCCTTGTTTCCCCTTGCCGTGCCGTTCCTTCCCTTACTCTTGACTTGCCTTGCTTTCCCTTGCCTTCCTTGCCTTCCGTTACTCTTTGCTTACCATCCGTGCATTGCCTAGCCTTGCGTTGTCGTGCATTAGCCTTGCCTCGCCTGATCGTGCCTTGCCTTGCGTTACCCTTTCCTTGCCTTGCCGTGCATTGCCTAGCTTGCGTTGTCGTGCCTTAGCCTTGTTTCCCCTTGCCGTGCCGTTCCTTCCCTTACCCTTGCCTTGCCTTGCTTTCCCTTGCCTTCCTTGCCTTCCGTTACTCTTTCCTTGCCTTACCGTGCATTGCCTAGCCTTGCGTTGTCGTGCATTAGCCTTGCCTTCTCTGACCGTGCCTTGCCTTGCGCTACCCTTTCCTTGCCTTGCCGTGCATTGCCTAGCTTGCGTTGACGTGCCTTATCCTTGTTTCCCCTTGCCGTGCCGTGCCTTTTGTTTCACTTGCCTTGCATTGCTTTGCTTTGCCTTCCTTTCCTTCTGTTACGCTTTCCTTGCCTAGCCGTGCACTGCTAAGCCTTGCGTTGTCCTGCATTAGCCTTCCCTCGACTGACCGTGCCTGGCCTTGCGTTACCCTCTCCTTCCCTTGCCTTGCTTTGCCTAGCCGTGCGTTGTCGTGCATTAGCCTTGCCATGCCTCACCGTGCCTTGCCTTGAGTTACCCTTTCCTTGCCTTGCCGTGCTTTGCCTAGCCTTGCGTTGTCGTGCCTTAACCTTGTTTCCCCTTGCCGTGCCGTTCCTTCCGTTACTCTTGCCTTGCCTTGCTTTCCCTTGCATTCCTTACATTCCGTTACTCTTTCCTTGCCTTGCCGTGCATTGCCTAGCCTTCCGTTGTCGTGCATTAGCCTTGCATTTCCTGACCGTGCCTTGCCTTGCGTTACCCTTTCATTGCCTTTTCGTGCATTGCCTAGCTTGCGTTGTCGTACCTTAGCCTTGTTTCCCCTAGCCGTGCCGTTCCTTCTGTTACTCTTGCCTTGCCTTGCTTTCCCTTGCATTCCTTACATTCCGTTACTCTTTCCTTGCCTTGCCGTGCATTGCCTAGCCTTGCGTTGTCGTGCCTTAGCCTTGCCTCGCCTGACCGTGACTTCCCTTGTGTTACCCTTTCCTTGCCTTGCCGTGCATTGCCTAGACGTGCGTTGTTGTGCTTTAGCCTTGCCTTTCCTCACCGTGCCTTCCCTTGCGTTACCCTTAACTTGCCTTGCCGTGCATTGCCTAGCTTGCGTTGTCGTGCCTTACCTTGTTTCCCCTTGCCGTGCCGTGCCGTTTGTTACACTTCCCTTGCCTTGCTTTGCCTTGCCTTCCTATCCTTCCGTTACTCTTTCCTTGCCTAGCCGTGCACTGCCTAGCCTTGCGTTGTCGTGCCTTAGCCTTGTTTCCCCTTGCCGTGCCGTTCCTACCCTTACCCTTGCCTTGCCTTGCTTTCCCTTGCCTTCCTTGCCTTCCGTTACTCTTTCCTTGCCTTGCCGTGCATTGCCTAGACGTGCGTTGTTGTGCATTAGCCTTGCCTTTCCTCACCGTGCCTTCCCTTGCGTTACCCTTTCCTTGCCTTGCCGTGCATTGCCTAGCCTTGCGTTGTCGTGCCTTAGCCTTGTCTCGCCTGACCCTGACTTGCCTTGCGTTACCCTTTCCTTGCCTTGCCGTGCATTGCCTAGACGTGCGTTGTCGTGCATTAGCCTTCCCTCGAGTGACCGTGCCTGGCCTTGCGTTACCCTCTCCTTCCCTTGCCTTGCTTTGCCTAGCCGTGCGTTGTCGTGCATTAGCCTTGCCATGCCTCACCGTGCCTTGCCTTGCGTTACCCTTTCCTTGCCTTGCCGTGCTTTGCCTAGCCTTGCGTTGTCGTGCCTTAGCCTTGTTTCCCCTTGCCGTGCCGTTCCTTCCGTTACTCTTGCCTTGCCTTGCTTTCTCTTGCATTCCTTACATTCCGTTACTCTTTCCTTGCCTTGCCGTGCATTGCCTAGCCTTCCGTTGTCGTGCATTAGCCTTGCATTTCCTGACCGTGCCTTGCCTTGCGTTACCCTTTCCTTGCCTTCCCGTGCATTGCCTAGCTTGCGTTGTCGTGCCTTAGCCTTGTTTCCCCTTGCCATGCCGTTCCTTCTGTTACTCTTGCCTTGCCTTGCTTTCCCTTGCATTCCTTACATTCCGTTACTCTTTCCTTGCCTTGCCGTGCATTGCCTAGCCTTGCGTTGTCGTGCCTTAGCCTTGCCTCGCCTGACCGTGACTTCCCTTGCGTTACCCTTTCCTTGCCTTGCCGTGCATTGCCTAGACGTGCGTTGTTGTGCATTAGCCTTGCCTTTCCTCAACGTGCCTTCCCTTGCGTTACCCTTTCCTTGCCTTGCCGTCCATTGCCTAGCCGTGCGTTGTTGTGCATTAGCCTTGCCTTGCCTCACCGTGCCTTGCCTTACGTTACCCTTTCCTTGCCTTGCCGTGCATTGCCTAGCTTGCGTTGTCGTGCCTTACCCTTGTTTCTCCTTGCCGTGCCGTGCCTTTTGTTTCACTTGCCTTGCATTGCTTTGCCTTGCCTTCCTTTCCTTCTGTTACTCTTTCCATGCCTAGCCTTGCACTGCCAAGCCTTGCGTTGTCGTGCATTAGCCTTGCCTCGACTGACCGTGCCTTGCCTTGCGTTACCCTTTCCTTGCCTTGCCGTGCATTGCCTAGCTTGCGTTGTCGTGCCTTACCTTGTTTCCCCTTGCCGTGCCGTGCCGTTTGTTACACTTCCCTTGAATTTCTTTGCCTTGCCTTCCTATCCTTCCGTTACTCTTTCCTTGCCTTACCGTGCATTGCCTAGCCTTGCGTTGTCGTGCATTAGCCTTGCCTTCTCTGACCGTGCCTTGCCTTGCGTTACCCTTTCCTTGCCTTGCCGTGCATTGCCTAGCTTGCGTTGTCGTGCCTTATCCTTGTTTCCCCTTGCCGTGCCGTGCCTTTTTTTTCACTTGCCTTGCATTGCTTTGCCTTGCCTTCCTTTCCTTCTGTTACGCTTTCCTTGCCGAGCCGTGCACTGCTAAGCCTTGCGTTGTCCTGCATTAGCCTTCCCTCGACTGACCGTGCCTGGCCTTGCGTTACCCTCTCCTTCCCTTGCCTTGCTTTGCCTAGCCGTGCGTTGTCGTGCATTAGCCTTGCCATGCCTCACCGTGCCTTGCCTTGAGTTACCCTTTCCTTGCCTTGCCGTGCTTTGCCTAGCCTTGCGTTGTCGTGCCTTAGCCTTGTTTCCCCTTGCCGTGCCGTTCCTTCCGTTACTCTTGCCTTGCCTTGCTTTCCCTTGCATTCCTTACATTCCGTTACTCTTTCCTTGCCTTGCCGTGCATTGCCTAGCCTTGCGTTGTCGTGCCTTAGCCTTGCCTCGCCTGACCGTGACTTCCCTTGTGTTACCCTTTCCTTGCCTTGCCGTGCATTGCCTAGACGTGCGTTGTTGTGCTTTAGCCTTGCCTTTCCTCACCGTGCCTTCCCTTGCGTTACCCTTAACTTGCCTTGCCGTGCATTGCCTAGCCTTGCGTTGTCGTGCCTTAGCCTTGTCTCGCCTGACCCTGCCTTGCCTTGCGTTACCCTTTCCTTGCCTTGCCGTGCATTGCCTAGCTTGCGTTGTCGTGCCTTAGCCTTGTTTCCCCTTGCCGTGCCGTGCCTTTTGTTACACTTGCCTTGCCTTGCTTTGCCTTGCCTTCCATTCCTTCCGTTACTCGTTCCTTGCTTAGCCGTGCACTGCCTAGCCTTGCGTTGTCGTGCATTAGCCTTGCCTTGCCTGACCGTGCCTTGCCTTGCGTTACCCTTTCCTTGCCTTGCCGTGCTTTGCCCAGCTTGCGTTGTCGTGCCTTAGCCTTGTTTCCCCTTGCCGTGCCGTTCCTTCCCTTACTCTTGACTTGCCTTGCTTTCCCTTGCCTTCCTTGCCTTCCGTTACTCTTTGCTTACCATCCGTGCATTGCCTAGCCTTGAGTTGTCGTGCCGTAGCCTTGCCTCGCCTGACCGTGACTTCCCTTGCGTTACCCTTTCCTTGCCTTGCCGTGCATTGCCTAGCTTGCGTTGTCGTGCCTTACCTTGTTTCCCCTTGCCGTGCCGTGCCGTTTGTTACACTTCCCTTGCCTTGCTTTGCCTTGCCTTCCTATCCTTCCGTTACTCTTTCCTTGCCTAGCCGTGCACTGCCTAGCCTTGCGTTGTCGTGCCTTAGCCTTGTTTCCCCTTGCCGTGCCGTTCCTTCCCTTACCCTTGCCTTGCCTTGCTTTCCCTTGCCTTCCTTGCCTTCCGTTACTCTTTCCTTGCCTTGCCGTGCATTGCCTAGACGTGCGTTGTTGTGCATTAGCCTTGCCTTTCCTCACCGTGCCTTCCCTTGCGTTACCCTTTCCTTGCCTTGCCGTGCATTGCCTAGCCTTGCGTTGTCGTGCCTTAGCCTTGTCTCGCCTGACCCTGACTTGCCTTGCGTTACCCTTTCCTTGCCTTGCCGTGCATTGCCTAGCTTGCGTTGTCGTGCCTTAGCCTTGTTTCCCCTTGCCGTGCCTTGCCTTTTGTTTCACTTGCCTTGCATTGCTTTGCCTTGCCTTCCTTTCCTTCTGTTACGCTTTCCTTGCCTAGCCGTGCACTGCTAAGCCTTGCGTTGTCGTGCATTAGCCTTCCCTCGAGTGACCGTGCCTGGCCTTGCGTTACCCTCTCCTTCCCTTGCCTTGCTTTGCCTAGCCGTGCGTTGTCGTGCATTAGCCTTGCCATGCCTCACCGTGCCTTGCCTTGCGTTACCCTTTCCTTGCCTTGCCGTGCTTTGCCTAGCCTTGCGTTGTCGTGCCTTAGCCTTGTTTCCCCTTGCCGTGCCGTTCCTTCCGTTACTCTTGCCTTGCCTTGCTTTCTCTTGCATTCCTTACGTTCCGTTACTCTTTCCTTGCCTTGCCGTGCATTGCCTAGCCTTCCGTTGTCGTGCATTAGCCTTGCATTTCCTGACCGTGCCTTGCCTTGCGTTACCCTTTCCTTGCCTTCCCGTGCATTGCCTAGCTTGCGTTGTCGTGCCTTAGCCTTGTTTCCCCTTGCCATGCCGTTCCTTCTGTTACTCTTGCCTTGCCTTGCTTTCCCTTGCATTCCTTACATTCCGTTACTCTTTCCTTGCCTTGCCGTGCATTGCCTAGCCTTGCGTTGTCGTGCCTTAGCCTTGCCTCGCCTGACCGTGACTTCCCTTGCGTTACCCTTTCCTTGCCTTGCCGTGCATTGCCTAGACGTGCGTTGTTGTGCATTAGCCTTGCCTTTCCTCAACGTGCCTTCCCTTGCGTTACCCTTTCCTTGCCTTGCCGTGCATTGCCTAGCCTTGCGTTGTCGTGCCTTAGCTTTGTCTCGCCTGACCCTGCCTTGCCTTGCGTTACCCTTTCCTTGCCTTGCCGTGCATTGCCTAGCTTGCGTTGTCGTGCCTTAGCCTTGTTTCCCCTTGCCGTGCCGTGCCTTTTGTTACACTTGCCTTGCCTTGCTTTGCCTTGCCTTCCATTCCTTCCGTTACTCGTTCCTTGCCTAGCCGTGCACTGCCTAGCCTTGCGTTGTCGTGCATTAGCCTTGCCTTGCCTGACGGTGCCTTGCCTTGCGTTACCCTTTCCTTGCCTTGCCGTGCTTTGCCCAGCTTGCGTTGTCGTGCCTTAGCCTTGTTTCCCCTTGCCGTGCCGTTCCTTCCCTTACTCTTGACTTGCCTTGCCTTCCCTTGCCTTCCTTGCCTTCCGTTACTCTTTGCTTACCATCCGTGCATTGCCTTCCCTTGCGTTACCCTTTCCTTGCCTTGTCGTGCATTAGCCTTGCCTCGCCTGATCGTGCCTTGCCTTCCGTTACCCTTTCCTTGCCTTGCCGTGCATTGCCTAGCTTGCGTTGTCGTGCCTTAGCCTTGTTTCCCCTTGCGGTGCCGTTCCTTCCCTTACCCTTGCCTTGCCTTGCTTTCCCTTGCCTTCCTTGCCTTCCGTTACTCTTTCCTTGCCTTACCGTGCATTGCCTAGCCTTGCGTTGTCGTGCATTAGCCTTGCCTTCTCTGACCGTGCCTTGCCTTGCGCTACCCTTTCCTTGCCTTGCCGTGCATTGCCTAGCTTGCGTTGACGTGCCTTATCCTTGTTTCCCCTTGCCGTGCCGTGCCTTTTGTTTCACTTGCCTTGCATTGCTTTGCTTTGCCTTCCTTTCCTTCTGTTACGCTTTCCTTGCCTAGCCGTGCACTGCTAAGCCTTGCGTTGTCCTGCATTAGCCTTCCCTCGACTGACCGTGCCTGGCCTTGCGTTACCCTCTCCTTCCCTTGCCTTGCTTTGCCTAGCCGTGCGTTGTCGTGCATTAGCCTTGCCATGCCTCACCGTGCCTTGCCTTGAGTTACCCTTTCCTTGCCTTGCCGTGCTTTGCCTAGCCTTGCGTTGTCGTGCCTTAACCTTGTTTCCCCTTGCCGTGCCGTTCCTTCCGTTACTCTTGCCTTGCCTTGCTTTCCCTTGCATTCCTTACATTCCGTTACTCTTTCCTTGCCTTGCCGTGCATTGCCTAGCCTTCCGTTGTCGTGCATTAGCCTTGCATTTCCTGACCGTGCCTTGCCTTGCGTTACCCTTTCATTGCCTTTTCGTGCATTGCCTAGCTTGCGTTGTCGTACCTTAGCCTTGTTTCCCCCTAGCCGTGCCGTTCCTTCTGTTACTCTTGCCTTGCCTTGCTTTCCCTTGCATTCCTTACATTCCGTTACTCTTTCCTTGCCTTGCCGTGCATTGCCTAGCCTTGCGTTGTCGTGCCTTAGCCTTGCCTCGCCTGACCGTGACTTCCCTTGTGTTACCCTTTCCTTGCCTTGCCGTGCATTGCCTAGACGTGCGTTGTTGTGCTTTAGCCTTGCCTTTCCTCACCGTGCCTTCCCTTGCGTTACCCTTAACTTGCCTTGCCGTGCATTGCCTAGCTTGCGTTGTCGTGCCTTACCTTGTTTCCCCTTGCCGTGCCGTGCCGTTTGTTACACTTCCCTTGCCTTGCTTTGCCTTGCCTTCCTATCCTTCCGTTACTCTTTCCTTGCCTAGCCGTGCACTGCCTAGCCTTGCGTTGTCGTGCCTTAGCCTTGTTTCCCCTTGCCGTGCCGTTCCTTCCGTTACTCTTGCCTTGCCTTGCTTTCCCTTGCATTCCTTACATTCCGTTACTCTTTCCTTGCCTTGCCGTGCATTGCCTAGCCTTCCGTTGTCGTGCATTAGCCTTGCATTTCCTGACCGTGCCTTGCCTTGCGTTACCCTTTCCTTGCCTTCCCGTGCATTGCCTAGCTTGCGTTGTCGTGCCTTAGCCTTGTTTCCCCTTGCCATGCCGTTCCTTCTGTTACTCTTGCCTTGCCTTGCTTTCCCTTGCATTCCTTACATTCCGTTACTCTTTCCTTGCCTTGCCGTGCATTGCCTAGCCTTGCGTTGTCGTGCCTTAGCCTTGCCTCGCCTGACCGTGACTTCCCTTGCGTTACCCTTTCCTTGCCTTGCCGTGCATTGCCTAGACGTGCGTTGTTGTGCATTAGCCTTGCCTTTCCTCAACGTGCCTTCCCTTGCGTTACCCTTTCCTTGCCTTGCCGTGCATTGCCTAGCCTTGCGTTGTCGTGCCTTAACTTTGTCTCGCCTGACCCTACCTTGACTTGCGTTACCCTTTCCTTGCCTTGCCGTGCATTGCCTAGCTTGCATTGTCGTGCCTTAGCCTTGTTTCCCCTTTCCGTGCCGTGCCTTTTGTTACACTTGCCTGGCCTTGCTTTGCCTTGCCTTCCATTCCTTCCGTTACTCGTTCCTTGCCTAGCCGTGCACTGCCTAGCCTTGCGTTGTCGTGCATTAGCCTTGCCTTGCCTGACCGTGCCTTGCCTTACGTTACCCTTTCCTTGCCTTGCCGTGCTTTGCCCAGCTTGCGTTGTCGTGCCTTAGCCTTGTTTCCCCTTGCCGTGCCGTTCCTTCCCTTACTCTTGACTTGCCTTGCTTTCCCTTGCCTTCCTTGCCTTCCGTTACTCTTTCATTGCCTTACCGTGCATTGCCTAGCCTTGCGTTGTCGTGCATTAGCCTTGCCTTCTCTGACCGTGCCTTGCCTTGCGTTACACTTTCCTTGCCTTGCCGTGCATTGCCTAGCTTGCGTTGTCGTGCCATACCCTTTTATCACCTTACCGTGCCGTGCCTTTTGTTTCACTTGCCTTGCATTGCTTTGCCTTGCCTTCCTTTCCTTCTGTTACGCTTTCGTTGCCTAGCCGTGCACTGCTAAGCCTTGCGTTGTCGTGCCTTAGCCTTGTTTCCCCTTGCCGTGCCGTTCCTTCCGTTACTCTTGCCTTGCCTTGCTTTCCCTTGCATTCCTTACATTCCGTTACTCTTTCCTTGCCTTGCCGTGCATTGCCTAGCCTTGCGTTGTCGTGCCTTAGCCTTGCCTCGCCTGACCGTGACTTCCCGTGCGTTACCCTTTCCTTGCCTTGCCGTGCATTGCCTAGACGTGCGTTGTTGTGCATTAGCCTTGCCTTTCCTCACTGTGCCTTCCCCTGCGTTACCCTTTCCTTGCCTTGCCGTGCATTGCCTAGCTTGCGTTGTCGTGCCTTAGCCTTGTTTCCCCTTGCCGTGCCTTGCCTTTTGTTTCACTTGCCTTGCATTGCTTTGCCTTGCCTTCCTTTCCTTCTGTTACGCTTTCCTTGCCTAGCCGTGCACTGCTAAGCCTTGCGTTGTCGTGCATTAGCCTTCCCTCGAGTGACCGTGCCTGGCCTTGCGTTACCCTCTCCTTCCCTTGCCTTGCTTTGCCTAGCCGTGCGTTGTCGTGCATTAGCCTTGCCAAGCCTCACCGTGCCTTGCCTTGTGTTACCCTTTCCTTGCCTTGCCGTGCTTTGCCTATCCTTGCGTTGTCGTTCCTTAGCCTTGTTTCCCCTTGCCGTGCCGTTCCTTCCGTTACTCTTGCCTTGCCTTGCTTTCTCTTGCATTCCTTACATTCCGTTACTCTTTCCTTGCCTTGCCGTGCATTGCCTAGCCTTCCGTTGTCGTGCATTAGCCTTGCATTTCCTGACCGTGCCTTGCCTTGCGTTACCCTTTCCTTGCCTTGCCGTGCATTGCCTAGCTTGCGTTGTCGTGCCTTAGCCTTGTTTCCCCTTGCCATGCCGTTCCTTCTGTTACTCTTGCCTTGCCTTGCTTTCCCTTGCATTCCTTACATTCCGTTACTCTTTCCTTGCCTTGCCGTGCATTGCCTAGCCTTGCGTTGTCGTGCCTTAGCCTTGCCTCGCCTGACCGTGACTTCCCTTGTGTTACCCTTTCCTTGCCTTGCCGTGCAGTGCCTAGACGTGCGTTGTTGTGCATTAGCCTTGCCTTTCCTCACCGTGCCTTCCCTTGCGTTACCCTTAACTTGCCTTGCCGTGCATTGCCTAGCCTTGCGTTGTCGTGCCTTAGCCTTGTCTCGCCTGACCCTGCCTTGCCTTGCGTTACCCTTTCCTTGCCTTGCCGTGCATTGCCTAGCTTGCGTTGTCGTGCCTTAGCCTTGTTTCCCCTTGCCGTGCCGTGCCTTTTGTTACACTTGCCTTGCCTTGCTTTGCCTTGCCTTCCATTCCTTCCGTTACTCGTTCCTTGCCTAGCCGTGCACTGCCTAGCCTTGCGTTGTCGTGCATTAGCCTTGCCTTGCCTGACCGTGCCTTGCCTTGCGTTACCCTTTCCTTGCCTTGCCGTGCTTTGCCCAGCTTGCGTTGTCGTGCCTTAGCCTTGTTTCCCCTTGCCGTGCCGTTCCTTCCCTTACTCTTGACTTGCCTTGCTTTCCCTTGCCTTCCTTGCCTTCCGTTACTCTTTGCTTACCATCCGTGCATTGCCTAGCCTTGAGTTGTCGTGCCGTAGCCTTGCCTCGCCTGACCGTGACTTCCCTTGCGTTACCCTTTCCTTGCCTTGCCGTCCATTGCCTAGCCGTGCGTTGTTGTGCATTAGCCTTGCTTTGCCTCACCGTGCCTTGCCTTACGTTACCCTTTCCTTGCCTTGCCGTGCATTGCCTAGCTTGCGTTGTCGTGCCTTACCCTTGTTTCTCCTTGCCGTGCCGTGCCTTTTGTTTCACTTGCCTTGCATTGCTTTGCCTTGCCTTCCTTTCCTTCTGTTACTCTTTCCTTGCCTAGCCTTGCACTGCCAAGCCTTGCGTTGTCGTGCATTAGCCTTGCCTCGACTGACCGTGCCTTGCCTTGCGTTACCCTTTCCTTGCCTTGCCGTGCATTGCCTAGCTTGCGTTGTCGTGCCTTACCTTGTTTCCCCTTGCCGTGCCGTGCCATTTGTTACACTTCCCTTGAATTGCTTTGCCTTGCCTTCTTATCCTTCCGTTACTCTTTCCTTGCCTAGCCGTGCACTGCCTAGCCTTGCGTTGTCGTGCATTAGCCTTGCCTCGCCTGATCGTTCCTTGCCTTGCGTTACCCTTTCCTTGCCTTGCCGTGCATTGCCTAGCTTGCGCTGTCGTGCCTTAGCCTTATTTCCCCTTGCCGTGCCGTTCCTTCCCTTACCCTTGCCTTGCCTTGCTTTCCCTTGCCTTCCTTGCCTTCCGTTACTCTTTCCTTGCCTTACCGTGCATTGCCTAGCCTTGCGTTGTCGTGCATTAGCCTTGCCTTCTCTGACCGTGCCTTGCCTTGCGTTACCCTTTCCTTGCCTTGCCGTGCATTGCCTAGCTTGCGTTGTCGTGCCTTATCCTTGTTTCCCCTTGCCGTGCCGTGCCTTTTGTTTCACTTGCCTTGCATTGCTTTGCCTTGCCTTCCTTTCCTTCTGTTACGCTTTCCTTGCCTAGCCGTGCACTGCTAAGCCTTGCGTTGTCCTGCATTAGCCTTCCCTCGACTGACCGTGCCTGGCCTTGCGTTACCCTCTCCTTCCCTTGCCTTGCTTTGCCTAGCCGTGCGTTGTCGTGCATTAGCCTTGCCATGCCTCACCGTGCCTTGCCTTGAGTTACCCTTTCCTTGCCTTGCCGTGCTTTGCCTAGCCTTGCGTTGTCGTGCCTTAGCCTTGTTTCCCCTTGCCGTGCCGTTCCTTCCGTTACTCTTGCCTTGCCTTGCTTTCCCTTGCATTCCTTACATTCCGTTACTCTTTCCTTGCCTTGCCGTGCATTGCCTAGCCTTGCGTTGTCGTGCCTTAGCCTTGCCTCGCCTGACCGTGACTTCCCGTGCGTTACCCTTTCCTTGCCTTGCCGTGCATTGCCTAGACGTGCGTTGTTGTGCATTAGCCTTGCCTTTCCTCACTGTGCCTTCCCTTGCGTTACCCTTTCCTTGCCTTGCCGTGCATTGCCTAGCCTTGCGTTGTCGTGCCTTAGCCTTGTCTCGCCTGACCCTGCCTTGCCTTGCGTTACCCTTTCCTTGCCTTGCCGTGCATTGCCTAGCTTGCGTTGTCGTGCCTTAGCCTTGTTTCCCCTTGCCGTGCCTTGCCTTTTGTTTCACTTGCCTTGCATTGCTTTGCCTTGCCTTCCTTTCCTTCTGTTACGCTTTCCTTGCCTAGCCGTGCACTGCTAAGCCTTGCGTTGTCGTGCATTAGCCTTCCCTCGAGTGACCGTGCCTGGCCTTGCGTTACCCTCTCCTTCCCTTGCCTTGCTTTGCCTAGCCGTGCGTTGTCGTGCATTAGCCTTGCCAAGCCTCACCGTGCCTTGCCTTGTGTTACCCTTTCCTTGCCTTGCCGTGCTTTGCCTATCCTTGCGTTGTCGTGCCTTAGCCTTGTTTCCCCTTGCCGTGCCGTTCCTTCCGTTACTCTTGCCTTGCCTTCCTTTCTCTTGCATTCCTTACATTCCGTTACTCTTTCCTTGCCTTGCCGTGCATTGCCTAGCCTTCCGTTGTCGTGCATTAGCCTTGCATTTCCTGACCGTGCCTTGCCTTGCGTTACCCTTTCCTTGCCTTGCCGTGCATTGCCTAGCTTGCGTTGTCGTGCCTTAGCCTTGTTTCCCCTTGCCATGCCGTTCCTTCTGTTACTCTTGCCTTGCCTTGCTTTCCCTTGCATTCCTTACATTCCGTTACTCTTTCCTTGCCTTGCCGTGCATTGCCTAGCCTTGCGTTGTCGTGCCTTAGCCTTGCCTCGCCTGACCGTGACTTCCCTTGCGTTACCCTTTCCTTGCCTTGCCGTGCATTGCCTAGACGTGCGTTGTTGTGCATTAGCCTTGCCTTTCCTCAACGTGCCTTCCCTTGCGTTACCCTTTCCTTGCCTTGCCGTGCATTGCCTAGCCTTGCGTTGTCGTGCCTTAGCCTTGTCTCGCCTGACCCTGCCTTGCCTTGCGTTACCCTTTCCTTGCCTTGCCGTGCATTGCCTAGCTTGCGTTGTTGTGCCTTAGCCTTGTTTCCCCTTGCCGTGCCGTGCCTTTTGTTACACTTGCCTTGCCTTGCTTTGCCTTGCCTTCCATTCCTTCCGTTGCTCGTTCTTTGCCTAGCCGTGCACTGCCTAGCCTTGCGTTGTCGTGCCGTAGCCTTGCCTCGCCTGACCGTGACTTCCCTTGCGTTACCCTTTCCTTGCCTTGCCGTCCATTGCGTAGCCGTGCGTTGTTGTGCATTAGCCTTGCCTTGCCTCACAGTGCCTTGCCTTACGTTACCCTTTCCTTGCCTTGCCGTGCATTCCCTAGCTTGCGTTGTCGTGCCTTAGCCTTGTTTCCCCTTGCCGTGCCGTTCCTTCTGTTACTCTTGCCTTGCCTTGCTTTCCCTTGCATTCCTTACATTCCGTTACTCTTTCCTTGCCTTGCCGTGCATTGCCTAGCCTTGCGTTGTCGTGCCTTAGCCTTGCCTCGCCTGACCGTGACTTCCCTTGCGTTACCCTTTCCTTGCCTTGCCGTGCATTGCCTAGACGTGCGTTGTTGTGCATTAGCCTTGCCTTTCCTCACCGTGCCTTCCCTTGCGTTACCCTTAACTTGCCTTGCCGTGCATTGCCTAGCCTTGCGTTGTCGTGCCTTAGCCTTGTCTCGCCTGACCCTGCCTTGCCTTGCGTTACCCTTTCCTTGCCTTGCCGTGCATTGCCTAGCTTGCGTTGTCGTGCCTTAGCCTTGTTTCCCCTTGCCGTGCCGTGCCTTTTGTTACACTTGCCTTGCCTTGCTTTGCCTTGCCTTCCATTCCTTCCGTTACTCGTTCCTTGCCTAGCCGTGCACTGCCTAGCCTTGCCTTGTCTTGCATTAGCCTTGCCTTGCCTGACCGTGCCTTGCCTTGCGTTACCCTTTCCTTGCCTTGCCGTGCTTTGCCCAGCTTGCGTTGTCGTGCCTTAGCCTTGTTTCCCCTTGCCGTGCCGTTCCTTCCCTTACTCTTGACTTGCCTTGCTTTCCCTTGCCTTCCTTGCCTTCCGTTACTCTTTGCTTACCATCCGTGCATTCCCTAGCCTTGAGTTGTCGTGCCGTAGCCTTGCCTCGCCTGACCGTGACTTCCCTTGCGTTACCCTTTCCTTGCCTTGCCGTCCATTGCCTAGCCGTGCGTTGTTGTGCATTAGCCTTGCCTTGCCTCACCGTGCCTTGCCTTACGTTACCCTTTCCTTGCCTTGCCGTGCATTGCCTAGCTTGCGTTGTCGTGCCTTACCCTTGTTTCTCCTTGCCGTGCCGTGCCTTTTGTTTCACTTGCCTTGCATTGCTTTGCCTTGCCTTCCTTTCCTTCTGTTACTCTTTCCTTGCCTAGCCTTGCACTGCCAAGCCTTGCGTTGTCGTGCATTAGCCTTGCCTCGACTGACCGTTCCTTGTCTTGCGTTACCCTTTCCTTGCCTTGCTGTGCATTGCCTAGCTTGCGTTGTCGTGCCTTACCTTGTTTCCCCTTGCCGTGCCGTGCCGTTTGTTACACTTCCCTTGCCTTGCTTTGCCTTGCCTTCCTTTCCTTCCGTTACTCTTTCCTTGCCTAGCCGTGCACTGCCTAGCCTTGCGTTGTCGTGCCTTAGCCTTTTTTCCCCTTGCCGTGCCGTTCCTTCCCTTACCCTTGCCTTGCCTTGCTTTCCCTTGCCTTCCTTGCCTTCCGTTACTCTTTCCTTGCCTTGCCGTGCATTGCCTAGACGTGCGTTGTTGTGCATTAGCCTTGCCTTTCCTCACCGTGCCTTCCCTTGCGTTACCCTTTCCTTGCCTTGCCGTGCATTGCCTAGCCTTGCGTTGTCGTGCCTTAGCCTTGTCTCGCCTGACCCTGACTTGCCTTCCGTTACTCTTTGCTTGCCTTGCCGTGCATTGCCTAGCCTTGCGTTGTCGTGCCTTAGCCTTGTTTCCCCTTGCCGTGCCTTGCCTTTTGTTTCACTTGCCTTGCATTGCTTTGCCTTGCCTTCCTTTCCTTCTGTTACGCTTTCCTTGCCTAGCCGTGCACTGCTAAGCCTTGCGTTGTCGTGCATTAGCCTTCCCTCGAGTGACCGTGCCTGGCCTTGCGTTACCCTCTCCTTCCCTTGCCTTGCTTTGCCTAGCCGTGCGTTGTCGTGCATTAGCCTTGCCATGCCTCACCGTGCCTTGCCTTGCGTTACCCTTTCCTTGCCTTGCCGTGCTTTGCCTAGCCTTGCGTTGTCGTGCCTTAGCCTTGTTTCCCCTTGCCGTGCCGTTCCTTCCGTTACTCTTGCCTTGCCTTGCTTTCTCTTGCATTCCTTACATTCCGTTACTCTTTCCTTGCCTTGCCGTGCATTGCCTAGCCTTCCGTTGTCGTGCATTAGCCTTGCATTTCCTGACCGTGCCTTGCCTTGCGTTACCCTTTCCTTGCCTTCCCGTGCATTGCCTAGCTTGCGTTGTCGTGCCTTAGCCTTGTTTCCCCTTGCCATGCCGTTCCTTCTGTTACTCTTGCCTTGCCTTGCTTTCCCTTGCATTCCTTACATTCCGTTACTCTTTCCTTGCCTTGCCGTGCATTGCCTAGCCTTGCGTTGTCGTGCCTTAGCCTTGCCTCGCCTGACCGTGACTTCCCTTGCGTTACCCTTTCCTTGCCTTGCCGTGCATTGCCTAGACGTGCGTTGTTGTGCATTAGCCTTGCCTTTCCTCAACGTGCCTTCCCTTGCGTTACCCTGTCCTTGCCTTGCCGTGCATTGCCTAGCCTTGCGTTGTCGTGCCTTAGCTTTGTCTCGCCTGACCCTACCTTGCCTTGCGTTACCCTTTCCTTGCCTTGCCGTGCATTGCCTAGCTTGCGTTGTCGTGCCTTAGCCTTGTTTCCCCTTGCCGTGCCGTTCCTTCCGTTACTCTTGCCTTGCCTTGCTTTCCCTTGCATTCCTTACATTCCGTTACTCTTTCCTTGCCTTGCCGTGCATTGCCTAGCCTTCCGTTGTCGTGCATTAGCCTTGCATTTCCTGACCGTGCCTTGCCTTGCGTTACCCTTTCCTTGCCTTGCCGTGCATTGCCTAGCTTGCGTTGTCGTGCCTTAGCCTTGTTTCCCCTTGCCGTGCCGTGCCTTTTGTTACACTTGCCTTGCCTTGCTTTGCCTTGCCTTCCATTCCTTCCGTTACTCGTTCCTTGCCTAGCCGTGCACTGCCTAGCCTTGCGTTGTCGTGCATTAGCCTTGCCTTGCCTGACCGTGCCTTGCCTTGCGTTACCCTTTCCTTGCCTTGCCGTGCTTTGCCCAGCTTGCGTTGTCGTGCCTTAGCCTTGTTTCCCCTTGCCGTGCCGTTCCTTCCCTTACTCTTGACTTGCCTTGCTTTCCCTTGCCTTCCTTGCCTTCCGTTACTCTTTGCTTACCATCCGTGCATTGCCTAGCCTTGAGTTGTCGTGCCGTAGCCTTGCCTCGCCTGACCGTGACTTCCCTTGCGTTAACCTTTCCTTGCCTTGCCGTCCATTGCCTAGCCGTGCGTTGTTGTGCATTAGCCTTGCCTTGCCTCACCGTGCCTTGCCTTACGTTACCCTTTCCTTGCCTTGCCGTGCATTGCCTAGCTTGCGTTGTCGTGCCTTACCCTTGTTTCCCCTTGCCGTGCCGTGCCTTTTGTTTCACTTGCCTTGCATTGCTTTGCCTTGCCTTCCTTTCCTTCTGTTACTCTTTCCTTGCCTAGCCTTGCACTGCCAAGCCTTGCGTTGTCGTGCATTAGCCTTGCCTCGACTGACCGTGCCTTGCCTTGCGTTACCCTTTCCTTGCCTTGCCGTGCATTGCCTAGCTTGCGTTGTCGTGCCTTACCTTGTTTCCCCTTGCCGTGCCGTGCCGTTTGTTACACTTCCCTTGCCTTGCTTTGCCTTGCCTTCCTATCCTTCCGTTACTCTTTCCTTGCCTAGCCGTGCACTGCCTAGCCTTGCGTTGTCGTGCCTTAGCCTTGTTTCCCCTTGCCGTGCCGTTCCTTCCCTTACCCTTGCCTTGCCTTGCTTTCCCTTGCCTTCCTTGCCTTCCGTTACTCTTTCCTTGCCTTGCCGTGCATTGCCTAGACGTGCGTTGTTGTGCATTAGCCTTGCCTTTCCTCACCGTGCCTTCCCTTGCGTTACCCTTTCCTTGCCTTGCCGTGCATTGCCTAGCCTTGCGTTGTCGTGCCTTAGCCTTGTCTCGCCTGACCCTGACTTGCCTTGCGTTATCCTTTCTTGCCTTGCCGTGCATTGCCTAGCTTGCGTTGTCGTGCCTTAGCCTTGTTTCCCCTTGCCGTGCCTTGCCTTTTGTTTCACTTGCCTTGCATTGCTTTGCCTTGCCTTCCTTTCCTTCTGTTACGCTTTCCTTGCCTAGCCGTGCACTGCTAAGCCTTGCGTTGTCGTGCATTAGCCTTCCCTCGAGTGACCGTGCCTGGCCTTGCGTTACCCTCTCCTTCCCTTGCCTTGCTTTGCCTAGCCGTGCGTTGTCGTGCATTAGCCTTGCCATGCCTCACCGTGCCTTGCCTTGCGTTACCCTTTCCTTGCCTTGCCGTGCTTTGCCTAGCCTTGCGTTGTCGTGCCTTAGCCTTGTTTCCCCTTGCCGTGCCGTTCCTTCCGTTACTCTTGCCTTGCCTTGCTTTCTCTTGCATTCCTTACATTCCGTTACTCTTTCCTTGCCTTGCCGTGCATTGCCTAGCCTTCCGTTGTCGTGCATTAGCCTTGCATTTCCTGACCGTGCCTTGCCTTGCGTTACCCTTTCCTTGCCTTCCCGTGCATTGCCTAGCTTGCGTTGTCGTGCCTTAGCCTTGTTTCCCCTTGCCATGCCGTTCCTTCTGTTACTCTTGCCTTGCCTTGCTTTCCCTTGCATTCCTTACATTCCGTTACTCTTTCCTTGCCTTGCCGTGCATTGCCTAGCCTTGCGTTGTCGTGCCTTAGCCTTGCCTCGCCTGACCGTGACTTCCCTTGCGTTACCCTTTCCTTGCCTTGCCGTGCATTGCCTAGACGTGCGTTGTTGTGCATTAGCCTTGCCTTTCCTCAACGTGCCTTCCCTTGCGTTACCCTTTCCTTGCCTTGCCGTGCATTGCCTAGCCTTGCGTTGTCGTGCCTTAGCTTTGTCTCGCCTGACCCTGCCTTGCCTTGCGTTACCCTTTCCTTGCCTTGCCGTGCATTGCCTAGCTTGCGTTGTCGTGCCTTAGCCTTGTTTCCCCTTGCCGTGCCGTGCCTTTTGTTACACTTGCCTGGCCTTGCTTTGCCTTGCCTTCCATTCCTTCCGTTACTCGTTCCTTGCCTAGCCGTGCACTGCCTAGCCTTGCGTTGTCGTGCATTAGCCTTGCCTTGCCTGACCGTGCCTTGCCTTACGTTACCCTTTCCTTGCCTTGCCGTGCTTTGCCCAGCTTGCGTAGTCGTGCCTTAGCCTTGTTTCCCCTTGCCGTGCCGTTCCTTCCCTTACTCTTGACTTGCCTTGCTTTCCCTTGCCTTCCTTGCCTTCCGTTAGTCTTTCATTGCCTTACCGTGCATTGCCTAGCCTTGCGTTGTCGTGCATTAGCCTTGCCTTCTCTGACCGTGCCTTGCCTTGCGTTACACTTTCCTTGCCTTGCCGTGAATTACCTAGCTTGCGTTGTCGTGCCATACCCTTTTATCCCCTTACCGTGCCGTGCCTTTTGTTTCACTTGCCTTGCATTGCTTTGCCTTGCCTTCCTTTCCTTCTGTTACGCTTTCGTTGCCTAGCCGTGCACTGCTAAGCCTTGCGTTGTCGTGCCTTAGCCTTGTTTCCCCTTGCCGTGCCGTTCCTTCCGTTACTCTTGCCTTGCCTTGCTTTCCCTTGCATTCCTTACATTCCGTTACTCTTTCCTTGCCTTGCCGTGCATTGCCTAGCTTGCGTTGTCGTGCCTTACCCTTGTTTCTCCTTGCCGTGCCGTGCCTTTTGTTTCACTTGCCTTGCATTGCTTTGCCTTGCCTTCCTTTCCTTCTGTTACTCTTTCCTTGCCTAGCCTTGCACTGCCAAGCCTTGCGTTGTCGTGCATTAGCCTTGCCTCGACTGACCGTGCCTTGCCTTGCGTTACCCTTTCCTTGCCTTGCCGTGCATTGCCTAGCTTGCGTTGTCGTGCCTTACCTTGTTTCCCCTTGCCGTGCCGTGCCGTTTGTTACACTTCCCTTGAATTGCTTTGCCTTGCCTTCCTATCCTTCCGTTACTCTTTCCTTGCCTAGCCGTGCACTGCCTAGCCTTGCGTTGTCGTGCATTAGCCTTGCCTCGCCTGATCGTGCCTTGCCTTGCGTTACCCTTTCCTTGCCTTGCCGTGCATTGCCTAGCTTGCGTTGTCGTGCCTTAGCCTTGTTTCCCCTTGCCGTGACGTTCCTTCCCTTACCCTTGCCTTGCCTTGCTTTCCCTTGCCTTCCTTGCCTTCCGTTACTCTTTCCTTGCCTTACCGTGCATTGCCTAGCCTTGCGTTGTCGTGCATTAGCCTTGCCTTCTCTGACCGTGCCTTGCCTTGCGCTACCCTTTCCTTGCCTTGCCGTGCATTGCCTAGCTTGCGTTGACGTGCCTTATCCTTGTTTCCCCTTGCCGTGCCGTGCCTTTTGTTTCACTTGCCTTGCATTGCTTTGCTTTGCCTTCCTTTCCTTCTGTTACGCTTTCCTTGCCTAGCCGTGCACTGCTAGGCCTTGCGTTACCCTCTCCTTCCCTTGCCTTGCTTTGCCTAGCCGTGCGTTGTCGTGCATTAGCCTTGCCATGCCTCACCGTGCCTTGCTTGAGTTACCCTTTCCTTGCCTTGCCGTGCTTTGCCTAGCCTTGCGTTGTCGTGCCTTAACCTTGTTTCCCCTTGCCGTGCCGTTCCTTCCGTTACTCTTGCCTTGCCTTGCTTTCCCTTGCATTCCTTACATTCCGTTACTCTTTCCTTGCCTTGCCGTGCATTGCCTAGCCTTCCGTTGTCGTGCATTAGCCTTGCATTTCCTGACCGTGCCTTGCCTTGCGTTACCCTTTCATTGCCTTTTCGTGCATTGCCTAGCTTGCGTTGTCGTACCTTAGCCTTGTTTCCCCTAGCCGTGCCGTTCCTTCTGTTACTCTTGCCTTGCCTTGCTTTCCCTTGCATTCCTTACATTCCGTTACTCTTTCCTTGCCTTGCCGTGCATTGCCTAGCCTTGCGTTGTCGTGCCTTAGCCTTGCCTCGCCTGACCGTGACTTCCCTTGTGTTACCCTTTCCTTGCCTTGCCGTGCATTGCCTAGACGTGCGTTGTTGTGCTTTAGCCTTGCCTTTCCTCACCGTGCCTTCCCTTGCGTTACCCTTAACTTGCCTTGCCGTGCATTGCCTAGCTTGCGTTGTCGTGCCTTACCTTGTTTCCCCTTGCCGTGCCGTGCCGTTTGTTACACTTCCCTTGCCTTGCTTTGCCTTGCCTTCCTATCCTTCCGTTACTCTTTCCTTGCCTAGCCGTGCACTGCCTAGCCTTGCGTTGTCGTGCCGTAGCCTTGTTTCCCCTTGCCGTGCCGTTCCTTCCCTTACCCTTGCCTTGCCTTGCTTTCCCTTGCCTTCCTTGCCTTCCGTTACTCTTTCCTTGCCTTGCCGTGCATTGCCTAGACGTGCGTTGTTGTGCATTAGCCTTGCCTTTCCTCACCGTGCCTTCCCTTGCGTTACCCTTTCCTTGCCTTGCCGTGCATTGCCTAGCCTTGCGTTGTCGTGCCTTAGCCTTGTCTCGCCTGACCCTGACTTGCCTTGCGTTATCCTTTCTTGCCTTGCCGTGCATTGCCTAGCTTGCGTTGTCGTGCCTTAGCCTTGTTTCCCCTTGCCGTGCCTTGCCTTTTGTTTCACTTGCCTTGCATTGCTTTGCCTTGCCTTCCTTTCCTTCTGTTACGCTTTCCTTGCCTAGCCGTGCACTGCTAAGCCTTGCGTTGTCGTGCATTAGCCTTCCCTCGAGTGACCGTGCCTGGCCTTGCGTTACCCTCTCCTTCCCTTGCCTTGCTTTGCCTAGCCGTGCGTTGTCGTGCATTAGCCTTGCCATGCCTCACCGTGCCTTGCCTTGCGTTACCCTTTCCTTGCCTTGCCGTGCTTTGCCTAGCCTTGCGTTGTCGTGCCTTAGCCTTGTTTCCCCTTGCCGTGCCGTTCCTTCCGTTACTCTTGCCTTGCCTTGCTTTCTCTTGCATTCCTTACATTCCGTTACTCTTTCCTTGCCTTGCCGTGCATTGCCTAGCCTTCCGTTGTCGTGCATTAGCCTTGCATTTCCTGACCGTGCCTTGCCTTGCGTTACCCTTTCCTTGCCTTCCCGTGCATTGCCTAGCTTGCGTTGTCGTGCCTTAGCCTTGTTTCCCCTTGCCATGCCGTTCCTTCTGTTACTCTTGCCTTGCCTTGCTTTCCCTTGCATTCCTTACATTCCGTTACTCTTTCCTTGCCTTGCCGTGCATTGCCTAGCCTTGCGTTGTCGTGCCTTAGCCTTGCCTCGCCTGACCGTGACTTCCCTTGCGTTACCCTTTCCTTGCCTTGCCGTGCATTGCCTAGACGTGCGTTGTTGTGCATTAGCCTTGCCTTTCCTCAACGTGCCTTCCCTTGCGTTACCCTTTCCTTGCCTTGCCGTGCATTGCCTAGCCTTGCGTTGTCGTGCCTTAGCTTTGTCTCGCCTGACCCTACCTTGCCTTGCGTTATCCTTTCCTTGCCTTGCCGTGCATTGCCTAGCTTGCATTGTCGTGCCTTAGCCTTGTTTCCCCTTGCCGTGCCTTGCCTTTTGTTACACTTGCCTGGCCTTGCTTTGCCTTGCCTTCCATTCCTTCCGTTACTCGTTCCTTGCCTAGCCGTGCACTGCCTAGCCTTGCGTTGTCGTGCATTAGCCTTGCCTTGCCTGACCGTGCATTGCCTTACGTTACCCTTTCCTTGCCTTGCCGTGCTTTGCCCAGCTTGCGTTGTCGTGCCTTAGCCTTGTTTCCCCTTGCCGTGCCGTTCCTTCCCTTACTCTTGACTTGCCTTGCTTTCCCTTGCCTTCCTTGCCTTCCGTTACTCTTTCATTGCCTTACCGTGCATTGCCTAGCCTTGCGTTGTCGTGCATTAGCCTTGCCTTCTCTGACCGTGCCTTGCCTTGCGTTACACTTTCCTTGCCTTGCCGTGCATTGCCTAGCTTGCGTTGTCGTGCCATACCCTTTTATCCCCTTACCGTGCCGTGCCTTTTGTTTCACTTGCCTTGCATTGCTTTGCCTTGCCTTCCTTTCCTTCTGTTACGCTTTCGTTGCCTAGCCGTGCACTGCTAAGCCTTGCGTTGTCGTGCCTTAGCCTTGTTTCCCCTTGCCGTGCCGTTCCTTCCGTTACTCTTGCCTTGCCTTACTTTCCCTTGCATTCCTTACATTCCGTTACTCTTTCCTTGCCTTGCCGTGCATTGCCTAGCCTTGCGTTGTCGTGCCTTAGCCTTGCCTCGCCTGACCGTGCCTTCCCCTGCGTTACCCTTTCCTTGCCTTGCCGTGCATTGCCTAGCTTGCGTTGTCGTGCCTTAGCCTTGTTTCCCCTTGCCGTGCCTTGCCTTTTGTTTCACTTGCCTTGCATTGCTTTGCCTTGCCTTCCTTTCCTTCTGTTACGCTTTCCTTGCCTAGCCGTGCACTGCTAAGCCTTGCGTTGTCGTGCATTAGCCTTCCCTCGAGTGACCGTGCCTGGCCTTGCGTTACCCTCTCCTTCCCTTGCCTTGCTTTGCCTAGCCGTGCGTTGTCGTGCATTAGCCTTGCCAAGCCTCACCGTGCCTTGCCTTGTGATACCCTTTCCTTGCCTTGCCGTCCTTTGCCTATCCTTGCGTTGTCGTTCCTTAGCCTTGTTTCCCCTTGCCGTGCCGTTCCTTCCGTTACTCTTGCCTTGCCTTGCTTTCTCTTGCATTCCTTACATTCCGTTACTCTTTCCTTGCCTTGCCGTGCATTGCCTAGCCTTCCGTTGTCGTGCATTAGCCTTGCATTTCCTGACCGTGCCTTGCCTTGCGTTACCCTTTCCTTGCCTTGCCGTGCATTGCCTAGCTTGCGTTGTCATGCCTTAGCCTTGTTTCCCCTTGCCATGCCGTTCCTTCTGTTACTCTTGCCTTGCCTTGCTTTCCCTTGCATTCCTTACATTCCGTTACTCTTTCCTTGCCTTGCCGTGCATTGCCTAGCCTTGCGTTGTCGTGCCTTAGCCTTGCCTCGCCTGACCGTGACTTCCCTTGTGTTACCCTTTCCTTGCCTTGCCGTGCAGTGCCTAGACGTGCGTTGTTGTGCATTAGCCTTGCCTTTCCTCACCGTGCCTTCCCTTGCGTTACCCTTAACTTGCCTTGCCGTGCATTGCCTAGCCTTGCGTTGTCGTGCCTTAGCCTTGTCTCGCCTGACCCTGCCTTGCCTTGCGTTACCCTTTCCTTGCCTTGCCGTGCATTGCCTAGCTTGCGTTGTCGTGCCTTAGCCTTGTTTCCCCTTGCCGTGCCGTGCCTTTTGTTACACTTGCCTTGCCTTGCTTTGCCTTGCCTTCCATTCCTTCCGTTACTCGTTCCTTGCCTAGCCGTGCACTGCCTAGCCTTGCGTTGTCGTGCATTAGCCTTGCCTTGCCTGACCGTGCCTTGCCTTGCGTTACCCTTTCCTTGCCTTGCCGTGCTTTGCCCAGCTTGCGTTGTCGTGCCTTAGCCTTGTTTCCCCTTGCCGTGCCGTTCCTTCCCTTACTCTTGACTTGCCTTGCTTTCCCTTGCCTTCCTTGCCTTCCGTTACTCTTTGCTTACCATCCGTGCATTGCCTAGCCTTGAGTTGTCGTGCCGTAGCCTTGCCTCGCCTGACCGTGACTTCCCTTGCGTTACCCTTTCCTTGCCTTGCCGTCCATTGCCTAGCCGTGCGTTGTTGTGCATTAGCCTTGCCTTGCCTCACCGTGCCTTGCCTTACGTTACCCTTTCCTTGCCTTGCCGTGCATTGCCTAGCTTGCGTTGTCGTGCCTTACCCTTGTTTCTCCTTGCCGTGCCGTGCCTTTTGTTTCACTTGCCTTGCATTGCTTTGCCTTGCCTTCCTTTCCTTCTGTTACTCTTTCCTTGCCTAGCCTTGCACTGCCAAGCCTTGCGTTGTCGTGCATTAGCCTTGCCTCGACTGACCGTGCCTTGCCTTGCGTTACCCTTTCCTTGCCTTGCCGTGCATTGCCTAGCTTGCGTTGTCGTGCCTTACCTTGTTTCCCCTTGCCGTGCCGTGCCGTTTGTTACACTTCCCTTGAATTGCTTTGCCTTGCCTTCTTATCCTTCCGTTACTCTTTCCTTGCCTAGCCGTGCACTGCCTAGCCTTGCGTTGTCGTGCATTAGCCTTGCCTCGCCTGATCGTTCCTTGCCTTGCGTTACCCTTTCCTTGCCTTGCCGTGCATTGCCTAGCTTGCGCTGTCGTGCCTTAGCCTTATTTCCCCTTGCCGTGCCGTTCCTTCCCTTACCCTTGCCTTGCCTTGCTTTCCCTTGCCTTCCTTGCCTTCCGTTACTCTTTCCTTGCCTTACCGTGCATTGCCTAGCCTTGCGTTGTCGTGCATTAGCCTTGCCTTCTCTGACCGTGCCTTGCCTTGCGTTACCCTTTCCTTGCCTTGCCGTGCATTGCCTAGCTTGCGTTGTCGTGCCTTATCCTTGTTTCCCCTTGCCGTGCCGTGCCTTTTGTTTCACTTGCCTTGCATTGCTTTGCCTTGCCTTCCTTTCCTTCTGTTACGCTTTCCTTGCCTAGCCGTGCACTGCTAAGCCTTGCGTTGTCCTGCATTAGCCTTCCCTCGACTGACCGTGCCTGGCCTTGCGTTACCCTCTCCTTCCCTTGCCTTGCTTTGCCTAGCCGTGCGTTGTCGTGCATTAGCCTTGCCATGCCTCACCGTGCCTTGCCTTGAGTTACCCTTTCCTTGCCTTGCCGTGCTTTGCCTAGCCTTGCGTTGTCGTGCCTTAGCCTTGTTTCCCCTTGCCGTGCCGTTCCTTCCGTTACTCTTGCCTTGCCTTGCTTTCCCTTGCATTCCTTACATTCCGTTACTCTTTCCTTGCCTTGCCGTGCATTGCCTAGCCTTGCGTTGTCGTGCCTTAGCCTTGCCTCGCCTGACCGTGACTTCCCGTGCGTTACCCTTTCCTTGCCTTGCCGTGCATTGCCTAGACGTGCGTTGTTGTGCATTAGCCTTGCCTTTCCTCACTGTGCCTTCCCTTGCGTTACCCTTTCCTTGCCTTGCCGTGCATTGCCTAGCCTTGCGTTGTCGTGCCTTAGCCTTGTCTCGCCTGACCCTGACTTGCCTTGCGTTACCCTTTCCTTGCCTTGCCGTGCATTGCCTAGCTTGCGTTGTCGTGCCTTAGCCTTGTTTCCCCTTGCCGTGCCTTGCCTTTTGTTTCACTTGCCTTGCATTGCTTTGCCTTGCCTTCCTTTCCTTCTGTTACGCTTTCCTTGCCTAGCCGTGCACTGCTAAGCCTTGCGTTGTCGTGCATTAGCCTTCCCTCGAGTGACCGTGCCTGGCCTTGCGTTACCCTCTCCTTCCCTTGCCTTGCTTTGCCTAGCCGTGCGTTGTCGTGCATTAGCCTTGCCAAGCCTCACCGTGCCTTGCCTTGTGTTACCCTTTCCTTGCCTTGCCGTGCTTTGCCTATCCTTGCGTTGTCGTGCCTTAGCCTTGTTTCCCCTTGCCGTGCCGTTCCTTCCGTTACTCTTGCCTTGCCTTCCTTTCTCTTGCATTCCTTACATTCCGTTACTCTTTCCTTGCCTTGCCGTGCATTGCCTAGCCTTCCGTTGTCGTGCATTAGCCTTGCATTTCCTGACCGTGCCTTGCCTTGCGTTACCCTTTCCTTGCCTTGCCGTGCATTGCCTAGCTTGCGTTGTCGTGCCTTAGCCTTGTTTCCCCTTGCCATGCCGTTCCTTCTGTTACTCTTGCCTTGCCTTGCTTTCCCTTGCATTCCTTACATTCCGTTACTCTTTCCTTGCCTTGCCGTGCATTGCCTAGCCTTGCGTTGTCGTGCCTTAGCCTTGCCTCGCCTGACCGTGACTTCCCTTGCGTTACCCTTTCCTTGCCTTGCCGTGCATTGCCTAGACGTGCGTTGTTGTGCATTAGCCTTGCCTTTCCTCAACGTGCCTTCCCTTGCGTTACCCTTTCCTTGCCTTGCCGTGCATTGCCTAGCCTTGCGTTGTCGTGCCTTAGCCTTGTCTCGCCTGACCCTGCCTTGCCTTGCGTTACCCTTTCCTTGCCTTGCCGTGCATTGCCTAGCTTGCGTTGTCGTGCCTTAGCCTTGTTTCCCCTTGCCGTGCCGTGCCTTTTGTTACACTTGCCTTGCCTTGCTTTGCCTTGCCTTCCATTCCTTCCGTTACTCGTTCTTTGCCTAGCCGTGCACTGCCTAGCCTTGCGTTGTCGTGCCGTAGCCTTGCCTCGCCTGACCGTGACTTCCCTTGCGTTACCCTTTCCTTGCCTTGCCGTCCATTGCGTAGCCGTGCGTTGTTGTGCATTAGCCTTGCCTTGCCTCACAGTGCCTTGCCTTACGTTACCCTTTCCTTGCCTTGCCGTGCATTCCCTAGCTTGCGTTGTCGTGCCTTAGCCTTGTTTCCCCTTGCCGTGCCGTTCCTTCTGTTACTCTTGCCTTGCCTTGCTTTCCCTTGCATTCCTTACATTCCGTTACTCTTTCCTTGCCTTGCCGTGCATTGCCTAGCCTTGCGTTGTCGTGCCTTAGCCTTGCCTCGCCTGACCGTGACTTCCCTTGCGTTACCCTTTCCTTGCCTTGCCGTGCATTGCCTAGACGTGCGTTGTTGTGCATTAGCCTTGCCTTTCCTCACCGTGCCTTCCCTTGCGTTACCCTTAACTTGCCTTGCCGTGCATTGCCTAGCCTTGCGTTGTCGTGCCTTAGCCTTGTCTCGCCTGACCCTGCCTTGCCTTGCGTTACCCTTTCCTTGCCTTGCCGTGCATTGCCTAGCTTGCGTTGTCGTGCCTTAGCCTTGTTTCCCCTTGCCGTGCCGTGCCTTTTGTTACACTTGCCTTGCCTTGCTTTGCCTTGCCTTCCATTCCTTCCGTTACTCGTTCCTTGCCTAGCCGTGCACTGCCTAGCCTTGCGTAGTCGTGCATTAGCCTTGCCTTGCCTGACCGTGCCTTACCTTGCGTTACCCTTTCCTTGCCTTGCCGTGCTTTGCCCAGCTTGCGTTGTCGTGCCTTAGCCTTGTTTCCCCTTGCCGTGCCGTTCCTTCCCTTACTCTTGACTTGCCTTGCTTTCCCTTGCCTTCCTTGCCTTCCGTTACTCTTTGCTTACCATCCGTGCATTGCCTAGCCTTGAGTTGTCGTGCCGTAGCCTTGCCTCGCCTGACCGTGACTTCCCTTGCGTTACCCTTCCTTGCCTTGCCGTCCATTGCCTAGCCGTGCGTTGTTGTGCATTAGCCTTGCCTTGCCTCACCGTGCCTTGCCTTACGTTACCCTTTCCTTGCCTTGCCGTGCATTGCCTAGCTTGCGTTGTCGTGCCTTACCCTTGTTTCTCCTTGCCGTGCCGTGCCTTTTGTTTCACTTGCCTTGCATTGCTTTGCCTTGCCTTCCTTTCCTTCTGTTACTCTTTCCTTGCCTAGCCTTGCACTGCCAAGCCTTGCGTTGTCGTGCATTAGCCTTGCCTCGACTGACCGTGCCTTGCCTTGCGTTACCCTTTCCTTGCCTTGCCGTGCATTGCCTAGCTTGCGTTGTCGTGCCTTACCTTGTTTCCCCTTGCCGTGCCGAGCCGTTTGTTACACTTCCCTTGCCTTGCTTTGCCTTGCCTTCCTATCCTTCCGTTACTCTTTCCTTGCCTAGCCGTGCACTGCCTAGCCTTGCGTTGTCGTGCATTAGCCTTGCCTCGCCTGATCGTGCCTTGCCTTGCGTTACCCTTTCCTTGCCTTGCCGTGCATTGCCTAGCTTGCGTTGTCGTGCCTTAGCCTTGTTTCCCCTTGCCGTGCCGTTCCTTCCCTTACCCTTGCCTTGCCTTGCTTTCCCTTGCCTTCCTTGCCTTCCGTTACTCTTTCCTTGCCTTTCCGTGCATTGCCTAGCCTTGCGTTGTCGTGCATTAGCCTTGCCTTCTCTGACCGTGCCTTGCCTTGCGTTACCCTTTCCTTGCCTTGCCGTGCATTCCCTAGCTTGCGTTGTCGTGCCTTAGCCTTGTTTCCCCTTGCCGTGCCGTTCCTTCTGTTACTCTTGCCTTGCCTTGCTTTCCCTTGCATTCCTTACATTCCGTTACTCTTTCCATGCCTTGCCGTGCATTGCCTAGCCTTGCGTTGTCGTGCCTTAGCCTTGCCTCGCCTGACCGTGACTTCCCTTGCGTTACCCTTTCCTTGCCTTGCCGTGCATTGCCTAGACGTGCGTTGTTGTGCATTAGCCTTGCCTTTCCTCACCGTGCCTTCCCTTGCGTTACCCTTAACTTGCCTTGCCGTGCATTGCCTAGCCTTGCGTTGTCGTGCCTTAGCCTTGTCTCGCCTGACCCTGCCTTGCCTTGCGTTACCCTTTCCTTGCCTTGCCGTGCATTGCCTAGCTTGCGTTGTCGTGCCTTAGCCTTGTTTCCCCTTGCCGTGCCGTGCCTTTTGTTACACTTGCCTTGCCTTGCTTTGCCTTGCCTTCCATTCCTTCCGTTACTCGTTCCTTGCCTAGCCGTGCACTGCCTAGCCTTGCGTTGTCGTGCATTAGCCTTGCCTTGCCTGACCGTGCCTTGCCTTGCGTTACCCTTTCCTTGCCTTGCCGTGCTTTGCCCAGCTTGCGTTGTCGTGCCTTAGCCTTGTTTCCCCTTGCCGTGCCGTTCCTTCCCTTACTCTTGACTTGCCTTGCTTTCCCTTGCCTTCCTTGCCTTCCGTTACTCTTTGCTTACCATCCGTGCATTGCCTAGCCTTGAGTTGTCGTGCCGTAGCCTTGCCTCGCCTGACCGTGACTTCCCTTGCTTTACCCTTCCTTGCCTTGCCGTCCATTGCCTAGCCGTGCGTTGTTGTGCATTAGCCTTGCCTTGCCTCACCGTGCCTTGCCTTACGTTACCCTTTCCTTGCCTTGCCGTGCATTGCCTAGCTTGCGTTGTCGTGCCTTACCCTTGTTTCTCCTTGCCGTGCCGTGCCTTTTGTTTCACTTGCCTTGCATTGCTTTGCCTTGCCTTCCTTTCCTTCTGTTACTCTTTCCTTGCCTAGCCTTGCACTGCCAAGCCTTGCGTTGTCGTGCATTAGCCTTGCCTCGACTGACCGTGCCTTGCCTTGCGTTACCCTTTCCTTGCCTTGCCGTGCATTGCCTAGCTTGCGTTGTCGTGCCTTACCTTGTTTCCCCTTGCCGTGCCGTTCCTTCCCTTACCCTTGCCTTGCCTTGCTTTCCCTTGCCTTCCTTGCCTTCCGTTACTCTTTCCTTGCCTTTCCGTGCATTGCCTAGCCTTGCGTTGTCGTGCATTAGCCTTGCCTTCTCTGACCGTGCCTTGCCTTGCGTTACCCTTTCCTTGCCTTGCCGTGCATTGCCTAGCTTGCGTTGTCGTGCCTTACCCTTGTTTCTCCTTGCCGTGCCGTGCCTTTTGTTTCACTTGCCTTGCATTGCTTTGCCTTGCCTTCCTTTCCTTCTGTTACTCTTTCCTTGCCTAGCCTTGCACTGCCAAGCCTTGCGTTGTCGTTCATTAGCCTTGCCTCGACTGACCGTGCCTTGCCTTGCGTTACCCTTTCCCTGCCTTGCCGTGCATTGCCTAGCTTGCGTTGTCGTGCCTTAGCCTTGTTTCCCCTTGCCGTGACGTGCCGTTTGTTACACTTGCCTTGCCTTGCTTTGCCTTGCCTTCCTATCCTTCCGTTACTCTTTCCTTGCCTAGCCGTGCACTGCCAAGCCTTGCGTTGTCGTGCATTAGCCTTGCCTCGCCTGATCGTGCCTTGCATTGCGTTACACTTTCCTTGCCTTGCCGTGCATTGCCTAGCTTGCGTTGTCGTGCCTTAGCCTTGTTTCCCCTTGCCGTGCCGTTCCTTCCCTTACTCTTGCCTTGCCTTGCTTTCTCTTGCCTTCCTTGCCTTCCGTTACTCTTTGCTTGCCTTCCGTGCATTGCCTAGCCTTGCGTTTTCGTGCCTTAGCCTTGCCTTGCCTCACCGTGCCTTGCCTTGCGTTACCCTTTCCTTGCCTTGCCGTGCATTGCCTAGCCTTGCGTTGTCGTGCCTTAGCCTTGCTTCCCCTTGCCGTGCCGTTCCTTCCGTTACTCTTGCCTTGCCTTGTTTCCCTTGCATTCCTTGCCTTCCGTTACTCTTTCCTTGCCTTACCGTGCATTGCCTAGCCTTGCGTTGTCGTGCATTAGCCTTGCCTTGTCTGACCGTGCCTTGCCTTGGGTTACCCTTTCCTTGCCTTGCCGTGCATTGCCTAGCTTGCGTTGTCGTGCCTTACCCTTTTTTCCCTTACCGTGCCGTGCCTTTTGTTTCACTTGCCTTGCATTGCTTTGCCTTGCCTTCCTTTCCTTCTGTTACGCTTTCCTTGCCTAGCCGTGCACTGCCAAGCCTTGCGTTGTCGTGCCGTAGCCTTGCCTCGCCTGACCGTGACTTCCCTTGCGTTACCCTTTCCTTGCCTTGCCGTCCATTGCCTAGCCGTGCGTTGTTGTGCATTAGCCTTGCCTTGCCTCACTGTGCCTTGCCTGACGTTACCCTTTCCTTGCCTTGCCGTGCATTCCCTAGCTTGCGTTGTCGTGCCTTAGCCTTGTTTCCCCTTGCCGTGCCGTGCCTTTTGTTTCACTTGCCTTGCATTGCTTTGCCTTGCCTTCCTTTCCTTCTGTTACGCTTTCCTTGCCTAGCCGTGCACTGCCAAGCCTTGCGTTGTCGTGCATTAGCCTTCTCTCGACTGACCGTGCCTGGCCTTGCGTTACCCTCTCCTTCCCTTGCCTTGCTTTGCCTAGCCGTGCGTTGTCGTGCATTAGCCTTGCCTTGCCTCACCGTGCCTTGCCTTGCGTTACCCTTTCCTTGCCTTGCCGTGCTTTGCCTAGCCTTGCGTTGCCGTGCCTTAGCCTTGTTTCCCCTTGCCGTGCCTTTCCTTCCGTTACTCTTGCCTTGCTTTCCCTTGTATTCCTTACATTCCGTTACTCTTTCCTTGCCTTGCCGTGCATTGCCTAGCCTTCCGTTGTCGTGCATTAGCCTTGCATTTCCTGACCGTGCCTTGCCTTGCGTTACCCTTTCCTTGCCTTGCCGTGCATTGCCTTGCTTGCGTTGTCGTGCCTTAGCCTTGCCTCGCCTGACAGAGCCTTTCGTTGCGTTACCCTTTCCTTGCCTTGCCGTGCATTGCCTAGCCTTGCGTTGTCGTGCCTTAGCCTTGCTTCCCCTTACCGTGCCGTTCCTTCCGTTACTCTTGCCTTGCCTTGATTTCCCTTGCATTCCTTGCCTTCCGTTACTCTTTCCTTGCCTTGCCGTGCATTGCCTAGCCTTGCGTTGTCGTGCCTTAGCCTTGACTTGCCTCACCGTGCCTTGCCTTGCGTTACCCTTTCCTTGCCTGGCCGTGCATTGCCTAGCCGTGCGTAGCCGTGCCTTAGCCTTGTTTCCCCATGCCGAGCCGTTCCTTCCGTTAACCTTGCCTTGCCTTGCTTTCCCTTGCCTTCCTTCCCTTCCGTTACTCCTTGCTTGCCTTACCTGCATTGCCTAGCCTTGCGTTGTCGTGCCTTAGCCTTGCCTCGCCTGACCGTGACTTCACTTGCGTTACCCTTTCCTTGCCTTGCCGAGCATCGCCTAGCCGTGCGTTGTTGTGCATTAGCCTTGCCTTGCCTCACCGTGCCTTGCCTTGCGTTACCCTTTCCTTGCCTTGCCGTGCATTGCCTAGCTTGCGTTGTCGTGCCTTACCCTTGTTTCCCCTTGCCGTGCCGTGCCTTTTGTTTCACTTGCCTTGCATTGCTTTGCCTTGCGTTCCTTTCCTTCTGTTACTCGTTCCTTGCCTAGCCGTGCACTGCCAAGCCTTGCGTTGTCGTGCATTAGCCTTGCCTCGCCTGACCCTGCCTTGCCTTGCGTTACCCTTTCCTTGCCTTGCCGTGCATTGCCTAGCTTGCGTTGTCGTGCCTTAGCCTTGTTTCCCCTTGCCGTGCCGTTCCTTCCGTTACTCTTGCCTTGCCTTGCTTTCCCTTGCATTCCTTACATTCCGTTACTCTTTCCTTGCCTTGCCGTGCATTGCCTAGCCTTCCGTTGTCGTACATTAGCCTTGCATTTCCTGACCGTGCCTTGCCTTGCGTTACCCTTTCCTTGCCTTGCCGTGCATTGCCTAGCTTGCGTTGTCGTGCCTTAGCCTTGTTTCCCCTTGCCGTGCCGTTCCTTCCCTTACCTTAACTTGCCTTGCTTTCCCTTGCCTTCCTTGCCTTCCGTTGCTCTTTGTTTACCTTCCGTGCATTGCCTAGCCTTGCGTTGTCGTGACTTAGCCTTGCCTCCTGACCGTGACTTCCCTTGCGTTACCCTTTCCTTGCCTTGCCGTGCATTGCCTAGCCTTGCGTTGTCGTGCACTTAGCCTTTCCTCGCCTGACCGTGCCTTCCCTTGCGTTACCCTTTCCTTGCCTTGCCGTGCATTGCCTAGCCTTGCGTTGTCGTGCATTAGCCTTGCCTTGCCTGACCGTGCCTTGCCTTGCGTTACCCTTTCCTTGCCTTGCCGTGCATTGCCTAGCTTGCGTTGTCGTGCCTTAGCCTTGTTTCCCCTTGCCGTGCCGTTCCTTCCTTACTCTTGCCTTGCCTTGCTTTCCCTTGCCTTCCATTGCCTTCCGTTACTCTTTCCTTGCCTAGCCGTGCACTGCCTAGCCTTGCGTTGTCGTGCATTAACCTTGCCTTGCCTGACCGTGCCTTGCCTTGCGTTACCCTTTCCTTGCCTTGCCGTGCTTTGCCCAGCTTGCGTTGTCGTGCCTTAGCCTTGTTTCCCCTTGCCGTGCCGTTCCTTCCCTTACTCTTGACTTGCCTTGCTTTCCCTTGCCTTCCTTGCCTTCCGTTACTCTTTGCTTACCATCCGTGCATTGCCTAGCCTTGCGTTGTCGTGCCGTAGCCTTGCCTCGCCTGACCGTGACTTCCCTTGCGTTACCCTTTCCTTGCCTTGCCGTCCATTGCCTAGCCGTGCGTTGTTGTGCATTAGCCTTGCCTTGCCTCACCGTGCCTTGCCTTACGTTACCCTTTCCTTGCCTTGCCCTGCATTGCCTAGCTTGCGTTGTCTTGCCTTACCCTTGTTTCCCCTTGCCGTGCCGTGCCTTTTGTTTCACTTGCCTTGCATTGCTTTGCCTTGCCTTCCTTTCCTTCTGTTACGCTTTCCTTGCCTAGCCGTGCACTGCCAAGCCTTGCGTTGTCGTGCATTAGCCTTGCCTTGCCTCACCGTGCCTTGCCTTGAGTTACCCTTTCCTTGCCTTGCCGTGCATTGCCTAGCTTGCGTTGTCGTGCCTTACCCTTTTTTCCCCTTGCCGTGCCGTGCCTTTTGTTTCACTTGCCTTGCATTGCTTTGCCTTGCCTTCCTTTCCTTCTGTTACGCTTTCCTTGCCTAGCCGTGCACTGCCAAGCCTTGCGTTGTCGTGCATTAGCCTTGCCTCGACTGACCGTGCCTTGCCTTGCGTTACCCTCTCCTTGCCTTGTCGTGCATTGCCTAGCTTGCGTTGTCGTGCCTTAGCCTTGTTTCCCCTTGCCGTGCCGTGCCATTTGTTTCACTTGCCTTGCATTGCTTTGCCTTGCCTTCCTTTCCTTCTGTTACGCTTTCCTTGCCTAGCCGTGCACTGCCAAGCCTTGCGTTGTCGTGCATTAGCCTTCCCTCGACTGACCGTGCCTGGCCTTGCGTTACCCTCTCCTTCCCTTGCCTTGCTTTGCCTAGCCGTGCGTTGTCGTGCATTAGCCTTGCCATGCCTCACCGTGCCTTGCCTTGCGTTACCCTTTCCTTGCCTTGCCGTGCTTTGCCTAGCCTTGCGTTGTCGTGCCTTAGCCTTGTTTCCCCTTGCCGTGCCGTTCCTTCCGTTACTCTTGCCTTGCCTTGCTTTCCCTTGCATTCCTTACATTCCGTTACTCTTTCCTTGCCTTGCCGTGCATTGCCTAGCCTTCCGTTGTCGTGCATTAGCCTTGCATTTCCTGACCGTGCCTTGCCTTGCGTTACCCTTTCCTTGCCTTGCCGTGCATTGCCTAGCTTGCGTTGTCGTGCCTTAGCCTTGTTTCCCCTTGCCGTGCCGTTCCTTCTGTTACTCTTGCCTTGCCTTGCTTTCCCTTGCATTCCTTACATTCCGTTATTCTTTCCTTGCCTTGCCGTGCATTGCCTAGCCTTGCGTTGTCGTGCCTTAGCCTTGCCTCGCGTGACCGTGACTTCCCTTGCGTTACCCTTTCCTTGCCTTGCCGTGCATTGCCTAGACGTGCGTTGTTGTGCATTAGCCTTGCCTTGCCTCACCGTGCCTTGCCTTACGTTACCCTTTCCTTGCCTTGCCGTGCATTCCCTAGCTTGCGTTGTCGTGCCTTACCCTTGTTTCTCCTTGCCGTGCCGTGCCTTTTGTTTCACTTGCCTTGCATTGCTTTGCCTTGCCTTCCTTTCCTTCTGTTACTCTTTCCTTGCCTAGCCTTGCACTGCCAAACCTTGCGTTGTCGTGCATTAGCCTTGCCTCGACTGACCGTGCCTTGCCTTGCGTTACCCTTTCCTTGCCTTGCCGTGCATTGCCTAGCTTGCGTTGTCGTGCCTTAGCCTTGTTTCCCCTTGCCGTGCCGTGCCGTTTGTTACACTTGCCTTGCCTTGCTTTGCCTTGCCTTCCTATCCTTCCGTTACTCTTTCCTTGCCTAGCCGTGCACTGCCTAGCCTTGCGTTGTCGTGCATTAGCCTTGCCTCGCCTGATCGTGCCTTGCATTGCGTTACCCTTTCCTTGCCTTGCCGTGCATTGCCTAGCTTGCGTTGTCGTGCCTTAGCCTTGTTTCCCCTTGCCGTGCCGTTCCTTCCCTTACCCTTAACTTGCCTTGTTTCCCTTGCATTCCTTGCCTTCCGTTACTCTTTGCTTGCCTTCCGTGCATTGCCTAGCCTTGCGTTTTCGTGCCTTAGCCTTGCCTTGCCTCACCGTGCCTTGCCTTGCGTTACCCTTTCCTTGCCTTGCCGTGCATTGCCTAGCCTTGCGTTGTCGTGCCTTAGCCTTGCTTCCCCTTGCCGTGCCGTTCCTTCCGTTACTCTTGCCTTGCCTTGTTTCCCTTGCATTCCTTGCCTTCCGTTACTCTTTCCTTGCCTTACCGTGCATTGCCTAGCCTTGCGTTGTCGTGCATTAGCCTTGCCTTGTCTGACCGTGCCTTGCCTTGCGTTACCCTTTCCTTGCCTTGCCGTGCATTGCCTAGCTTGCGTTGTCGTGCCTTACCCTTTTTTCCCCTTACCGTGCCGTGCCTTTTGTTTCACTTGCCTTGCATTGCTTTGCCTTGCCTTCCTTTCCTTCTGTTACGCTTTCCTTGCCTAGCCGTGCACTGCCAAGCCTTGCGTTGTCGTGCCGTAGCCTTGCCTCGCCTGACCGTGACTTCCCTTGCGTTACCCTTTCCTTGCCTTGCCGTCCATTGCCTAGCCGTGCGTTGTTGTGCATTAGCCTTGCCTTGCCTCACCGTGCCTTGCCTTACGTTACCCTTTCCTTGCCTTGCCGTGCATTCCCTAGCTTGCGTTGTCGTGCCTTACCCTTGTTTCTCCTTGCCGTGCCGTGCCTTTTGTTTCACTTGCCTTGCATTGCTTTGCCTTGCCTTCCTTTCCTTCTGTTACTCTTTCCTTGCCTAGCCTTGCACTGCCAAGCCTTGCGTTGTCGTGCATTAGCCTTGCCTCGACTGACCGTGCCTTGCCTTGCGTTACCCTTTCCTTGCCTTGCCGTGCATTGCCTAGCTTGCGTTGTCGTGCCTTAGCCTTGTTTCCCCTTGCCGTGCCGTGCCGTTTGTTACACTTGCCTTGCCTTGCTTTGCCTTGCCTTCCTATCCTTCCGTTACTCTTTCCTTGCCTAGCCGTGCACTGCCTAGCCTTGCGTTGTCGTGCATTAGCCTTGCCTCGCCTGATCGTGGCTTGCATTGAGTTACCCTTTCCTTGCCTTGCCGTGCATTGCCTAGCTTGCGTTGTCGTGCCTTAGCCTTGTTTCCCCTTGTCGTGCCGTTCCTTCCCTTACCCTTGCCTTGCCTTGCTTTCCCTTGCCTTCCTTGCCTTCCGTTACTCTTTGCTTGCCTTCCGTGCATTGCCTAGCCTTGCGTTTTCGTGCCTTAGCCTTGCCTTGCCTGACCGTGCCTTGCCTTGCGTTACCCTTTCCTTGCCTTGCCGTGCATTGCCTAGCTTGCGTTGTCGTGCCTTAGCCTTGTTTCCCCTTGCCGTGCCGTGCCTTTTGTTACACTTGCCTTGCCTTGCTTTGCCTTGCCTTCCTTTCCTTCCGTTACTCTTTCCTTGCCTTAGCCGTGCATTGCCTAGCCTTGCGTTGTCGTGCATTAGCCTTGCCTCGACTGACCGTGCCTTGCCTTGCGTTACCCTTTCCTTGCCTTGCCGTGCATTGCCTAGCTTGCGTTGTCGTGCCTTAGCCTTGTTTCCCCTTGCCGTGCCGTGCCTTTTGTTTCACTTGCCTTGTATTGCTTTGCCTTGCCTTCCTTTCCTTCTGTTACGCTTTCCTTGCCTAGCCGTGCACTGCCAAGCCTTGCGTTGTCGTGCATTAGCCTTGCCTCGACTGACCGTGCCTTGCCTTGCGTTACCCTTTCCTTGCCTTGCCGTGCATTGCCTAGCTTGCGTTGTCGTGTCTTAGCCTTGTTTCCCCTTGCCGTGCCGTGCCTTTTGTTTCACTTGCCTTGCATTGCTTTGCCTTGCCTTCCTTTCCTTCTGTTACGCTTTCCTTGCCTAGCCGTGCACTGCCAAGCCTTGCGTTGTCGTGCATTAGCCTTCTCTCGACTGACCGTGCCTGGCCTTGCGTTACCCTGTCCTTCCCTTGCCTTGCTTTGCCTAGCCGTGCGTTGTCGTGCATTAGCCTTGCCTTGCCTCACCGTGCCTTGCCTTGCGTTACCCTTTCCTTGCCTTGCCGTGCTTTGCCTAGCCTTGCGTTGCCGTGCCTTAGCCTTGTTTCCCCTTGCCGTGCCTTTCCTTCCGTTACTCTTGCCTTGCCTTGCTTTCCCTTGTATTCCTTACATTCCGTTACTCTTTCCTTGCCTTGCCGTGCATTGCCTAGCCTTCCGTTGTCGTGCATTAGCCTTGCATTTCCTGACCGTGCCTTCCCTTGCGTTACCCTTTCCTTGCCTTGCCGTGCATTGCCTTGCTTGCGTTGTCGTGCCTTAGCCTTGTTTCCTCTTGCCGTGCCGTTCCTTACCTTACCCTTTACTTGCCTTGCTTTCCCTTGCCTTCCTTGCCTTACGTTACTCTTTACATACCTTCCGTGCATTGCCTAGCCTTGCGTTGTCGTGCCTTAGCCTTGCCTCGCCTGACAGAGCCTTTCGTTGCGTTACCCTTTCCTTGCCTTGCCGTACATTGCCTAGACGTGCGTTGTTGTGCATTAGCCTTGCCTTGCCTCACCGTGCCTTGCCTTGCGTTACCCTTTCCTTGCCTTGCCGTGCATTGCCTACCTTGCGTTGTCGTGCCTTACCCTTGTTTCCCCTTGCCGTGCCGTGCCTTTTGTTACACTTGCCTTGCCTTGCTTTGCCTTGCCTTCCTTTCCTTCTGTTACTCTTTCCTTGCCTAGCCGTGCACTACCTAGCCTTGCGTTGTCGTGCATTAGCCTTGCCTCGACTGACCGTGCCTTGCTTTGCGTTACCCTTTCCTTGCCTTGCCGTGCATTGCCTAGCTTGCGTTGTCGTGCCTTAGCCTTGTTTCCCCTTGCCGTGCCGTTCCTTCCGTTACTCTTGCCTTGCCTTGCTTTCCCTTGCATTCCTTGCCTTCCGTTACTCTTTCCTTGCCTTGCCGTGCATTGCCTAAACTTGCGTTGTCGTGCATTAGCCTTGCCTTGCCTGACCGTGCCTTGCCTTGCGTTACCCTTTCCTTGCCTTGCCGTGCATTGCCTAGCTTGCGTTGTCGTGCCTTACCCTTGTTTCCCCTTGCCGTGCCGTGCCTTTTGTTACACTTGCCTTGCCTTGCTTTGCCTTGCCTTCCTTTCCTTCCGTTACTCTTTGCTTGCATTCCGTGCACTGCCTAGCCTTGCGTTTTCGTGCCTTAGCCTTGACTTGCCTCACCGTGCCTTGCCTTGCGTTACCCTTTCCTAGCCTGGCCGTGCATTGCCTAGCCGTCCGTTGTCGTGCCTTAGCCTTGTTTCCCCTTGCCGTGCCGTTCCTTCCGTTACCTTGCCTTGCCTTGCTTTCCCTTGCCTTCCTTCCTTCCGTTACTCTTTCCTTGCCTTACCTGCATTGCCTAGCCTTGCGTTGTCGTGCCTTAGCCTTGCCTCGCCTGACCGTGACTTCACTTGCGTTACCCTTTCCTTGCCTTGCCGTGCATTGCCTAGCTTGCGTTGTCGTGCCTTAGCCTTGTTTCCCCTTGCCGTGCCGTGCCTTTTGTTTGCCTACTTGCCTTGCCTTGCTTTGCCTTGCCTTCCTTTCCTTCTGTTACCTTTCCTTGCCTAGCCGTGCACTGCCTAGCCTTGCGTTGTCGTGCATTAGCCTTGCCTTGCCTCACCGTGCCTTGCCTTGCGTTACCCTTTCCTTGCCTTGCCGTGCATTGCCTAGCTTGCGTTGTCGTGCCTTACCCTTTTTCCCCTTGCCGTGCCGTGCCTTTTGTTTCACTTGCCTTGCATTGCTTTGCCTTGCCTTCCTTTCCTTCTGTTACGCTTTCCTTGCCTAGCCGTGCACTGCCAAGCCTTGCGTTGTCGTGCATTAGCCTTGCCTCGACTGACCGTGCCTTGCCTTGCGTTACCCTTTCCTTGCCTTGTCGTGCATTGCCTAGCTTGCGTTGTCGTGCCTTAGCCTTGTTTCCCCTTGCCGTGCCGTGCCATTTGTTTCACTTGCCTTGCATTGCTTTGCCTTGCCTTCCTTTCCTTCTGTTACGCTTTCCTTGCCTAGCCGTGCACTGCCAAGCCTTGCGTTGTCGTGCATTAGCCTTCCCTCGACTGACCGTGCCTGGCCTTGCGTTACCCTCTCCTTCCCTTGCCTTGCTTTGCCTAGCCGTGCGTTGTCGTGCATTAGCCTTGCCATGCCTCACCGTGCCTTGCCTTGCGTTACCCTTTCCTTGCCTTGCCGTGCTTTGCCTAGCCTTGCGTTGTCGTGCCTTAGCCTTGTTTCCCCTTGCCGTGCCGTTCCTTCCGTTACTCTTGCCTTGCCTTGCTTTCCCTTGCATTCCTTACATTCCGTTACTCTTTCCTTGCCTTGCCGTGCATTGCCTAGCCTTGCGTTGTCGTGCATTAGCCTTGCCTCGCCTGACCGTGACTTCCCTTGCGTTACCCTTTCCTTGCCTTGCCGTGCATTGCCTAGACGTGCGTTGTTGTGCATTAGCCTTGCCTTTCCCCTCACCGTGCCTTGCCTTACGTTACCCTTTCCTTGCCTTGCCGTGCATTCCCTAGCTTGCGTTGTCGTGCCTTACCCTTGTTTCTCCTTGCCGTGCCGTGCCTTTTGTTTCACTTGCCTTGCATTGCTTTGCCTTGCCTTCCTTTCCTTCTGTTACTCTTTCCTTGCCTAGCCTTGCACTGCCAAGCCTTGCGTTGTCGTGCATTAGCCTTGCCTCGACTGACCGTGCCTTGCCTTGCGTTACCCTTTCCTTGCCTTGCCGTGCATTGCCTAGCTTGCGTTGTCGTGCCTTAGCCTTGTTTCCCCTTGCCGTGCCGTGCCGTTTGTTACACTTGCCTTGCCTTGCTTTGCCTTGCCTTCCTATCCTTCCGTTACTCTTTCCTTGCCTAGCCGTGCACTGCCTAGCCTTGCGTTGTCGTGCATTAGCCTTGCCTCGCCTGATCGTGCCTTGCATTGCGTTACCCTTTCCTTGCCTTGCCGTGCATTGCCTAGCTTGCGTTGTCGTGCCTTAGCCTTGTTTCCCCTTGCCGTGCCGTTCCTTCCCTTACCCTTGCCTTGCCTTGCTTTCCCTTGCCTTCCTTGCCTTCCGTTACTCTTTGCTTGCCTTCCGTGCATTGCCTAGCCTTGCGTTTTCGTGCCTTAGCCTTGCCTTGCCTCACCGTGCCTTGCCTTGCGTTACCCTTTCCTTGCCTTGCCGTGCATTGCCTAGCCTTGCGTTGTCGTGCCTTAGCCTTGCTTCCCCTTGCCGTGCCGTTCCTTCCGTTACTCTTGCCTTGCCTTGTTTCCCTTGCATTCCTTGCCTTCCGTTACTCTTTCCTTGCCTTACCGTGCATTGCCTAGCCTTGCGTTGTCGTGCATTAGCCTTGCCTTGTCTGACCGTGCCTTGCCTTGCGTTACCCTTTCCTTGCCTTGCCGTGCATTGCCTAGCTTGCGTTGTCGTGCCTTACCCTTTTTTCCCCTTACCGTGCCGTGCCTTTTGTTTCACTTGCCTTGCATTGCTTTGCCTTGCCTTCCTTTCCTTCTGTTACGCTTTCCTTGCCTAGCCGTGCACTGCCAAGCCTTGCGTTGTCGTGCCGTAGCCTTGCCTCGCCTGACCGTGACTTCCCTTGCGTTACCCTTTCCTTGCCTTGCCGTCCATTGCCTAGCCGTGCGTTGTTGTGCATTAGCCTTGCCTTGCCTCACCGTGCCTTGCCTTACGTTACCCTTTCCTTGCCTTGCCGTGCATTCCCTAGCTTGCGTTGTCGTGCCTTACCCTTGTTTCTCCTTGCCGTGCCGTGCCTTTTGTTTCACTTGCCTTGCATTGCTTTGCCTTGCCTTCCTTTCCTTCTGTTACTCTTTCCTTGCCTAGCCTTGCACTGCCAAGCCTTGCGTTGTCGTGCATTAGCCTTGCCTCGACTGACCGTGCCTTGCCTTGCGTTACCCTTTCCTTGCCTTGCCGTGCATTGCCTAGCTTGCGTTGTCGTGCCTTAGCCTTGTTTCCCCTTGCCGTGCCGTGCCGTTTGTTACACTTGCCTTGCCTTGCTTTGCCTTGCCTTCCTATCCTTCCGTTACTCTTTCCTTGCCTAGCCGTGCACTGCCTAGCCTTGCGTTGTCGTGCATTAGCCTTGCCTCGCCTGATCGTGCCTTGCATTGCGTTACCCTTTCCTTGCCTTGCCGTGCATTGCCTAGCTTGCGTTGTCGTGCCTTAGCCTTGTTTCCCCTTGCCGTGCCGTTCCTTCCCTTACCCTTGCCTTGCCTTGCTTTCCCTTGCCTTCCTTGCCTTCCGTTACTCTTTGCTTGCCTTCCGTGCATTGCCTAGCCTTGCGTTTTCGTGCCTTAGCCTTGCCTTGCCTCACCGTGCCTTGCCTTGCGTTACCCTTTCCTTGCCTTGCCGTGCATTGCCTAGCCTTGCGTTGTCGTGCCTTAGCCTTGCTTCCCCTTGCCGTGCCGTTCCTTCCGTTACTCTTGCCTTGCCTTGTTTCCCTTGCATTCCTTGCCTTCCGTTACTCTTTCCTTGCCTTACCGTGCATTGCCTAGCCTTGCGTTGTCGTGCATTAGCCTTGCCTTGTCTGACCGTGCCTTGCCTTGCGTTACCCTTTCCTTGCCTTGCCGTGCATTGCCTAGCTTGCGTTGTCGTGCCTTACCCTTTTTTCCCCTTACCGTGCCGTGCCTTTTGTTTCACTTGCCTTGCATTGCTTTGCCTTGCCTTCCTTTCCTTCTGTTACGCTTTCCTTGCCTAGCCGTGCACTGCCAAGCCTTCCGTTGTCGTGCATTAGCCTTGCCTCGACTGACCGTGCCTTGCCTTGCGTTACCCTTTCCTTGCCTTGCCGTGCATTGCCTAGCTTGCGTTGTCGTGCCTTAGCCTTGTTTCCCCTTGCCGTGCCGTGCCTTTTGTTTCACTTGCCTTGCATTGCTTTGCCTTGCCTTCCTTTCCTTCTGTTACGCTTTCCTTGCCTAGCCGTGCACTGCCAAGCCTTGCGTTGTCGTGCATTAGCCTTCTCTCGACTGACCGTGCCTGGCCTTGCGTTACCCTGTCCTTCCCTTGCCTTGCTTTGCCTAGCCGTGCGTTGTCGTGCATTAGCCTTGCCTTGCCTCACCGTGCCTTGCCTTGCGTTACCCTTTCCTTGCCTTGCCGTGCTTTGCCTAGCCTTGCGTTGCCGTGCCTTAGCCTTGTTTCCCCTTGCCGTGCCTTTCCTTCCGTTACTCTTGCCTTGCCTTGCTTTCCCTTGTATTCCTTACATTCCGTTACTCTTTCCTTGCCTTGCCGTGCATTGCCTAGCCTTCCGTTGTCGTGCATTAGCCTTGCATTTCCTGACCGTGCCTTGCCTTGCGTTACCCTTTCCTTGCCTTGCCGTGCATTGCCTTGCTTGCGTTGTCGTGCCTTAGCCTTGTTTCCTCTTGCCGTGCCGTTCCTTACCTTACCCTTAACTTGCCTTGCTTTCCCTTGCCTTCCTTGCCTTCCGTTACTCTTTGCTTACCTTCCGTGCATTGCCTAGCCTTGCGTTGTCGTGCCTTAGCCTTGCCTCGCCTGACAGAGCCTTTCGTTGCGTTACCCTTTCCTTGCCTTGCCGTACATTGCCTAGACGTGCGTTGTTGTGCATTAGCCTTGCCTTGCCTCACCGTGCCTTGCCTTGCGTTACCCTTTCCTTGCCTTGCCGTGCTTTGCCTAGCCTTGCGTTGTCGTGCCTTACCCTTGTTTCCCCTTGCCGTGCCGTGCCTTTTGTTACACTTGCCTTGCCTTGCTTTGCCTTGCCTTCCTTTCCTTACTCTTTCCTTTCCGTTACTCTTTCCTTAGCCTTGCCCGACTGCCGTGCACCCTTTCCTTGCCTTGCCTAGCCTTGCGTTGTCGTGCATTAGCCTTGTTTCCCTTGCCTTTCTTGCTGACCGTGCCTTGCCTTGCGTTGCTTCCCTTTCCTTGCCTTGCCGTGCATTGCCTAGCTTGCGTTGTCATGCCTTAGCCCTGTTTCCCCTTGCCGTGCCGTTCCTTCCCTTACCCTTAACTTGCCTTGCTTTCCCTTGCCTTCCTTGCCTTCCGTTACTCTTTGCTTGCCTTCCGTGCACTGCCTAGCCTTGCGTTTTCGTGCCTTAGCCTTGACTTGCCTCACCGTGCCTTGCCTTGCGTTACCCTTTCCTAGCCTGGCCGTGCATTGCCTAGCCGTGCGTAGCCGTGCCTTAGCCTTGTTTCCCCTTGCCGAGCCGTTCCTTCCGTTAACCTTGCCTTGCCTTGCTTTCCCTTGCCTTCCTTCCCTTCCGTTACTCCTTGCTTGCCTTACCTGCATTGCCTAGCCTTGCGTTGTCGTGCCTTAGCCTTGCCTCGCCTGACCGTGACTTCACTTGCGTTACCCTTTCCTTGCCTTGCCGTGCATTGCCTAGCCGTGCGTTGTTGTGCATTAGCCTTGCCTTGCCTCACCGTGCCTTGCCTTGCGTTACCCTTTCCTTGCCTTGCCGTGCATTGCCTAGCTTGCGTTGTCGTGCCTTACCCTTGTTTCCCCTTGCCGTGCCGTGCCTTTTGTTTCACTTGCCTTGCATTGCTTTGCCTTGCGTTCCTTTCCTTCTGTTACTCGTTCCTTGCCTAGCCGTGCACTGCCAAGCCTTGCGTTGTCGTGCATTAGCCTTGCCTCGCCTGACCGTGCCTTGCCTTGCGTTACCCTTTCCTTGCCTTGCCGTGCATTGCCTAGCTTGCGTTGTCGTGCCTTAGCCTTGTTTCCCCTTGCCGTGCCGTTCCTTCCGTTACTCTTGCCTTGCCTTGCTTTCCCTTGTATTCCTTACATTCCGTTACTCTTTCCTTGCCTTGCCGTGCATTGCCTAGCCTTCCGTTGTCGTGCATTAGCCTTGCATTTCCTGACCGTGCCTTGCCTTGCGTTACCCTTTCCTTGCCTTGCCGTGCATTGCCTAGCTTGCGTTGTCGTGCCTTAGCCTTGTTTCCCCTTGCCGTGCCGTTCCTTCCCTTACCCTTAACTTGCCTTGCTTTCCCTTGCCTTCCTTGCCTTCCGTTGCTCTTTGCTTACCTTCCGTGCATTGCCTAGCCTTGCGTTGTCGTGACTTAGCCTTGCCTCGCCTGACCGTGACTTCCCTTGCCTTACCCTTTCCTTGCCTTGCCGTGCATTGCCTAGACGTGCGTTGTTGTGCATTAGCCTTGCCTTTCCTCACCGTGCCTTCCCTTGCGTTACCCTTTCCTTGCCTTGCCGTGCATTGCCTAGCTTGCGTTCTCGTGCCTTAGCCTTGTTTCCCCTTGCCGTGCCGTGCCTTTTGTTACACTTGCCTTGCCTTGCTTTGCCTTGCCTTCCATTCCTTCCGTTACTCGTTCCTTGCCTAGCCGTGCACTGCCTAGCCTTGCGTTGTCGTGCATTAGCCTTGCCTTGCCTGACCGTGCCTTGCCTTGCGTTACCCTTTCCTTGCCTTGCCGTGCTTTGCCCAGCTTGCGTTGTCGTGCCTTAGCCTTGTTTCCCCTTGCCGTGCCGTTCCTTCCCTTACTCTTGCCTTGCCTTGCTTTCCCTTGCCTTCCTTGCCTTCCGTTACTCTTTGCTTACCATCCGTGCATTGCCTAGCCTTGCGTTGTCGTGCCGTAGCCTTGCCTCGCCTGACCGTGACTTCCCTTGCGTTACCCTTTCCTTGCCTTGCCGTCCATTGCCTAGCCGTGCGTTGTTGTGCATTAGCCTTGCCTTGCCTCACCGTGCCTTGCCTTACGTTACCCTTTCCTTGCCTTGCCGTGCATTGCCTAGCTTGCGTTGTCGTGCCTTACCCTTGTTTCCCCTTGCCGTGCCGTGCCTTTTGTTTCACTTGCCTTGCATTGCTTTGCCTTGCCTTCCTTTCCTTCTGTTACTCTTTCCTTGCCTAGCCTTGCACTGCCAAGCCTTGCGTTGTCGTGCATTAGCCTTGCCTCGACTGACCGTGCCTTGCCTTGCGTTACCCTTTCCTTGCCTTGCCGTGCATTGCCTAGCTGTCGTTGTCGTGCCTTAGCCTTGTTTCCCCTTGCCGTGCCGTGCCGTTTGTTACACTTGCCTTGCCTTGCTTTGCCTTGCCTTCCTATCCTTCCGTTACTCTTTCCTTGCCTAGCCGTGCACTGCCTAGCCTTGCGTTGTCGTGCATTAGCCTTGCCTCGCCTGATCGTGCCTTGCATTGCGTTACCCTTTCCTTGCCTTGCCGTGCATTGCCTAGCTTGCGTTGTCGTGCCTTAGCCTTGTTTCGCCTTGCCGTGCCGTTCCTTCCCTTACCCTTGCCTTGCCTTGCTTTCCCTTGCCTTCCTTGCCTTCCGTTACTCTTTGCTTGCCTTCCGTGCATTGCCTAGCCTTGCGTTTTCGTGCCTTAGCCTTGCCTTGCCTCACCGTGCCTTGCCTTGCGTTACCCTTTCCTTGCCTTGCCGTGCATTGCCTAGCCTTGCGTTGTCGTGCCTTAGCCTTGCTTCCCCTTGCCGTGCCGTTCCTTCCGTTACTCTTGCCTTGCCTTGTTTCCCTTGCATTCCTTGCCTTCCGTTACTCTTTCCTTGCCTTACCGTGCATTGCCTAGCCTTGCGTTGTCGTGCATTAGCCTTGCCTTGTCTGACCGTGCCTTGCCTTGCGTTACCCTTTCCTTGCCTTGCCGTGCATTGCCTAGCTTGCGTTGTCGTGCCTTAGCCTTGTTTCCCCTTGCCGTGCCGTGCCTTTTGTTTCACTTGCCTTGCATTGCTTTGCCTTGCCTTCCTTTCCTTCTGTTACGCTTTCCTTGCCTAGCCGTGCACTGCCAAGCCTTGCGTTGTCGTGCCGTAGCCTTGCCTCGCCTGACCGTGACTTCCCTTGCGTTACCCTTTCCTTGCCTTGCCGTCCATTGCCTAGCCGTGCGTTGTTGTGCATTAGCCTTGCCTTGCCTCACTGTGCCTTGCCTGACGTTACCCTTTCCTTGCCTTGCCGTGCATTCCCTAGCTTGCGTTGTCGTGCCTTAGCCTTGTTTCCCCTTGCCGTGCCGTGCCTTTTGTTTCACTTGCCTTGCATTGCTTTGCCTTGCCTTCCTTTCCTTCTGTTACGCTTTCCTTGCCTAGCCGTGCACTGCCAAGCCTTGCGTTGTCGTGCATTAGCCTTCTCTCGACTGACCGTGCCTGGCCTTGCGTTACCCTGTCCTTCCCTTGCCTTGCTTTGCCTAGCCGTGCGTTGTCGTGCATTAGCCTTGCCTTGCCTCACCGTGCCTTGCCTTGCGTTACCCTTTCCTTGCCTTGCCGTGCTTTGCCTAGCCTTGCGTTGCCGTGCCTTAGCCTTGTTTCCCCTTGCCGTGCCTTTCCTTCCGTTACTCTTGCCTTGCCTTGCTTTCCCTTGTATTCCTTACATTCCGTTACTCTTTCCTTGCCTTGCCGTGCATTGCCTAGCCTTCCGTTGTCGTGCATTAGCCTTGCATTTCCTGACCGTGCCTTGCCTTGCGTTACCCTTTCCTTGCCTTGCCGTGCATTGCCTAGCTTGCGTTGTCGTGCCTTAGCCTTGTTTCCTCTTGCCGTGCCGTTCCTTACCTTACCCTTAACTTGCCTTGCTTTCCCTTGCCTTCCTTGCCTTCCGTTACTCTTTCCTTACCTTCCGTGCATTGCCTAGCCTTGCGTTGTCGTGCCTTAGCCTTGCTTCGCCTGACAGAGCCTTTCGTTGCATTACCCTTTCCTTGCCTTGCCGTGCATTGCCTAGCCTTGCGTTGTCGTGCCTTAGCCTTGTTTCCCCTTGCCGTGCCGTTCCTTCCTTGTTACTCTTGCCTTGCCTTGCTTTCCCTTGCATTCCTTGCCTTCCGTTACTCTTTCCTTGCCTTGCCGTGCATTGCCTAGCCTTGCGTTGTCGTGCATTAGCCTTGCCTTGCCTGACCGTGCCTTGCCTTGCGTTGCCCTTTCCTTGCCTTGCCGTGCATTGCCTAGCTTGCGTTGTCGTGCCTTAGCCTTGTTTCCCCTTGCCGTGCCGTTCCTTCCCTTACTCTTGCCTTGCCTTGCTTTCCCTTGCCTTCCTTGCTTTCCGTTACTCTTTCCTTGCCTTCCGTGCATTGCCTAGCCTTGCGTTGTCGTGCATTAGCCTTGACTTGCCTGACCGTGCCTTGCCTTGCGTTACCCTTTCCTTGCCTTGCCGTGCATTGCCTAGCTTGCGTTGTCGTGCCTTAGCCTTGTTTCCCCTTGCCGTGCCGTTCCTTCCGTTACTCTTGCCTTGCCTTGCTTTCCCTTGCCTTCCTTACCTTCCGTTACTCTTTGCTTGCCTTGCCGTGCATTGCCTAGCCTTGCGTTGTCGTGCCTTAGCCTTGCCTCGCCTGACCGTGACTTCCCTTGCGTTACCCTTTCCTTGCCTTGCCGTGCATTGCCTAGACGTGCGTTGTTGTGCATTAGCCTTGCCTTTCCTCACCGTGCCTTCCCTTGCGTTACCCTTTCCTTGCCTTGCCGTGCATTGCCTAGCCTTGCGTTGTCGTGCCTTAGCCTTGTCTCGCCTGACCCTGCCTTGCCTTGCGTTACCCTTTCCTTGCCTTGCCGTGCATTGCCTAGCTTGCGTTGTCGTGCCTTAGCCTTGTTTCCCCTTGCCGTGCCGTGCCTTTTGTTACACTTGCCTTGCCTTGCTTTGCCTTGCCTTCCATTCCTTCCGTTACTCGTTCCTTGCCTAGCCGTGCACTGCCTAGCCTTGCGTTGTCGTGCATTAGCCTTGCCTTGCCTGACCGTGCCTTGCCTTCCGTTACCCTTTCCTTGCCTTGCCGTGCTTTGCCCAGCTTGCGTTGTCGTGCCTTAGCCTTGTTTCCCCTTGCCGTGCCGTTCCTTCCCTTACTCTTGACTTGCCTTGCTTTCCCTTGCCTTCCTTGCCTTCCGTTACTCTTTGCTTACCATCCGTGCATTCCCTAGCCTTGCGTTGTCGTGCCGTAGCCTTGCCTCGCCTGACCGTGACTTCCCTTGCGTTACCCTTTCCTTGCCTTGCCGTCCATTGCCTAGCCGTGCGTTGTTGTGCATTAGCCTTGCCTTGCCTCACCGTGCCTTGCCTTACGTTACCCTTTCCTTGCCTTGCCGTGCATTGCCTAGCTTGCGTTGTCGTGCCTTACCCTTGTTTCCCCTTGCCGTGCCGTGCCTTTTGTTTCAATTGCCTTGCATTGCTTTGCCTTGCCTTCCTTTCCTTCTGTTAGGCTTTCCTTGCCTAGCCGTGCACTGCCAAGCCTTGCGTTGTCGTGCATTAGCCTTGCCTTGCCTCACCGTGACTTGCCTTGAGTTACCCTTTCCTTGCCTTGCCGTGCATTGCCTAGCTTGCGTTGTCGTGCCTTACCCTTTTTTCCCCTTTCCGTGCCGTGCCGTGCCTTTTGTTTCACTTGCCTTACATTGCTTTGCCTTGCCTTCCTTTCCTTCTGTTACGCATTCCTTGCCTAGCCGTGCACTGCCAAGCCTTGCGTTGTCGTGCATTAACCTTGCTTCGACTGACCGTGCCTTGCCTTGCGTTACCCTCTCCTTGCCTTGTCGTGCATTGCCTAGCTTGCGTTGTCGTGCCTTAGCCTTGTTTCCCCTTGCCGTGCCGTGCCATTTGTTTCACTTGCCTTGCATTGCTTTGTCTTGCCTTCCTTTCCTTCTGTTACTCTTTCCTTGCCTAGCCGTGCACTGCCAAGCCTTGCGTTGTCGTGCATCAGCCTTGCCTTGCCTCACCGTGCCTTGCCTTGCGTTACCCTTTCCTTGCCTTGCCGTGCTTTGCCTAGCCTTGCGTTGCCGTGCCTTAGCCTTGTTTCCCCTTGCCGTGACTTTCCTTCCGTTACTCTTGCCTTGCCTTGCTTTCCCTTGTATTCCTTACATTCCGTTACTCTTTCCTTGCCTTGCCGTGCATTGCCTAGCCTTCCGTTGTCGTGCATTAGCCTTGCATTTCCTGACCGTGCCTTGCCTTGCGTTACCCTTTCCTTGCCTTGCCGTGCATTGCCTTGCTTGCGTTGTCGTGCCTTAGCCTTGTTTCCTCTTGCCGTGCCGTTCCTTACCTTACCCTTAACTTGCCTTGCTTTCCCTTGCCTTCCTTGCCTTCCGTTACTCTTTGCTTACCTTCCGTGCATTGCCTAGCCTTGCGTTGTCGTGCCTTAGCCTTGCCTCGCCTGACAGAGCCTTTCGTTGCGTTACCCTTTCCTTGCCTTGCCGTACATTGCCTAGACGTGCGTTGTTGTGCATTAGCCTTACCTTGCCTCACCGTGCCTTGCCTTGCGTTACCCTTTCCTTGCCTTGCCGTGCATTGCCTACCTTGCGTTGTCGTGCCTTACCCTTGTTTGCCCTTGCCGTGCCGTGCCTTTTGTTACACTTGCCTTGCCTTGCTTTGCCTTGCCTTCCTTTCCTTCTGTTACTCTTTCCTTGCCTAGCCGTGCACTACCTAGCCTTGCATTGTCGTGCATTAGCCTTGCCTCGACTGACCGTGCCTTGCTTTGCGTTACCCTTTCCTTGCCTTGCCGTGCTTTGCCCAGCTTGCGTTGTCGTGCCTTAGCCTTGTTTCCCCTTGCCGTGCCGTTCCTTCCCTTACTCTTGCCTTGCCTTGCTTTCCCTTGCCTTCCTTGCCTTCCGTTACTCTTTGCTTACCATCCGTGCATTGCCTAGCCTTGCGTTGTCGTGCCGTAGCCTTGCCTCGCCTGACCGTGACTTCCCTTGCGTTACCCTTTCCTTGCCTTGCCGTCCATTGCCTAGCCGTGCGTTGTTGTGCATTAGCCTTGCCTTGCCTCACAGTGCCTTGCCTTACGTTACCCTTTCCTTGCCTTGCCGTGCATTCCCTAGCTTGCGTTGTCGTGCCTTAGCCTTGTTTCCCCTTGCCGTGCCGTTCCTTCTGTTACTCTTGCCTTGCCTTGCTTTCCCTTGCATTCCTTACATTCCGTTACTCTTTCCTTGCCTTGCCGTGCATTGCCTAGCCTTGCGTTGTCGTGCCTTAGCCTTGCCTCGCCTGACCGTGACTTCCCTTGCGTTACCCTTTCCTTGCCTTGCCGTGCATTGCCTAGACGTGCGTTGTTGTGCATTAGCCTTGCCTTTCCTCACCGTGCCTTCCCTTGCGTTACCCTTTCCTTGCCTTGCCGTGCATTGCCTAGCCTTGCGTTGTCGTGCCTTAGCCTTGTTTCCCCTTTCCGTGCCGTTCCTTCCGTTACTCTTGCCTTGCCTTGCTTTCCCTTGCATTCCTTACATTCCGTTACTCTTTCCTTGCCTTACCGTGCATTGCCTAGCCTTGCGTTGTCGTGCCTTAGCCTTGCCTCGCCTGACCGTGACTTCCCTTGCGTTACCCTTTCCTTGCCTTGCCGTGCATTGCCTAGCTTGCGTTGTCGTGCCTTATCCTTGTTTCCCCTTGCCGTGCCGTGCCTTTTGTTTCACTTGCCTTCCATTGCTTTGCCTTCCCTTCCTTTCCTTCTGTTACGCTTTCCTTGCCTAGCCGTGCACTGCTAAGCCTTGCGTTGTCCTGCATTAGCCTTCCCTCGACTGACCGTGCCTGGCCTTGCGTTACCCTCTCCTTCCCTTGCCTTGCTTTGCCTAGCCGTGCGTTGTCGTGCATTAGCCTTGCCATGCCTCACCGTGCCTTGCCTTGAGTTACCCTTTCCTTGCCTTGCCGTGCTTTGCCTAGCCTTGCGTTGTCGTGCCTTAGCCTTGTTTCCCCTTGCCGTGCCGTTCCTTCCCTTACTCTTGACTTGCCTTGCTTTCCCTTGCCTTCCTTGCCTTCCGTTACTCTTTGCTTACCATCCGTGCATTGCCTAGCCTTGAGTTGTCGTGCCGTAGCCTTGCCTCGCCTGACCGTGACTTCCCTTGCGTTACCCTTTCCTTGCCTTGCCGTCCATTGCCTAGCCGTGCGTTGTTGTGCATTAGCCTTGCCTTGCCTCACCGTGCCTTGACTTACGTTACCCTTTCCTTGCCTTGCCGTGCATTGCCTAGCTTGCGTTGTCGTGCCTTACCCTTGTTTCTCCTTGCCGTGCCGTGCCTTTTGTTTCACTTGCCTTGCATTGCTTTGCCTTGCCTTCCTTTCCTTCTGTTACTCTTTCCTTGCCTAGCCTTGCACTGCCAAGCCTTGCGTTGTCGTGCATTAGCCTTGCCTCGACTGACCGTGCCTTGCCTTGCGTTACCCTTTCCTTGCCTTGCCGTGCATTGCCTAGCTTGCGTTGTCGTGCCTTACCTTGTTACCCCTTGCCGTGCCGTGCCGTTTGTTACACTTGCCTTGCCTTGCTTTGCCTTGCCTTCCTATCCTTCCGTTACTCTTTCCTTGCCTAGCCGTGCACTGCCTAGCCTTGCGTTGTCGTGCATTAGCCTTGCCTCGCCTGATCGTGCCTTGCCTTGCGTTACCCTTTCCTTGCCTTGCCGTGCATTGCCTAGCTTGCGTTGTCGTGCCTTAGCCTTGTTTCCCCTTGCCGTGAAGTTCCTTCCCTTACCCTTGCCTTGCCTTGCTTTCCCTTGCCTTCCTTGCCTTCCGTTACTCTATCCTTACCTTACCGTGCATTGCCTAGCCTTGCGTTGTCGTGCATTAGCCTTGCCTTCTCTGACCGTGCCTTGCCTTGCGTTACCCTTTCCTTGCCTTGCCGTGCATTGCCTAGCTTGCGTTGTCGTGCCATACCCTTTTTTCCCCTTACCGTGCCGTGCCTTTTGTTTCACTTGCCTTGCATTGCTTTGCCTTGCCTTCCTTTCCTTCTGTTACGCTTTCGTTGCCTAGCCGTGCACTGCTAAGCCTTGCGTTGTCGTGCATTAGCCTTCCCTCGACTGACCGTGCCTGGCCTTGCGTTACCCTCTCCTTCCCTTGCCTTGCTTTGCCTAGCCGTGCGTTGTCGTGCATTAGCCTTGCCATGCCTCACCGTGCCTTGCCTTGCGTTACCCTTTCCTTGCCTTGCCGTGCTTTGCCTAGCCTTGCGTTGTCGTGCCTTAGCCTTGTTTCCCCTTGCCGTGCCGTTCCTTCCCTTACTCTTGACTTGCCTTGCTTTCCCTTGCCTTCCTTGCCTTCCGTTACTCTTTGCTTACCATCCGTGCATTGCCTAGCCTTGCGTTGTCGTGCCGTAGCCTTGCCTCGCCTGACCGTGACTTAACTTGCGTTACCCTTTCCTTGCCTTGCCGTCCATTGCCTAGCCGTGCGTTGTTGTGCATTAGCCTTGCCTTGCCTCACCGTGCCTTGCCTTACGTTACCCTTTCCTTGCCTTGCCGTGCATTGCCTAGATTGCGTTGTCGTGCCTTACCCTTGTTTCCCCTTGCCGTGCCGTGCCTTTTGTTTCACTTGCCTTGCATTGCTTTGCCTTGCCTTCCTTTCCTTCTGTTACGCTTTCCTTGCCGAGCCGTGCACTGACAAGCCTTGCGTTGTCGTGCATTAGCCTTCCCTCGACTGACCGTGCCTGGCCTTGCGTTACCCTGTCCTTCCCTTGCCTTGCTTTGCCTAGCCGTGCGTTGTCGTGCATTAGCCTTGCCATGCCTAACCGGGCCTTGCCTTGCGTTACCCTTTCCTTGCCTTGCCGTGCTTTGCCTAGCCTTGCGTTGTCGTGCCTTAGCCTTGTTTCCCCTTGCCGTGCCGTTCCTTCCGTTACTCTTGCCTTGCCTTGCTTTCCCTTGCATTCCTTACATTCCGTTACTCTTTCCTTGCCTTGCCGTTCATTGCCTAGCCTTCCGTTGTCGTGCATTAGCCTTGCATTTCCTGACCGTGCCTTGCCTTGCGTTACCCTTTCCTTGCCTTGCCGTGCATTGCCTAGCTAGCGTTGTCGTGCCTTAGCCTTGTTTCCCCTTGCCGTGCCGTTCCTTCTGTTACTCTTGCCTTGCCTTGCTATCCCTTGCATTCCTTACATTCCGTTACTCTTTCCTTGCCTTGCCGTGCATTGCCTAGCCTTGCGTTGTCGTGCCTTAGCCTTGCCTCGCCTGACCGTGACTTCCCTTGCGTTACCCTTTCCTTGCCTTGCCGTGCATTCCCTAGCTTGCGTTGTCGTGCCTTACCCTTGTTTCTCCTTGCCGTGCCGTGCCTTTTGTTTCACTTGCCTTGCATTGCTTTGCCTTGCCTTCCTTTCCTTCTGTTACTCTTTCCTTGCCTAGCCTTGCACTGCCAAGCCTTGCGTTGTCGTGCATTAGCCTTCCCTCGACTGACCGTGCCTTGCCTTGCGTTACCCTTTCCTTGCCTTGCCGTGCATTGCCTAGCTTGCGTTGTCGTGCCTTAGCCTTGTTTCCCCTTGCCGTGCCGTGCCGTTTGTTACACTTGCCTTGCCTTGCTTTGCCTTGCCTTCCATTCCTTCCGTTACTCGTTCCTTGCCTAGCCGTGCACTGCCTAGCCTTGCGTTGTCGTGCATTAGCCTTGCCTTGCCTGACCGTGCCTTGCCTTGCGTTACCCTTTCCTTGCCTTGCCGTGCTTTGCCCAGCTTGCGTTGTCGTGCCTTAGCCTTGTTTCCCCTTGCCGTGCCGTTCCTTCCCTTACTCTTGCCTTGCCTTGCTTTCCCTTGCCTTCCTTGCCTTCCGTTACTCTTTCCTTGCCTTACCGTGCATTGCCTAGCCTTGCGTTGTCGTGCCTTAGCCTTGCCTTCTCTAACAGTGCCTTGCCTTGCGTTACCCTTTCCTTGCCTTGCCGTGCATTGCCTAGCTTGCGTTGTCGTGCCTTAGCCTTGTTTCCCCTTGCCGTGCCTTGCCTTTTGTTTCACTTGCCTTGCATTGCTTTGCCTTGCCTTCCTTTCCTTCTGTTACGCTTTCCTTGCCTAGCCGTGCACTGCTAAGCCTTGTGTTGTCGTGCATTACCCTTCCCTCGAGTGACCGTGCCTGGCCTTGCGTTACCCTCTCCTTCCCTTGCCTTGTTTTGCCGAGCCGTGCATTGTCGTGCATTAGCCTTGCCATGCCTCACCGTGCCTTGCCTTGCGTTACCCTTTCCTTGACTTGCCGTGCTTTGCCTAGCCTTGCGTTGTCGTTCCTTAGCCTTGTTTCCCCTTGCCGTGCCGTTCCTTCCGTTACTCTTGCCTTGCCTTGCTTTCTCTTGCATTCCTTACATTCCGTTACTCTTTCCTTGCCTTGCCGTGCATTGCCTAGCCTTCCGTTGTCGTGCATTAGCCTTGCATTTCCTGACCGTGCCTTGCCTTGCGTTACCCTTTCCTTGCCTTGCCGTGCATTGCCTAGCTTGCGTTGTCGTGCCTTAGCCTTGTTTCCCCTTGCCGTGCCGTTCCTTCTGTTACTCTTGCCTTGCCTTGCTTTCCCTTGCATTCCTTACATTCCGTTACTCTTTCCTTGCCTTGCCGTGCATTGCCTAGCCTTGCGTTGTCGTGCCTTAGCCTTGCCTCGCCTGACCGTGACTTCCCTTGCGTTACCCTTTCCTTGCCTTGCCGTTCATTGCCTAGACGTGCGTTGTTGTGCATTAGCCTTGCCTTTCCTCAACGTGCCTTCCCTTGCGTTACCCTTTCCTTGCCTTGCCGTGCATTGCCTAGCCTTGCGTTGTCGTGCCTTAGCCTTGTCTCGCCTGACCCTGCCTTGCCTTGCGTTACCCTTTCCTTGCCTTGCCGTGCATTGCCTAGCTTGCGTTGTCGTGCCTTAGCCTTGTTTCCCCTTGCCGTGCCGTGCCTTTTGTTACACTTGCCTTGCCTTGCTTTGCCTTGCCTTCCATTCCTTCCGTTACTCGTTCCTTGCCTAGCCGTGCACTGCCTAGCCTTGCGTTGTCGTGCATTAGCCTTGCCTTGCCTGACCGTGCCTTGCCTTGCGTTACCCTCTCCTTGCCTTGCCGTGCTTTGCCCAGCTTGCGTTGTCGTGCCTTAGCCTTGTTTCCCCTTGCCGTGCCGTTCCTTCCCTTACTCTTGCCTTGCCTTGCTTTCCCTTGCCTTCCTTGCCTTCCGTTACTCTTTGCTTACCATCCGTGCATTGCCTAGCCTTGCGTTGTCGTGCCGTAGCCTTGCCTCGCCTGACCGTGACTTCCCTTGCGTTACCCTTTCCTTGCCTTGCCGTCCATTGCCTAGCCGTGCGTTGTTGTGCATTAGCCTTGCCTTGCCTCACAGTACCTTGCCTTACGTTACCCTTTCCTTGCCTTGCCGTGCATTCCCTAGCTTGCGTTGTCGTGCCTTAGCCTTGTTTCCCCTTGCCGTGCCGTTCCTTCTGTTACTCTTGCCTTGCCTTGCTTTCCCTTGCATTCCTTACATTCCGTTACTCTTTCCTTGCCTTGCCGTGCATTGCCTAGCCTTGCGTTGTCGTGCCTTAGCCTTTCCTCGCCTGACCGTGACTTCCCTTGCGTTACCCTTTCCTTGCCTTGCCGTCCATTGCCTAGCCGTGCGTTGTTGTGCATTAGCCTTGCCTTGCCTCACCGTGCCTTGCCTTACGTTACCCTTTACTTGCCTTGCCGTGCATTGCCTAGCTTGCGTTGTCGTGCCTTACTCTTGTTTCCCCTTGCCTTGCCGTGCCTTTTGTTTCACTTGCCTTGCATTGCTTTGCCTTGCCTTCCTTTCCTTCTGTTACTCTTTCCTTGCCTAGCCTTGCACTGCCAAGCCTTGCGTTGTCGTGCATTAGCCTTGCCTCGACTGACCGTGCCTTGCCTTGCGTTACCCTTTCCTTGCCTTGCCGTGCATTGCCTAGCTTGCGTTGTCGTGCCTTACCTTGTTTCCCCTTGCCGTGCCGTGCCGTTTGTTACACTTCCCTTGCCTTGCTTTGCCTTGCCTTCCTATCCTTCCGTTACTCTTTCCTTGCCTAGCCGTGCACTGCCTAGCCTTGCGTTGTCGTGCATTAGCCTTGCCTCGCCTCATCGTGCCTTGCCTTGCGTTACCCTTTCCTTGCCTTGCCGTGCATTGCCTAGCTTGCGTTGTCGTGCCTTAGCCTTGTTTCCCCTTGCCGTGAAGTTCCTTCCCTTACCCTTGCCTTGCCTTGCTTTCCCTTGCCTTCCTTGCCTTCCGTTACTCTTTCCTTACCTTACCGTGCATTGCCTAGCCTTGCGTTGTCGTGCATTAGCCTTGCCTTCTCTGACCGTGCCTTGCCTTGCGTTACCCTTTCCTTGCCTTGCCGTGCATTGCCTAGCTTGCGTTGTCGTGCCATACCCTTTTTTCCCCTTACCGTGCCGTGCCTTTTGTTTCACTTGCCTTGCATTGCTTTGCCTTGCCTTCCTTTCCTTCTGTTACGCTTTCGTTGCCTAGCCGTGCACTGCTAAGCCTTGCGTTGTCGTGCATTAGCCTTCCCTCGACTGACCGTGCCTGGCCTTGCGTTACCCTCTCCTTCCCTTGCCTTGCTTTGCCTAGCCGTGCGTTGTCGTGCATTAGCCTTGCCATGCCTCACCGTGCCTTGCCTTGCGTTACCCTTTCCTTGCCTTGCCGTGCTTTGCCTAGCCTTGCGTTGTCGTGCCTTAGCCTTGTTTCCCCTTGCCGTGCCGTTCCTTCCCTTACTCTTGACTTGCCTTGCTTTCCCTTGCCTTCCTTGCCTTCCGTTACTCTTTGCTTACCATCCGTGCATTGCCTAGCCTTGCATTGTCGTGCCGTAGCCTTGCCTCGCCTGACCGTGACTTAACTTGCGTTACCCTTTCCTTGCCTTGCCGTCCATTGCCTAGCCGTGCGTTGTTGTGCATTAGCCTTGCCTTGCCTCACCGTGCCTTGCCTTACGTTACCCTTTCCTTGCCTTGCCGTGCATTGCCTAGATTGCGTTGTCGTGCCTTACCCTTGTTTCCCCTTGCCGTGCCGTGCCTTTTGTTTCACTTGCCTTGCATTGCTTTGCCTTGCCTTCCTTTCCTTCTGTTACGCTTTCCTTGCCGAGCCGTGCACTGACAAGCCTTGCGTTGTCGTGCATTAGCCTTCCCTCGACTGACCGTGCCTGGCCTTGCGTTACCCTGTCCTTCCCTTGCCTTGCTTTGCCTAGCCGTGCGTTGTCGTGCATTAGCCTTGCCATGCCTAACCGTGCCTTGCCTTGCGTTACCCTTTCCTTGCCTTGCCGTGCTTTGCCTAGCCTTGCGTTGTCGTGCCTTAGCCTTGTTTCCCCTTGCCGTGCCGTTGCTTCCGTTACTCTTGCCTTGCCTTGCTTTCCCTTGCATTCCTTACATTCCGTTACTCTTTCCTTGCCTTGCCGTTCATTGCCTAGCCTTCCGTTGTCGTGCATTAGCCTTGCATTTCCTGACCGTGCCTTGCCTTGCGTTACCCTTTCCTTGCCTTGCCGTGCATTGCCTAGCTAGCGTTGTCGTGCCTTAGCCTTGTTTCCCCTTGCCGTGCCGTTCCTTCTGTTACTCTTGCCTTGCCTTGCTTTCCCTTGCATTCCTTACATTCCGTTACTCTTTCCTTGCCTTGCCGTGCATTGCCTAGCCTTGCGTTGTCGTGCCTTAGCCTTGCCTCGCCTGACCGTGACTTCCCTTGCGTTACCCTTTCCTTGCCTTGCCGTGCATTCCCTAGCTTGCGTTGTCGTGCCTTACCCTTGTTTCTCCTTGCCGTGCCGTGCCTTTTGTTTCACTTGCCTTGCATTGCTTTGCCTTGCCTTCCTTTCCTTCTGTTACTCTTTCCTTGCCTAGCCTTGCACTGCCAAGCCTTGCGTTGTCGTGCATTAGCCTTCCCTCGACTGACCGTGCCTTGCCTTGCGTTACCCTTTCCTTGCCTTGCCGTGCTTTGCCCAGCTTGCGTTGTCGTGCCTTAGCCTTGTTTCCCCTTGCCGTGCCGTGCCGTTTGTTACACTTGCCTTGCCTTGCTTTGCCTTGCCTTCCATTCCTTCCGTTACTCGTTCCTTGCCTAGCCGTGCACTGCCTAGCCTTGCGTTGTCGTGCATTAGCCTTGCCTTGCCTGACCGTGCCTTGCCTTGCGTTACCCTTTCCTTGCCTTGCCGTGCTTTGCCCAGCTTGCGTTGTCGTGCCTTAGCCTTGTTTCCCCTTGCCGTGCCGTTCCTTCCCTTACTCTTGCCTTGCCTTGCTTTCCCTTGCCTTCCTTGCCTTCCGTTACTCTTTCCTTGCCTTACCGTGCATTGCCTAGCCTTGCGTTGTCGTGCCTTAGCCTTGCCTTCTCTAACAGTGCCTTGCCTTGCGTTACCCTTTCCTTGCCTTGCCGTGCATTGCCTAGCTTGCGTTGTCGTGCCTTAGCCTTGTTTCCCCTTGCCGTGCCTTGCCTTTTGTTTCACTTGCCTTGCATTGCTTTGCCTTGCCTTCCTTTCCTTCTGTTACGCTTTCCTTGCCTAGCCGTGCACTGCTAAGCCTTGTGTTGTCGTGCATTACCCTTCCCTCGAGTGACCGTGCCTGGCCTTGCGTTACCCTCTCCTTCCCTTGCCTTGTTTTGCCGAGCCGTGCATTGTCGTGCATTAGCCTTGCCATGCCTCACCGTGCCTTGCCTTGCGTTACCCTTTCCTTGACTTGCCGTGCTTTGCCTAGCCTTGCGTTGTCGTTCCTTAGCCTTGTTTCCGCTTGCCGTGCCGTTCCTTCCGTTACTCTTGCCTTGCCTTGCTTTCTCTTGCATTCCTTACAATCCGTTACTCTTTCCTTGCCTTGCCGTGCATTGCCTAGCCTTCCGTTGTCGTGCATTAGCCTTGCATTTCCTGACCGTGCCTTGCCTTGCGTTACCCTTTCCTTGCCTTGCCGTGCATTGCCTAGCTTGCGTTGTCGTGCCTTAGCCTTGTTTCCCCTTGCCGTGCCGTTCCTTCTGTTACTCTTGCCTTGCCTTGCTTTCCCTTGCATTCCTTACATTCCGTTACTCTTTCCTTGCCTTGCCGTGCATTGCCTAGCCTTGCGTTGTCGTGCCTTAGCCTTGCCTCGCCTGACCGTGACTTCCCTTGCGTTACCCTTTCCTTGCCTTGCCGTCCATTGCCGAGCCGTGCGTTGTTGTGCATTAGCCTTGCCTTGCCTCACCGTGCCTTGACTTACGTTACCCTTTCCTTGCCTTGCCGTGCATTGCGTAGCTTGCGTTGTCGTGCCTTACCCTTGTTTCTCCTTGCCGTGCCGTGCCTTTTGTTTCACTTGCCTTGCATTGCTTTGCCTTGCCTTCCTTTCCTTCTGTTACTCTTTCCTTGCCTAGCCTTGCACTGCCAAGCCTTGCGTTGTCGTGCATTAGCCTTGCCTCGACTGACCGTGCCTTGCCTTGCGTTACCCTTTCCTTGCCTTGCCGTGCATTGCCTAGCTTGCGTTGTCGTGCCTTACCTTGTTTCCCCTTGCCGTGCCGTGCCGTTTGTTACACTTCCCTTGCCTTGCTTTGCCTTGCCTTCCTATCCTTCCGTTACTCTTTCCTTGCCTAGCCGTGCACTGCCTAGCCTTGCGTTGTCGTGCATTAGCCTTGCCTCGCCTCATCGTGCCTTGCCTTGCGTTACCCTTTCCTTGCCTTGCCGTGCATTGCCTAGCTTGCGTTGTCGTGCCTTAGCCTTGTTTCCCCTTGCCGTGAAGTTCCTTCCCTTACCCTTGCCTTGCCTTGCTTTCCCTTGCCTTCCTTGCCTTCCGTTACTCTTTCCTTACCTTACCGTGCATTGCCTAGCCTTGCGTTGTCGTGCATTAGCCTTGCCTTCTCTGACCGTGCCTTGCCTTGCGTTACCCTTTCCTTGCCTTGCCGTGCATTGCCTAGCTTGCGTTGTCGTGCCATACCCTTTTTTCCCCTTACCGTGCCGTGCCTTTTGTTTCACTTGCCTTGCATTGCTTTGCCTTGCCTTCCTTTCCTTCTGTTACGCTTTCGTTGCCTAGCCGTGCACTGCTAAGACTTGCGTTGTCGTGCATTAGCCTTCCCTCGACTGACCGTGCCTGGCCTTGCGTTACCCTCTCCTTCCCTTGCCTTGCTTTGCCTAGCCGTGCGTTGTCGTGCATTAGCCTTGCCATGCCTCACCGTGCCTTGCCTTGCGTTACCCTTTCCTTGCCTTGCCGTGCTTTGCCTAGCCTTGCGTTGTCGTGCCTTAGCCTTGTTTCCCCTTGCCGTGCCGTTCCTTCCCTTACTCTTGACTTGCCTTGCTTTCCCTTGCCTTCCTTGCCTTCCGTTACTCTTTGCTTACCATCCGTGCATTGCCTAGCCTTGCGTTGTCGTGCCGTAGCCTTGCCTCGCCTGACCGTGACTTAACTTGCGTTACCCTTTCCTTGCCTTGCCGTCCATTGCCTAGCCGTGCGTTGTTGTGCATTAGCCTTGCCTTGCCTCACCGTGCCTTGCCTTACGTTACCCTTTCCTTGCCTTGCCGTGCATTGCCTAGATTGCGTTGTCGTGCCTTACCCTTGTTTCCCCTTGCCGTGCCGTGCCTTTTGTTTCACTTGCCTTGCATTGCTTTGCCTTGCCTTCCTTTCCTTCTGTTACGCTTTCCTTGCCGAGCCGTGCACTGACAAGCCTTGCGTTGTCGTGCATTAGCCTTCCCTCGACTGACCGTGCCTGGCCTTGCGTTACCCTGTCCTTCCCTTGCCTTGCTTTGCCTAGCCGTGCGTTGTCGTGCATTAGCCTTGCCATGCCTAACCGTGCCTTGCCTTGCGTTACCCTTTCCTTGCCTTGCCGTGCTTTGCCTAGCCTTGCGTTGTCGTGCCTTAGCCTTGTTTCCCCTTGCCGTGCCGTTCCTTCCGTTACTCTTGCCTTGCCTTGCTTTCCCTTGCATTCCTTACATTCCGTTACTCTTTCCTTGCCTTGCCGTTCATTGCCTAGCCTTCCGTTGTCGTGCATTAGCCTTGCATTTCCTGACCGTGCCTTGCCTTGCGTTACCCTTTCCTTGCCTTGCCGTGCATTGCCTAGCTAGCGTTGTCGTGCCTTAGCCTTGTTTCCCCTTGCCGTGCCGTTCCTTCTGTTACTCTTGCCTTGCCTTGCTTTCCCTTGCATTCCTTACATTCCGTTACTCTTTCCTTGCCTTGCCGTGCATTGCCTAGCCTTGCGTTGTCGTGCCTTAGCCTTGCCTCGCCTGACCGTGACTTCCCTTGCGTTACCCTTTCCTTGCCTTGCCGTGCATTCCCTAGCTTGCGTTGTCGTGCCTTACCCTTGTTTCTCCTTGCCGTGCCGTGCCTTTTGTTTCACTTGCCTTGCATTGCTTTGCCTTGCCTTCCTTTCCTTCTGTTACTCTTTCCTTGCCTAGCCTTGCACTGCCAAGCCTTGCGTTGTCGTGCATTAGCCTTCCCTCGACTGACCGTGCCTTGCCTTGCGTTACCCTTTCCTTGCCTTGCCGTGCATTGCCTAGCTTGCGTTGTCGTGCCTTAGCCTTGTTTCCCCTTGCCGTGCCGTGCCGTTTGTTACACTTGCCTTGCCTTGCTTTGCCTTGCCTTCCATTCCTTCCGTTACTCGTTCCTTGCCTAGCCGTGCACTGCCTAGCCTTGCGTTGTCGTGCATTAGCCTTGCCTTGCCTGACCGTGCCTTGCCTTGCGTTACCCTTTCCTTGCCTTGCCGTGCTTTGCCCAGCTTGCGTTGTCGTGCCTTAGCCTTGTTTCCCCTTGCCGTGCCGTTCCTTCCCTTACTCTTGCCTTGCCTTGCTTTCCCTTGCCTTCCTTGCCTTCCGTTACTCTTTCCTTGCCTTACCGTGCATTGCCTAGCCTTGCGTTGTCGTGCCTTAGCCTTGCCTTCTCTAACAGTGCCTTGCCTTGCGTTACCCTTTCCTTGCCTTGCCGTGCATTGCCTAGCTTGCGTTGTCGTGCCTTAGCCTTGTTTCCCCTTGCCGTGCCTTGCCTTTTGTTTCACTTGCCTTGCATTGCTTTGCCTTGCCTTCCTTTCCTTCTGTTACGCTTTCCTTGCCTAGCCGTGCACTGCTAAGCCTTGTGTTGTCGTGCATTACCCTTCCCTCGAGTGACCGTGCCTGGCCTTGCGTTACCCTCTCCTTCCCTTGCCTTGTTTTGCCGAGCCGTGCATTGTCGTGCATTAGCCTTGCCATGCCTCACCGTGCCTTGCCTTGCGTTACCCTTTCCTTGACTTGCCGTGCTTTGCCTAGCCTTGCGTTGTCGTTCCTTAGCCTTGTTTCCCCTTGCCGTGCCGTTCCTTCCGTTACTCTTGCCTTGCCTTGCTTTCTCTTGCATTCCTTACAATCCGTTACTCTTTCCTTGCCTTGCCGTGCATTGCCTAGCCTTCCGTTGTCGTGCATTAGCCTTGCATTTCCTGACCGTGCCTTGCCTTGCGTTACCCTTTCCTTGCCTTGCCGTGCATTGCCTAGCTTGCGTTGTCGTGCCTTAGCCTTGTTTCCCCTTGCCGTGCCGTTCCTTCTGTTACTCTTGCCTTGCCTTGCTTTCCCTTGCATTCCTTACATTCCGTTACTCTTTCCTTGCCTTGCCGTGCATTGCCTAGCCTTGCGTTGTCGTGCCTTAGCCTTGCCTCGCCTGACCGTGACTTCCCTTGCGTTACCCTTTCCTTGCCTTGCCGTCCATTGCCGAGCCGTGCGTTGTTGTGCATTAGCCTTGCCTTGCCTCACCGTGCCTTGACTTACGTTACCCTTTCCTTGCCTTGCCGTGCATTGCGTAGCTTGCGTTGTCGTGCCTTACCCTTGTTTCTCCTTGCCGTGCCGTGCCTTTTGTTTCACTTGCCTTGCATTGCTTTGCCTTGCCTTCCTTTCCTTCTGTTACTCTTTCCTTGCCTAGCCTTGCACTGCCAAGCCTTGCGTTGTCGTGCATTAGCCTTGCCTCGACTGACCGTGCCTTGCCTTGCGTTACCCTTTCCTTGCCTTGCCGTGCATTGCCTAGCTTGCGTTGTCGTGCCTTACCTTGTTTCCCCTTGCCGTGCCGTGCCGTTTGTTACACTTCCCTTGCCTTGCTTTGCCTTGCCTTCCTATCCTTCCGTTACTCTTTCCTTGCCTAGCCGTGCACTGCCTAGCCTTGCGTTGTCGTGCATTAGCCTTGCCTCGCCTCATCGTGCCTTGCCTTGCGTTACCCTTTCCTTGCCTTGCCGTGCATTGCCTAGCTTGCGTTGTCGTGCCTTAGCCTTGTTTCCCCTTGCCGTGAAGTTCCTTCCCTTACCCTTGCCTTGCCTTGCTTTCCCTTGCCTTCCTTGCCTTCCGTTACTCTTTCCTTACCTTACCGTGCATTGCCTAGCCTTGCGTTGTCGTGCATTAGCCTTGCCTTCTCTGACCGTGCCTTGCCTTGCGTTACCCTTTCCTTGCCTTGCCGTGCATTGCCTAGCTTGCGTTGTCGTGCCATACCCTTTTTTCCCCTTACCGTGCCGTGCCTTTTGTTTCACTTGCCTTGCATTGCTTTGCCTTGCCTTCCTTTCCTTCTGTTACGCTTTCGTTGCCTAGCCGTGCACTGCTAAGACTTGCGTTGTCGTGCATTAGCCTTCCCTCGACTGACCGTGCCTGGCCTTGCGTTACCCTCTCCTTCCCTTGCCTTGCTTTGCCTAGCCGTGCGTTGTCGTGCATTAGCCTTGCCATGCCTCACCGTGCCTTGCCTTGCGTTACCCTTTCCTTGCCTTGCCGTGCTTTGCCTAGCCTTGCGTTGTCGTGCCTTAGCCTTGTTTCCCCTTGCCGTGCCGTTCCTTCCCTTACTCTTGACTTGCCTTGCTTTCCCTTGCCTTCCTTGCCTTCCGTTACTCTTTGCTTACCATCCGTGCATTGCCTAGCCTTGCGTTGTCGTGCCGTAGCCTTGCCTCGCCTGACCGTGACTTAACTTGCGTTACCCTTTCCTTGCCTTGCCGTCCATTGCCTAGCCGTGCGTTGTTGTGCATTAGCCTTGCCTTGCCTCACCGTGCCTTGCCTTACGTTACCCTTTCCTTGCCTTGCCGTGCATTGCCTAGATTGCGTTGTCGTGCCTTACCCTTGTTTCCCCTTGCCGTGCCGTGCCTTTTGTTTCACTTGCCTTGCATTGCTTTGCCTTGCCTTCCTTTCCTTCTGTTACGCTTTCCTTGCCGAGCCGTGCACTGACAAGCCTTGCGTTGTCGTGCATTAGCCTTCCCTCGACTGACCGTGCCTGGCCTTGCGTTACCCTGTCCTTCCCTTGCCTTGCTTTGCCTAGCCGTGCGTTGTCGTGCATTAGCCTTGCCATGCCTAACCGTGCCTTGCCTTGCGTTACCCTTTCCTTGCCTTGCCGTGCTTTGCCTAGCCTTGCGTTGTCGTGCCTTAGCCTTGTTTCCCCTTGCCGTGCCGTTCCTTCCGTTACTCTTGCCTTGCCTTGCTTTCCCTTGCATTCCTTACATTCCGTTACTCTTTCCTTGCCTTGCCGTTCATTGCCTAGCCTTCCGTTGTCGTGCATTAGCCTTGCATTTCCTGACCGTGCCTTGCCTTGCGTTACCCTTTCCTTGCCTTGCCGTGCATTGCCTAGCTAGCGTTGTCGTGCCTTAGCCTTGTTTCCCCTTGCCGTGCCGTTCCTTCTGTTACTCTTGCCTTGCCTTGCTTTCCCTTGCATTCCTTACATTCCGTTACTCTTTCCTTGCCTTGCCGTGCATTGCCTAGCCTTGCGTTGTCGTGCCTTAGCCTTGCCTCGCCTGACCGTGACTTCCCTTGCGTTACCCTTTCCTTGCCTTGCCGTGCATTCCCTAGCTTGCGTTGTCGTGCCTTACCCTTGTTTCTCCTTGCCGTGCCGTGCCTTTTGTTTCACTTGCCTTGCATTGCTTTGCCTTGCCTTCCTTTCCTTCTGTTACTCTTTCCTTGCCTAGCCTTGCACTGCCAAGCCTTGCGTTGTCGTGCATTAGCCTTCCCTCGACTGACCGTGCCTTGCCTTGCGTTACCCTTTCCTTGCCTTGCCGTGCATTGCCCAGCTTGCGTTGTCGTGCCTTAGCCTTGTTTCCCCTTGCCGTGCCGTGCCGTTTGTTACACTTGCCTTGCCTTGCTTTGCCTTGCCTTCCATTCCTTCCGTTACTCGTTCCTTGCCTAGCCGTGCACTGCCTAGCCTTGCGTTGTCGTGCATTAGCCTTGCCTTGCCTGAACGTGCCTTGCCTTGCGTTACCCTTTCCTTGCCTTGCCGTGCTTTGCCCAGCTTGCGTTGTCGTGCCTTAGCCTTGTTTCCCCTTGCCGTGCCGTTCCTTCCCTTACTCTTGCCTTGCCTTGCTTTCCCTTGCCTTCCTTGCCTTCCGTTACTCTTTCCTTGCCTTACCGTGCATTGCCTAGCCTTGCGTTGTCGTGCCTTAGCCTTGCCTTCTCTAACAGTGCCTTGCCTTGCGTTACCCTTTCCTTGCCTTGCCGTGCATTGCCTAGCTTGCGTTGTCGTGCCTTAGCCTTGTTTCCCCTTGCCGTGCCTTGCCTTTTGTTTCACTTGCCTTGCATTGCTTTGCCTTGCCTTCCTTTCCTTCTGTTACGCTTTCCTTGCCTAGCCGTGCACTGCTAAGCCTTGTGTTGTCGTGCATTACCCTTCCCTCGAGTGACCGTGCCTGGCCTTGCGTTACCCTCTCCTTCCCTTGCCTTGTTTTGCCGAGCCGTGCATTGTCGTGCATTAGCCTTGCCATGCCTCACCGTGCCTTGCCTTGCGTTACCCTTTCCTTGACTTGCCGTGCTTTGCCTAGCCTTGCGTTGTCGTTCCTTAGCCTTGTTTCCCCTTGCCGTGCCGTTCCTTCCGTTACTCTTGCCTTGCCTTGCTTTCTCTTGCATTCCTTACATTCCGTTACTCTTTCCTTGCCTTGCCGTGCATTGCCTAGCCTTCCGTTGTCGTGCATTAGCCTTGCATTTCCTGACCGTGCCTTGCCTTGCGTTACCCTTTCCTTGCCTTGCCGTGCATTGCCTAGCTTGCGTTGTCGTGCCTTAGCCTTGTTTCCCCTTGCCGTGCCGTTCCTTCTGTTACTCTTGCCTTGCCTTGCTTTCCCTTGCATTCCTTACATTCCGTTACTCTTTCCTTGCCTTGCCGTGCATTGCCTAGCCTTGCGTTTTCGTGCCTTAGCCTTGCCTCGCCTGACCGTGACTTCCCTTGCGTTACCCTTTCCTTGCCTTGCCGTTCATTGCCTAGACGTGCGTTGTTGTGCATTAGCCTTGCCTTTCCTCAACGTGCCTTCCCTTGCGTTACCCTTTACTTGCCTTGCCGTGCATTGCCTAGCCTTGCGTTGTCGTGCCTTAGCCTTGTCTCGCCTGACCCTGCCTTGCCTTGCGTTACCCTTTCCTTGCCTTGCCGTGCATTGCCTAGCTTGCGTTGTCGTGCCTTAGCCTTGTTTCCCCTTGCCGTGCCGTGCCTTTTGTTACACTTGCCTTGCCTTGCTTTGCCTTGCCTTCCATTCCTTCCGTTACTCGTTCCTTGCCTAGCCGTGCACTGCCTAGCCTTGCGTTGTCGTGCATTAGCCTTGCCTTGCCTGACCGTGCCTTGCCTTGCGTTACCCTTTCCTTGCCTTGCCGTGCTTTGCCCAGCTTGCGTTGTCGTGCCTTAGCCTTGTTTCCCCTTGCCGTGCCGTTCCTTCCCTTACTCTTGCCTTGCCTTGCTTTCCCTTGCCTTCCTTGCCTTCCGTTACTCTTTGCTTACCATCCGTGCATTGCCTAGCCTTGCGTTGTCGTGCCGTAGCCTTGCCTCGCCTGACCGTGACTTCCCTTGCGTTACCCTTTCCTTGCCTTGCCGTCCATTGCCTAGCCGTGCGTTGTTGTGCATTAGCCTTGCCTTGCCTCACAGTGCCTTGCCTTACGTTACCCTTTCCTTGCCTTGCCGTGCATTCCCTAGCTTGCGTTGTCGTGCCTTAGCCTTGTTTCCCCTTGCCGTGCCGTTCCTTCTGTTACTCTTGCCTTGCCTTGCTTTCCCTTGCATTCCTTACATTCCGTTACTCTTTCCTTGCCTTGCCGTGCATTGCCTAGCCTTGCGTTGTCGTGCCTTAGCCTTTCCTCGCCTGACCGTGACTTCCCTTGCGTTACCCTTTCCTTGCCTTGCCGTCCATTGCCTAGCCGTGCGTTGTTGTGCATTAGCCTTGCCTTGCCTCACCGTGCCTTGCCTTACGTTACCCTTTACTTGCCTTGCCGTGCATTGCCTAGCTTGCGTTGTCGTGCCTTACCCTTGTTTCCCCTTGCCTTGCCGTGCCTTTTGTTTCACTGGCCTTGCATTGCTTTGCCTTGCCTTCCTTTCCTTCTGTTACTCTTTCCTTGCCTAGCCTTGCACTGCCAAGCCTTGCGTTGTCGTGCATTAGCCTTGCCTCGACTGACCGTGCCTTGCCTTGCGTTACCCTTTCCTTGCCTTGCCGTGCATTGCCTAGCTTGCGTTGTCGTGCCTTACCTTGTTTCCCCTTGCCGTGCCGTGCCGTTTGTTACACTTCCCTTGCCTTGCTTTGCCTTGCCTTCCTATCCTTCCGTTACTCTTTCCTTCCCTAGCCGTGCACTGCCTAGCCTTGCGTTGTCGTACATTAGCCTTGCCACGCCTGATCGTGCCTTGCCTTGCGTTACCCTTTCCTTGCCTTGCCGTGCATTGCCTAGCTTGCGTTGTCGTGCCTCAGCCTTGGTTCCCCTTGCCGTGCCGTTCCTTCTGTTACTCTTGCCTTGCCTTGCTTTCCCTTGCATTCCTTACATTCCGTTACTCTTTCCTTGCCTTGCCGTGCATTGCCTAGCCTTGCGTTGTCGTGCCTTAGCCTTGCCTCGCCTGACCGTGACTTCCCTTGCGTTACCCTTTCCTTGCCTTGCCGTGCATTGCCTAGACGTGCGTTGTTGTGCATTAGCCTTGCCTTTCCTCACCGTGCCTTCCCTTGCGTTACCCTTTCCTTGCCTTGCCGTGCATTGCCTAGCTTGCGTTGTCGTGCCTTAGCCTTGTTTCCCCTTGCCGTGCCGTGCCTTTTGTTTCTCTTGCCTTGCATTGCTTTGCCTTGCCTTCCTTTCCTTCTGTTACGCTTTCCTTGCCTAGCCGTGCACTGCTAAGCCTTGCGTTGTCGTGCATTAGCCTTCCCTCGAGTGACCGTGCCTGGCCTTGCGCTACCCTCTCCTTCCCTTGCCTTGCTTTGCCTAGCCGTGCGTTGTCGTGCATTAGCCTTGCCATACCTCACCGTGCCTTGCCTTGCGTTACCCTTTCCTTGCCTTGCCGTGCTTTGCCTAGCCTTGCGTTGTCGTGCCTTAGCCTTGTTTCCCCTTGCCGTGCCGTTCCTTCCGTTACACTTGCCTTGCCTTGCTTTCTCTTGCATTCCTTACATTCCGTTACTCTTTCCTTGCCTTGCCGTGCATTGCCTAGCCTTCCGTTGTCGTGCATTAGCCTTGCATTTCCTGACCGTGCCTTGCCTTGCGTTACCATTTCCTTGCCTTTCCGTGCATTGCCTAGCTTGCGTTGTCGTGCCTTAGCCTTGTTTCCCCTTGCCGTGCCGTTCCTTCTGTTACTCTTGCCTTGCCTTGCTTTCCCTTGCATTCCTTACATTCCGTTACTCTTTCCTTGCCTTGCCGTGCATTGCCTAGCCTTGCGTTGTCGTGCCTTAGCCTTGCCTCGCCGACCGTGACTTCCCTTGCGTTACCCTTTCCTTGCCTTGCCGTGCATTGCCTAGACGTGCGTTGTTGTGCATTAGCCTTGCCTTTCCTCAACGTGCCTTCCCTTGCGTTACCCTTTCCTTGCCTTGCCGTGCATTGCCTAGCCTTGCGTTGTCGTGCCTTAGCCTTGTCTCGCCTGACCCTGCCTTGCCTTGCGTTACCCTTTCCTTGCCTTGCCGTGCATTGCCTAGCTTGCGTTGTCGTGCCTTAGCCTTGTTTCCCCTTGCCGTGCCGTGCCTTTTGTTACACTTGCCTTGCATTGCTTTGCCTTGCCTTCCTTTCCTTCTGTTACTCTTTCCTTGCCTAGCCTTGCACTGCCAAGCCTTGCGTTGTCGTGCATTAGCCTTGCCTCGACTGACCGTGCCTTGCCTTGCGTTACCCTTTCCTTGCCTGGCCGTGCATTGCCTAGCTTGCGTTGTCGTGCCTTAGCCTTGTTTCCCCTTGCCGTGCCGTGGCGTTTGTTACACTTGCCTTGCCTTGCTTTGCCTTGCCTTCCTATCCTTCCGTTACTCTTTCCTTGCCTAGCCGTGCACTGCCTAGCCTTGCGTTGTCGTGCATTAGCCTTGCCTCGCCTGATCGTGCCTTGCATTGCGTTACCCTTTCCTTGCCTTGCCGTGCATTGCCTAGCTTGCGTTGTCGTGCCTTAGCCTTGTTTCCCCTTGCCGTGCCGTTCCTTCCCTTACCCTTGCCTTGCCTTGCTTTCCCTTGCCTTCCTTGCCTTCCGTTACTCTTTGCTTGCCTTCCGTGCATTGCCTAGCCTTGCGTTTTCGTGCCTTAGCCTTGCCTTGCCTCACCGTGCCTTGCCTTGCGTTACCCTTTCCTTGCCTTGCCGTGCATTGCCTAGCCTTGCGTTGTCGTGCCTTAGCCTTGCTTCCCCTTGCCGTGCCGTTCCTTCCGTTACTCTTGCCTTGCCTTGTTTCCCTTGCATTCCTTGCCTTCCGTTACTCTTTCCTTGCCTTACCGTGCATTGCCTAGCCTTGCGTTGTCGTGCATTAGCCTTGCCTTGTGTGACCGTGCCTTGCCTTGCGTTACCCTTTCCTTGCCTTGCCGTGCATTGCCTAGCTTGCGTTGTCGTGCCTTACCCTTTTTTCCTCTTGCCGTGCCGTTCCTTACCTTACCCTTAACTTGCCTTGCTTTCCCTTGCCTTCCTTGCCTTCCGTTGCTCTTTGCTTACCTTCCGTGCATTGCCTAGCCTTGCGTTGTCGTGACTTAGCCTTGCGTCGCCTGACCGTGCCTTCCCTTGCGTTACCCTTTCCTTGCCTTGCCGTGCACTGCCTTGCTTGCGTTGTCGTGCCTTGCCGTGCATTGCCTAGCCGTGCGTTGTTGTGCATTAGCCTTGCCTCGCCTGACAGAGCCTTTCGTTGCGTTACCCTTTCCTTGCCTTGCCGTACATTGCCTAGACGTGCGTTGTTGTGCATTAGCATTGCCTTGCCTCACCGTGCCTTGCCTTGCGTTACCCTTTCCTTGCCTTGCCGTGCATTGCCTACCTTGCGTTGTCGTGCCTTACCCTTGTTTCCCCTTGCCGTGCCGTGCCTTTTGTTACACTTGCCTTGCCTTGCTTTGCCTTGCCTTCCTTTCCTTCTGTTACGCTTTCCTTGCCTAGCCGTGCACTGCCAAGCCTTGCGTTGTCGTGCCGTAGCCTTGCCTCGCCTGACCGTGACTTCCCTTGCGTTACCCTTTTTTTTGCCTTGCCGTCCATTGCCTAGCCGTGCGTTGTTGTGCATTAGCCTTGCCTTCCCTCACTGTGCCTTGCCTGACGTTACCCTTTCCTTGCCTTGCCGTGCATTCCCTAGCTTGCGTTGTCGTGCCTTAGCCTTGTTTCCCCTTGCCGTGCCGTGCCTTTTGTTTCACTTGCCTTGCATTGCTTTGCCTTGCCTTCCTTTCCTTCTGTTACGCTTTCCTTGCCTAGCCGTGCACTGCCAAGCCTTGCGTTGTCGTGCATTAGCCTTCTCTCGACTGACCGTGCCTGGCCTTGCGTTACCCTGTCCTTCCCTTGCCTTGCTTTGCCTAGCCGTGCGTTGTCGTGCATTAGCCTTGCCTTGCCTCACCGTGCCTTGCCTTGCGTTACCCTTTCCTTGCCTTGCCGTGCTTTGCCTAGCCTTGCGTTGCCGTGCCTTAGCCTTGTTTCCCCTTGCCGTGCCTTTCCTTCCGTTACTCTTGCCTTGCCTTGATTTCCCTTGTATTCCTTACATTCCGTTACTCTTTCCTTGCCTTGCCGTGCATTGCCTAGCCTTCCGTTGTCGTGCATTAGCCTTGCATTTCATGACCGTGCCTTGCCTTGCGTTACCCTTTCCTTGCCTTGCCGTGCATTGCCTTGCTTGCGTTGTCGTGCCTTAGCCTTGTTTCCTCTTGCCGTGCCGTTCCTTACCTTACCCTTAACTTGCCTTGCTTTCCCTTGCCTTCCTTGCCTTCCGTTACTCTTTGCTTACCTTCCGTGCATTGCCTAGCCTTGCGTTGTCGTGCCTTAGCCTTGCTTCGCCTGACAGAGCCTTTCGTTGCATTACCCTTTCCTTGCCTTGCCGTGCATTGCCTAGCCTTGCGTTGTCGTGCCTTAGCCTTGCTTCCCCTTGCCGTGCCGTTCCTTCCGTTACTCTTGCCTTGCCTTGCTTTCCCTTGCATTCCTTGCCTTCCGTTACTCTTTCCTTGCCTTGCCGTGCATTGCCTAGCCTTCCGTTGTCGTGCATTAGCCTTGCCTTGCCTGACCGTGCCTTGCCTTGCGTTGCCCTTTCCTTGCCTTGCCGTGCATTGCCTAGCTTGCGTTGTCATGCCTTAGCCCTGTTTCCCCTTGCCGTGCCGTTCCTTCCCTTACCCTTAACTTGCCTTGCTTTCCCTTGCCTTCCTTGCCTTCCGTTACTCTTTGTTTGCCTTCCGTGCACTGCCTAGCCTTGCGTTTTCGTGCCTTAGCCTTGACTTGCCTCACCGTGCCTTGCCTTGCGTTACCCTTTCCTTGCCTGGCCGTGCATTGCCTAGCCGTGCGTAGCCGTGCCTTAGCCTTGTTTCCCCTTGCCGAGCCGTTCCTTCCGTTAAATTTGCCTTGCCTTGCTTTCCCTTGCCTTCCTTCCCTTCCGTTACTACTTGCTTGCCTTACCTTCATTGCCTAGCCTTGCGTTGTCGTGCCTTAGCCTTGCCTCGCCTGACCGTGACTTCACTTGCGTTACCCTTTCCTTGCCTTGCCGTGCATTGCCTAGACGTGCGTTGTTGTGCATTAGCCTTGCCTTTCCTCACCGAGCCTTCCCTTGCGTTACCCTTTCCTTGCCTTGCCGTGCATTGCCTAGCCTTGCGTTGTCGTGCCTTAGCCTTGTCTCGCCTGACCCTGCCTTGCCTTGCGTTACCCTTTCCTTGCCTTGCCGTGCATTGCCTAACTTGCGTTGTCGTGCCTTAGCCTTGTTTCCCCTTGCCGTGCCGTTCCTTCCCTTACTCTTGCCTTGCCTTGCTTTCCCTTGCCTTCCTTGCCTTCCGTTACTCTTTGCTTACCATCCGTGCATTGCCTAGCCTTGCGTTGTCGTGCCGTAGCCTTGCCTCGCCTGACCGTGACTTCCCTTGCGTTACCCTTTCCTTGCCTTGCCGTCCATTGCCTAGCCGTGCGTTGTTGTGCATTAGCCTTGCCTTGCCTCACAGTGCCTTGCCTTACGTTACCCTTTCCTTGCCTTGCCGTGCATTCCCTAGCTTGCGTTGTCGTGCCTTAGCCTTGTTTCCCCTTGCCGTGCCGTTCCTTCCCTTACTCTTGACTTGCCTTGCTTTCCCTTGCCTTCCTTGCCTTCCGTTACTCTTTGCTTACCTTCCGTGCATTGCCTAGCCTTGCGTTGTCGTGCCGTAGCCTTGCCTCGCCTGACCGTGACTTAACTTGCGTTACCCTTTCCTTGCCTTGCCGTCCATTGCCTAGCCGTGCGTTGTTGTGCATTAGCCTTGCCTTGCCTCACCGTGCCTTGCCTTACGTTACCCTTTCCTTGCCTTGCCGTGCATTGCCTAGCTTGCGTTGTCGTGCCTTACCCTTGTTTCCCCTTGCCTTGCCGTGCCTTTTGTTTCACTTGCCTTGCATTGCTTTGCCTTGCCTTCCTTTCCTTCTGTTACTCTTTCCTTGCCTAGCCTTGCACTGCCAAGCCTTGCGTTGTCGTGCATTAGCCTTGCCTCGACTGACCGTGCCTTGCCTTGCGTTACCCTTTCCTTGCCTTGCCGTGCATTGCCTAGCTTGCGTTGTCGTGCCTTACCTTGTTTCCCCTTGCCGTGCCGTGCCGTTTGTTACACTTCCCTTGCCTTGCTTTGCCTTGCCTTCCTATCCTTCCGTTACTCTTTCCTTCCCTAGCCGTGCACTGCCTAGCCTTGCGTTGTCGTACATTAGCCTTGCCACGCCTGATCGTGCCTTGCCTTGCGTTACCCTTTCCTTGCCTTGCCGTGCATTGCCTAGCTTGCGTTGTCGTGCCTCAGCCTTGGTTCCCCTTGCCGTGCCGTTCCTTCCCTTACCCTTGCCTTGCCTTGCCTGCATTCCCTCTTTCCCTTGCATTCCTTACATTCCGTTACTCTTTCCTTGCCTTGCCGTGCATTGCCTAGCCTTGCGTTGTCGTGCCTTAGCCTTGCCTCGCCTGACCGTGACTTCCCTTGCGTTACCCTTTCCTTGCCTTGCCGTGCATTGCCTAGACGTGCGTTGTTGTGCATTAGCATTGCCTTTCCTCACCGTGCCTTCTCTTGCGTTACCCTTTCCTTGCCTTGCCGTGCATTGCCTAGCTTGCGTTGTCGTGCCTTAGCCTTGTTTCCCCTTGCCGTGCCGTGCCTTTTGTTTCTCTTGCCTTGCATTGCTTTGCCTTGCCTTCCTTTCCTTCTGTTACGCTTTCCTTGCCTAGCCGTGCACTGCTAAGCCTTGCGTTGTCGTGCATTAGCCTTCCCTCGAGTGACCGTGCCTGGCCTTGCGCTACCCTCTCCTTCCCTTGCCTTGCTTTGCCTAGCCGTGCGTTGTCGTGCATTAGCCTTGCCATACCTCACCGTGCCTTGCCTTGCGTTACCCTTTCCTTGCCTTGCCGTGCTTTGCCTAGCCTTGCGTTGTCGTGCCTTAGGCTTGTTTCCCCTTGCCGTGCCGTTCCTTCCGTTACACTTGCCTTGCCTTGCTTTCTCTTGCATTCCTTACATTCCGTTACTCTTTCCTTGCCTTGCCGTGCATTGCCTAGCCTTCCGTTGTCGTGCATTAGCCTTGCATTTCCTGACCGTGCCTTGCCTTGCGTTACCATTTCCTTGCCTTTCCGTGCATTGCCTAGCTTGCGTTGTCGTGCCTTAGCCTTGTTTCCCCTTGCCGTGCCGTTCCTTCTGTTACTCTTGCCTTGCCTTGCTTTCCCTTGCATTCCTTACATTCCGTTACTCTTTCCTTGCCTTGCCGTGCATTGCCTAGCCTTGCGTTGTCGTGCCTTAGCCTTGCCTCGCCGACCGTGACTTCCCTTGCGTTACCCTTTCCTTGCCTTGCCGTGCATTGCCTAGACGTGCGTTGTTGTGCATTAGCCTTGCCTTTCCTCAACGTGCCTTCCCTTGCGTTACCCTTTCCTTGCCTTGCCGTGCATTGCCTAGTCTTGCGTTGTCGTGCCTTAGCCTTGTCTCGCCTGACCCTGCCTTGCCTTGCGTTACCCTTTCCTTGCCTTGCCGTGCATTGCCTAGCTTGCGTTGTCGTGCCTTAGCCTTGTTTCCCCTTGCCGTGCCGTGCCTTTTGTTACACTTGCCTTGCATTGCTTTGCCTTGCCTTCCTTTCCTTCTGTTACTCTTTCCTTGCCTAGCGTTGCACTGCCAAGCCTTGCGTTGTCGTGCATTAGCCTTGCCTCGACTGACCGTGCCTTGCCTTGCGTTACCCTTTCCTTGCCTGGCCGTGCATTGCCTAGCTTGCGTTGTCGTGCCTTAGCCTTGTTTCCCCTTGCCGTGCCGTGCCGTTTGTTACACTTGCCTTGCCTTGCTTTGCCTTGCCTTCCTATCCTTCCGTTACTCTTTCCTTGCCTAGCCGTGCACTGCCTAGCCTTGCGTTGTCGTGCATTAGCCTTGCCTCGCCTGATCGTGCCTTGCATTGCGTTACCCTTTCCTTGCCTTGCCGTGCATTGCCTAGCTTGCGTTGTCGTGCCTTAGCCTTGTTTCCCCTTGCCGTGCCGTTCCTTCCCTTACCCTTGCCTTGCCTTGCTTTCCCTTGCCTTCCTTGCCTTCCGTTACTCTTTGCTTGCCTTCCGTGCATTGCCTAGCCTTGCGTTTTCGTGCCTTAGCCTTGCCTTGCCTCACCGTGCCTTGCCTTGCGTTACCCTTTCCTTGCCTTGCCGTGCATTGCCTAGCCTTGCGTTGTCGTGCCTTAGCCTTGCTTCCCCTTGCCGTGCCGTTCCTTCCGTTACTCTTGCCTTGCCTTGTTTCCCTTGCATTCCTTGCCTTCCGTTACTCTTTCCTTGCCTTACCGTGCATTGCCTAGCCTTGCGTTGTCGTGCATTAGCCTTGCCTTGTGTGACCGTGCCTTGCCTTGCGTTACCCTTTCCTTGCCTTGCCGTGCATTGCCTAGCTTGCGTTGTCGTGCCTTACCCTTTTTTCCTCTTGCCGTGCCGTTCCTTACCTTACCCTTAACTTGCCTTGCTTTCCCTTGCCTTCCTTGCCTTCCGTTGCTCTTTGCTTACCTTCCGTGCATTGCCTAGCCTTGCGTTGTCGTGACTTAGCCTTGCGTCGCCTGACCGTGCCTTCCCTTGCGTTACCCTTTCCTTGCCTTGCCGTGCATTGCCTTGCTTGCGTTGTCGTGCCTTAGCCTTGTTTCCTCTTGCCGTGCCGTTCCTTACCTTACCCTTTACTTGCCTTGCTTTCCCTTGCCTTCCTTGCCTTACGTTACTCTTTACATATCTTCCGTGCATTGCCTAGCCTTGCGTTGTCGTGCCTTAGCCTTGCCTCGCCTGACAGAGCCTTTCGTTGCGTTACCCTTTCCTTGCCTTGCCGTACATTGACTAGACGTGCGTTGTTGTGCATTAGCCTTGCCTTGCCTCACCGTGCCTTGCCTTGCGTTACCCTTTCCTTGCCTTGCCGTGCATTGCCTACCTTGCGTTGTCGTGCCTTACCCTTGTTTCCCCTTGCCGTGCCGTGCCTTTTGTTACACTTGCCTTGCCTTGCTTTGCCTTGCCTTCCTTTCCTTCTGTTACGCTTTCCTTGCCTAGCCGTGCACTGCCAAGCCTTGCGTTGTCGTGCCGTAGCCTTGCCTCGCCTGACCGTGACTTCCCTTGCGTTACCCTTTCCTTGCCTTGCCGTCCATTGCCTAGCCGTGCGTTGTTGTGCATTAGCCTTGCCTTCCCTCACTGTGCCTTGCCTGACGTTACCCTTTCCTTGCCTTGCCGTGCATTCCCTAGCTTGCGTTGTCGTGCCTTAGCCTTGTTTCCCCTTGCCGTGCCGTGCCTTTTGTTTCACTTGCCTTGCATTGCTTTGCCTTGCCTTCCTTTCCTTCTGTTACGCTTTCCTTGCCTAGCCGTGCACTGCCAAGCCTTGCGTTGTCGTGCATTAGCCTTCTCTCGACTGACCGTGCCTGGCCTTGCGTTACCCTGTCCTTCCCTTGCCTTGCTTTGCCTAGCCGTGCGTTGTCGTGCATTAGCCTTGCCTTGCCTCACCGTGCCTTGCCTTGCGTTACCCTTTCCTTGCCTTGCCGTGCTTTGCCTAGCCTTGCGTTGCCGTGCCTTAGCCTTGTTTCCCCTTGCCGTGCCTTTCCTTCCGTTACTCTTGCCTTGCCTTGATTTCCCTTGTATTCCTTACATTCCGTTACTCTTTCCTTGCCTTGCCGTGCATTGCCTAGCCTTCCGTTGTCGTGCATTAGCCTTGCATTTCATGACCGTGCCTTGCCTTGCGTTACCCTTTCCTTGCCTTGCCGTGCATTGCCTTGCTTGCGTTGTCGTGCCTTAGCCTTGTTTCCTCTTGCCGTGCCGTTCCTTACCTTACCCTTAACTTGCCTTGCTTTCCCTTGCCTTCCTTGCCTTCCGTTACTCTTTGCTTACCTTCCGTGCATTGCCTAGCCTTGCGTTGTCGTGCCTTAGCCTTGCTTCGCCTGACAGAGCCTTTCGTTGCATTACCCTTTCCTTGCCTTGCCGTGCATTGCCTAGCCTTGCGTTGTCGTGCCTTAGCCTTGCTTCCCCTTGCCGTGCCGTTCCTTCCGTTACTCTTGCCTTGCCTTGCTTCCCTTGCATTCCTTGCCTTCCGTTACTCTTTCCTTGCCTTGCCGTGCATTGCCTAGCCTTCCGTTGTCGTGCATTAGCCTTGCCTTGCCTGACCGTGCCTTGCCTTGCGTTGCCCTTTCCTTGCCTTGCCGTGCATTGCCTAGCTTGCGTTGTCATGCCTTAGCCCTGTTTCCCCTTGCCGTGCCGTTCCTTCCCTTACCCTTAACTTGCCTTGCTTTCCCTTGCCTTCCTTGCTTTCCGTTACTCTTTGCTTGCCTTCCGTGCACGGCCTAGCCTTGCGTTTTCGTGCCTTAGCCTTGACTTGCCTCACCGTGCCTTGCCTTGCGTTACCCTTTCCTTGCCTGGCCGTGCATTGCCTAGCCGTGCGTAGCCGTGCCTTAGCCTTGTTTCCCCTTGCCGAGCCGTTCCTTCCGTTAACCTTGCCTTGCCTTGCTTTCCCTTGCCTTCCTTCCCTTCCGTTACTACTTGCTTGCCTTACCTGCATTGCCTAGCCTTGCGTTGTCGTGCCTAAGCCTTGCCTCGCCTGACCGTGACTTCACTTGCGTTACCCTTTCCTTGCCTTGCCGTGCATTGCCTAGACGTGCGTTGTTGTGCATTAGCCTTGCCTTTCCTCACCGAGCCTTCCCTTGCGTTACCCTTTCCTTGCCTTGCCGTGCATTGCCTAGCCTTGCGTTGTCGTGCCTTAGCCTTGTCTCGCCTGACCCTGCCTTGCCTTGCGTTACCCTTTCCTTGCCTTGCCGTGCATTGCCTAGCTTGCGTTGTCGTGCCTTAGCCTTGTTTCCCCTTGCCGTGCCGTGCCTTTTGTTACACTTGCCTTGCCTTGCTTTGCCTTGCCTTCCATTCCTTCCGTTACTCGTTCCTTGCCTAGCCGTGCACTGCCTAGCCTTGCGTTGTCGTGCATTAGCCTTGCCTTGCCTGACCGTGCCTTGCCTTCCGTTACCCTTTCCTTGCCTTGCCGTGCTTTGCCCAGCTTGCGTTGTCGTGCCTTAGCCTTGTTTCCCCTTGCCGTGCCGTTCCTTCCCTTACTCTTGACTTGCCTTGCTTTCCCTTGCCTTCCTTGCCTTCCGTTACTCTTTGCTTACCATCCGTGCATTGCCTAGCCTTGCGTTGTCGTGCCGTAGCCTTGCCTCGCCTGACCGTGACTTAACTTGCGTTACCCTTTCCTTGCCTTGCCGTCCATTGCCTAGCCGTGCGTTGTTGTGCATTAGCCTTGCCTTGCCTCACCGTGCCTTGCCTTACGTTACCCTTTCCTTGCCTTGCCGTGCATTGCCTAGCTTGCGTTGTCGTGCCTTAGCCTTGTTTCCCCTTGCCGTGCCGTTCCTTCTGTTACTCTTGCCTTGCCTTGCTTTCCCTTGCATTCCTTACATTCCGTTACTCTTTCCTTGCCTTGCCGTGCATTGCCTAGCCTTGCGTTGTCGTGCCTTAGCCTTGCCTCGCCTGACCGTGACTTCCCTTGCGTTACCCTTTCCTTGCCTTGCCGTGCATTGCCTAGACGTGCGTTGTTGTGCATTAGCCTTGCCTTTCCTCACCGTGCCTTCCCTTGCGTTACCCTTTCCTTGCCTTGCCGTGCATTGCCTAGCTTGCGTTGTCGTGCCTTAGCCTTGTTTCCCCTTGCCGTGCCGTGCCTTTTGTTTCTCTTGCCTTGCATTGCTTTGCCTTGCCTTCCTTTCCTTCTGTTACGCTTTCCTTGCCTAGCCGTGCACTGCTAAGCCTTGCGTTGTCGTGCATTAGCCTTCCCTCGAGTGACCGTGCCTGGCCTTGCGCTACCCTCTCCTTCCCTTGCCTTGCTTTGCCTAGCCGTGCGTTGTCGTGCATTAGCCTTGCCATACCTCACCGTGCCTTGCCTTGCGTTACCCTTTCCTTGCCTTGCCGTGCTTTGCCTAGCCTTGCGTTGTCGTGCCTTAGCCTTGTTTCCCCTTGCCGTGCCGTTCCTTCCGTTACTCTTGCCTTGCCTTGCTTTCTCTTGCATTCCTTACATTCCGTTACTCTTTCCTTGCCTTGCCGTGCATTGCCTAGCCTTCCGTTGTCGTGCATTAGCCTTGCATTTCCTGACCGTGCCTTGCCTTGCGTTACCATTTCCTTGCCTTTCCGTGCATTGCCTAGCTTGCGTTGTCGTGCCTTAGCCTTGTTTCCCCTTGCCGTGCCGTTCCTTCTGTTACTCTTGCCTTGCCTTGCTTTCCCTTGCATTCCTTACATTCCGTTACTCTTTCGTTGCCTTGCCGTGCATTGCCTAGCCTTGCGTTGTCGTGCCTTAGCCTTGCCTCGCCTGACCGTGACTTCCCTTGCGTTACCCTTTCCTTTCCTTGCCGTGCATTGCCTAGACGTGCGTTGTTGTGCATTAGCCTTGCCTTTCCTCAACGTGCCTTCCCTTGCGTTACCCTTTCCTTGCCTTGCCGTGCATTGCCTAGCCTTGCGTTGTCGTGCCTTAGCCTTGTCTCGCCTGACCCTGCCTTGCCTTGCGTTACCCTTTCCTTGCCTTGCCGTGCATTGCCTAGCTTGCGTTGTCGTGCCTTAGCCTTGTTTCCCCTTGCCGTGCCGTGCCTTTTGTTACACTTGCCTTGCATTGCTTTGCCTTGCCTTCCTTTCCTTCTGTTACTCTTTCCTTGCCTAGCCTTGCACTGCCAAGCCTTGCGTTGTCGTGCATTAGCCTTGCCTCGACTGACCGTGCCTTGCCTTGCGTTACCCTTTCCTTGCCTGGCCGTGCATTGCCTAGCTTGCGTTGTCGTGCCTTAGCCTTGTTTCCCCTTGCCGTGCCGTGCCGTTTGTTACACTTGCCTTGCCTTGCTTTGCCTTGCCTTCCTATCCTTCCGTTACTCTTTCCTTGCCTAGCCGTGCACTGCCTAGCCTTGCGTTGTCGTGCATTAGCCTTGCCTCGCCTGATCGTGCCTTGCATTGCGTTACCCTTTCCTTGCCTTGCCGTGCATTGCCTAGCTTGCGTTGTCGTGCCTTAGCCTTGTTTCCCCTTGCCGTGCCGTTCCTTCCCTTACCCTTGCCTTGCCTTGCTTTCCCTTGCCTTCCTTGCCTTCCGTTACTCTTTGCTTGCCTTCCGTGCATTGCCTAGCCTTGCGTTTTCGTGCCTTAGCCTTGCCTTGCCTCACCGTGCCTTGCCTTGCGTTACCCTTTCCTTGCCTTGCCGTGCATTGCCTAGCCTTGCGTTGTCGTGCCTTAGCCTTGCTTCCCCTTGCCGTGCCGTTCCTTCCGTTACTCTTGCCTTGCCTTGTTTCCCTTGCATTCCTTGCCTTCCGTTACTCTTTCCTTGCCTTACCGTGCATTGCCTAGCCTTGCGTTGTCGTGCATTAGCCTTGCCTTGTGTGACCGTGCCTTGCCTTGCGTTACCCTTTCCTTGCCTTGCCGTGCATTGCCTAGCTTGCGTTGTCGTGCCTTACCCTTTTTTCCTCTTGCCGTGCCGTTCCTTACCTTACCCTTAACTTGCCTTGCTTTCCCTTGCCTTCCTTGCCTTCCGTTGCTCTTTGCTTACCTTCCGTGCATTGCCTAGCCTTGCGTTGTCGTGACTTAGCCTTGCGTCGCCTGACCGTGCCTTCCCTTGCGTTACCCTTTCCTTGCCTTGCCGTGCATTGCCTTGCTTGCGTTGTCGTGCCTTAGCCTTGTTTCCTCTTGCCGTGCCGTTCCTTACCTTACCCTTTACTTGCCTTGCTTTCCCTTGCCTTCCTTGCCTTACGTTACTCTTTACATATCTTCCGTGCATTGCCTAGCCTTGCGTTGTCGTGCCTTAGCCTTGCCTCGCCTGACAGAGCCTTTCGTTGCGTTACCCTTTCCTTGCCTTGCCGTACATTGCCTAGACGTGCGTTGTTGTGCATTAGCCTTGCCTTGCCTCACCGTGCCTTGCCTTGCGTTACCCTTTCCTTGCCTTGCCGTGCATTGCCTACCTTGCGTTGTCGTGCCTTACCCTTGTTTCCCCTTGCCGTGCCGTGCCTTTTGTTACACTTGCCTTGCCTTGCTTTGCCTTGCCTTCCTTTCCTTCTGTTACGCTTTCCTTGCCTAGCCGTGCACTGCCAAGCCTTGCGTTGTCGTGCCGTAGCCTTGCCTCGCCTGACCGTGACTTCCCTTGCGTTACCCTTTCCTTGCCTTGCCGTCCATTGCCTAGCCGTGCGTTGTTGTGCATTAGCCTTGCCTTCCCTCACTGTGCCTTGCCTGACGTTACCCTTTCCTTGCCTTGCCGTGCATTCCCTAGCTTGCGTTGTCGTGCCTTAGCCTTGTTTCCCCTTGCCGTGCCGTGCCTTTTGTTTCACTTGCCTTGCATTGCTTTGCCTTGCCTTCCTTTCCTTCTGTTACGCTTTCCTTGCCTAGCCGTGCACTGCCAAGCCTTGCGTTGTCGTGCATTAGCCTTCTCTCGACTGACCGTGCCTGGCCTTGCGTTACCCTGTCCTTCCCTTGCCTTGCTTTGCCTAGCCGTGCGTTGTCGTGCATTAGCCTTGCCTTGCCTCACCGTGCCTTGCCTTGCGTTACCCTTTCCTTGCCTTGCCGTGCTTTGCCTAGCCTTGCGTTGCCGTGCCTTAGCCTTGTTTCCCCTTGCCGTGCCTTTCCTTCCGTTACTCTTGCCTTGCCTTGATTTCCCTTGTATTCCTTACATTCCGTTACTCTTTCCTTGCCTTGCCGTGCATTGCCTAGCCTTCCGTTGTCGTGCATTAGCCTTGCATTTCATGACCGTGCCTTGCCTTGCGTTACCCTTTCCTTGCCTTGCCGTGCATTGCCTTGCTTGCGTTGTCGTGCCTTAGCCTTGTTTCCTCTTGCCGTGCCGTTCCTTACCTTACCCTTAACTTGCCTTGCTTTCCCTTGCCTTCCTTGCCTTCCGTTACTCTTTGCTTACCTTCCGTGCATTGCCTAGCCTTGCGTTGTCGTGCCTTAGCCTTGCTTCCCCTTGCCTGCCTAGCCTTGCGTTGTCGTGCCTTAGCCTTGCTTCCCCTTGCCGTGCCGTTCCTTCCGTTACTCTTGCCTTGCCTTGCTTTCCCTTGCATTCCTTGCCTTCCGTTACTCTTTCCTTGCCTTGCCGTGCATTGCCTAGCCTTCCGTTGTCGTGCATTAGCCTTGCCTTGCCTGACCGTGCCTTGCCTTGCGTTGCCCTTTCCTTGCCTTGCCGTGCATTGCCTAGCTTGCGTTGTCATGCCTTAGCCCTGTTTCCCCTTGCCGTGCCGTTCCTTCCCTTACCCTTAACTTGCCTTGCTTTCCCTTGCCTTCCTTGCTTTCCGTTACTCTTTGCTTGCCTTCCGTGCACGGCCTAGCCTTGCGTTTTCGTGCCTTAGCCTTGACTTGCCTCACCGTGCCTTGCCTTGCGTTACCCTTTCCTTGCCTGGCCGTGCATTGCCTAGCCGTGCGTAGCCGTGCCTTAGCCTTGTTTCCCCTTGCCGAGCCGTTCCTTCCGTTAACCTTGCCTTGCCTTGCTTTCCCTTGCCTTCCTTCCCTTCCGTTACTACTTGCTTGCCTTACCTGCATTGCCTAGCCTTGCGTTGTCGTGCCTAAGCCTTGCCTCGCCTGACCGTGACTTCACTTGCGTTACCCTTTCCTTGCCTTGCCGTGCATTGCCTAGACGTGCGTTGTTGTGCATTAGCCTTGCCTTTCCTCACCGAGCCTTCCCTTGCGTTACCCTTTCCTTGCCTTGCCGTGCATTGCCTAGCCTTGCGTTGTCGTGCCTTAGCCTTGTCTCGCCTGACCCTGCCTTGCCTTGCGTTACCCTTTCCTTGCCTTGCCGTGCATTGCCTAGCTTGCGTTGTCGTGCCTTAGCCTTGTTTCCCCTTGCCGTGCCGTGCCTTTTGTTACACTTGCCTTGCCTTGCTTTGCCTTGCCTTCCATTCCTTCCGTTACTCGTTCCTTGCCTAGCCGTGCACTGCCTAGCCTTGCGTTGTCGTGCATTAGCCTTGCCTTGCCTGACCGTGCCTTGCCTTCCGTTACCCTTTCCTTGCCTTGCCGTGCTTTGCCCAGCTTGCGTTGTCGTGCCTTAGCCTTGTTTCCCCTTGCCGTGCCGTTCCTTCCCTTACTCTTGACTTGCCTTGCTTTCCCTTGCCTTCCTTGCCTTCCGTTACTCTTTGCTTACCATCCGTGCATTGCCTAGCCTTGCGTTGTCGTGCCGTAGCCTTGCCTCGCCTGACCGTGACTTAACTTGCGTTACCCTTTCCTTGCCTTGCCGTCCATTGCCTAGCCGTGCGTTGTTGTGCATTAGCCTTGCCTTGCCTCACCGTGCCTTGCCTTACGTTACCCTTTCCTTGCCTTGCCGTGCATTGCCTAGCTTGCGTTGTCGTGCCTTAGCCTTGTTTCCCCTTGCCGTGCCGTTCCTTCTGTTACTCTTGCCTTGCCTTGCTTTCCCTTGCATTCCTTACATTCCGTTACTCTTTCCTTGCCTTGCCGTGCATTGCCTAGCCTTGCGTTGTCGTGCCTTAGCCTTGCCTCGCCTGACCGTGACTTCCCTTGCGTTACCCTTTCCTTGCCTTGCCGTGCATTGCCTAGACGTGCGTTGTTGTGCATTAGCCTTGCCTTTCCTCACCGTGCCTTCCCTTGCGTTACCCTTTCCTTGCCTTGCCGTGCATTGCCTAGCTTGCGTTGTCGTGCCTTAGCCTTGTTTCCCCTTGCCGTGCCGTGCCTTTTGTTTCTCTTGCCTTGCATTGCTTTGCCTTGCCTTCCTTTCCTTCTGTTACGCTTTCCTTGCCTAGCCGTGCACTGCTAAGCCTTGCGTTGTCGTGCATTAGCCTTCCCTCGAGTGACCGTGCCTGGCCTTGCGCTACCCTCTCCTTCCCTTGCCTTGCTTTGCCTAGCCGTGCGTTGTCGTGCATTAGCCTTGCCATACCTCACCGTGCCTTGCCTTGCGTTACCCTTTCCTTGCCTTGCCGTGCTTTGCCTAGCCTTGCGTTGTCGTGCCTTAGCCTTGTTTCCCCTTGCCGTGCCGTTCCTTCCGTTACTCTTGCCTTGCCTTGCTTTCTCTTGCATTCCTTACATTCCGTTACTCTTTCCTTGCCTTGCCGTGCATTGCCTAGCCTTCCGTTGTCGTGCATTAGCCTTGCATTTCCTGACCGTGCCTTGCCTTGCGTTACCATTTCCTTGCCTTTCCGTGCATTGCCTAGCTTGCGTTGTCGTGCCTTAGCCTTGTTTCCCCTTGCCGTGCCGTTCCTTCTGTTACTCTTGCCTTGCCTTGCTTTCCCTTGCATTCCTTACATTCCGTTACTCTTTCGTTGCCTTGCCGTGCATTGCCTAGCCTTGCGTTGTCGTGCCTTAGCCTTGCCTCGCCTGACCGTGACTTCCCTTGCGTTACCCTTTCCTTTCCTTGCCGTGCATTGCCTAGACGTGCGTTGTTGTGCATTAGCCTTGCCTTTCCTCAACGTGCCTTCCCTTGCGTTACCCTTTCCTTGCCTTGCCGTGCATTGCCTAGCCTTGCGTTGTCGTGCCTTAGCCTTGTCTCGCCTGACCCTGCCTTGCCTTGCGTTACCCTTTCCTTGCCTTGCCGTGCATTGCCTAGCTTGCGTTGTCGTGCCTTAGCCTTGTTTCCCCTTGCCGTGCCGTGCCTTTTGTTACACTTGCCTTGCATTGCTTTGCCTTGCCTTCCTTTCCTTCTGTTACTCTTTCCTTGCCTAGCCTTGCACTGCCAAGCCTTGCGTTGTCGTGCATTAGCCTTGCCTCGACTGACCGTGCCTTGCCTTGCGTTACCCTTTCCTTGCCTGGCCGTGCATTGCCTAGCTTGCGTTGTCGTGCCTTAGCCTTCTTTCCCCTTGCCGTGCCGTGCCGTTTGTTACACTTGCCTTGCCTTGCTTTGCCTTGCCTTCCTATCCTTCCGTTACTCTTTCCTTGCCTAGCCGTGCACTGCCTAGCCTTGCGTTGTCGTGCATTAGCCTTGCCTCGCCTGATCGTGCCTTGCATTGCGTTACCCTTTCCTTGCCTTGCCGTGCATTGCCTAGCTTGCGTTGTCGTGCCTTAGCCTTGTTTCCCCTTGCCGTGCCGTTCCTTCCCTTACCCTTGCCTTGCCTTGCTTTCCCTTGCCTTCCTTGCCTTCCGTTACTCTTTGCTTGCCTTCCGTGCATTGCCTAGCCTTGCGTTTTCGTGCCTTAGCCTTGCCTTGCCTCACCGTGCCTTGCTTTGCGTTACCCTTTCCTTGCCTTGCCGTGCATTGCCTAGCCTTGCGTTGTCGTGCCTTAGCCTTGCTTCCCCTTGCCGTGCCGTTCCTTCCGTTACTCTTGCCTTGCCTTGTTTCCCTTGCATTCCTTGCCTTCCGTTACTCTTTCCTTGCCTTACCGTGCATTGCCTAGCCTTGCGTTGTCGTGCATTAGCCTTGCCTTGTGTGACCGTGCCTTGCCTTGCGTTACCCTTTCCTTGCCTTGCCGTGCATTGCCTAGCTTGCGTTGTCGTGCCTTACCCTTTTTTCCTCTTGCCGTGCCGTTCCTTACCTTACCCTTAACTTGCCTTGCTTTCCCTTGCCTTCCTTGCCTTCCGTTGCTCTTTGCTTACCTTCCGTGCATTGCCTAGCCTTGCGTTGTCGTGACTTAGCCTTGCGTCGCCTGACCGTGCCTTCCCTTGCGTTACCCTTTCCTTGCCTTGCCGTGCATTGCCTTGCTTGCGTTGTCGTGCCTTAGCCTTGTTTCCTCTTGCCGTGCCGTTCCTTACCTTACCCTTTACTTGCCTTGCTTTCCCTTGCCTTCCTTGCCTTACGTTACTCTTTACATACCTTCCGTGCATTGCCTAGCCTTGCGTTGTCGTGCCTTAGCCTTGCCTCGCCTGACAGAGCCTTTCGTTGCGTTACCCTTTCCTTGCCTTGCCGTACATTGCCTAGACGTGCGTTGTTGTGCATTAGCCTTGCCTTGCCTCACCGTGCCTTGCCTTGCGTTACCCTTTCCTTGCCTTGCCGTGCATTGCCTACCTTGCGTTGTCGTGCCTTACCCTTGTTTCCCCTTGCCGTGCCGTGCCTTTTGTTACACTTGCCTTGCCTTGCTTTGCCTTGCCTTCCTTTCCTTCTGTTACGCTTTCCTTGCCTAGCCGTGCACTGCCAAGCCTTGCGTTGTCGTGCCGTAGCCTTGCCTCGCCTGACCGTGACTTCCCTTGCGTTACCCTTTCCTTGCCTTGCCGTCCATTGCCTAGCCGTGCGTTGTTGTGCATTAGCCTTGCCTTCCCTCACTGTGCCTTGCCTGACGTTACCCTTTCCTTGCCTTGCCGTGCATTCCCTAGCTTGCGTTGTCGTGCCTTAGCCTTGTTTCCCCTTGCCGTGCCGTGCCTTTTGTTTCACTTGCCTTGCATTGCTTTGCCTTGCCTTCCTTTCCGTCTGTTACGCTTTCCTTGCCTAGCCGTGCACTGCCAAGCCTTGCGTTGTCGTGCATTAGCCTTCTCTCGACTGACCGTGCCTGGCCTTGCGTTACCCTGTCCTTCCCTTGCCTTGCTTTGCCTAGCCGTGCGTTGTCGTGCATTAGCCTTGCCTTGCCTCACCGTGCCTTGCCTTGCGTTACCCTTTCCTTGCCTTGCCGTGCTTTGCCTAGCCTTGCGTTGCCGTGCCTTAGCCTTGTTTCCCCTTGCCGTGCCTTTCCTTCCGTTACTCTTGCCTTGCCTTGATTTCCCTTGTATTCCTTACATTCCGTTACTCTTTCCTTGCCTTGCCGTGCATTGCCTAGCCTTCCGTTGTCGTGCATTAGCCTTGCATTTCATGACCGTGCCTTTCCTTGCGTTACCCTTTCCTTGCCTTGCCGTGCATTGCCTTGCTTGCGTTGTCGTGCCTTAGCCTTGTTTCCTCTTGCCGTGCCGTTCCTTACCTTACCCTTAACTTGCCTTGCTTTCCCTTGCCTTCCTTGCCTTCCGTTACTCTTTGCTTACCTTCCGTGCATTGCCTAGCCTTGCGTTGTCGTGCCTTAGCCTTGCTTCGCCTGACAGAGCCTTTCGTTGCATTACCCTTTCCTTGCCTTGCCGTGCATTGCCTAGCCTTGCGTTGTCGTGCCTTAGCCTTGCTTCCCCTTGCCGTGCCGTTCCTTCCGTTACTCTTGCCTTGCCTTGCTTTCCCTTGCATTCCTTGCCTTCCGTTACTCTTTCCTTGCCTTGCCGTGCATTGCCTAGCCTTCCGTTGTCGTGCATTAGCCTTGCCTTGCCTGACCGTGCCTTGCCTTGCGTTGCCCTTTCCTTGCCTTGCCGTGCATTGCCTAGCTTGCGTTGTCATGCCTTAGCCCTGTTTCCCCTTGCCGTGCCGTTCCTTCCCTTACCCTTAACTTGCCTTGCTTTCCCTTGCCTTCCTTGCTTTCAGTTACTCTTTGCTTGCCTTCCGTGCACGGCCTAGCCTTGCGTTTTCGTGCCTTAGCCTTGACTTGCCTCACCGTGCCTTGCCTTGCGTTACCCTTTCCTTGCCTGGCCGTGCATTGCCTAGCCGTGCGTAGCCGTGCCTTAGCCTTGTTTCCCCTTGCCGAGCCGTTCCTTCCGTTAACCTTGCCTTGCCTTGCTTTCCCTTGCCTTCCTTCCCTTCCGTTACTACTTGCTTGCCTTACCTGCATTGCCAAGCCTTGCGTTGTCGTGCCTTAGCCTTGCCTCGCCTGACCGTGACTTCACTTGCGTTACCCTTTCCTTGCCTTGCCGTGCATTGCCTAGACGTGCGTTGTTGTGCATTAGCCTTGCCTTTCCTCACCGAGCCTTCCCTTGCGTTACCCTTTCCTTGCCTTGCCGTGCATTGCCTAGCCTTGCGTTGTCGTGCCTTAGCCTTGTCTCGCCTGACCCTGCCTTGCCTTGCGTTACCCTTTCCTTGCCTTGCCGTGCATTGCCTAGCTTGCGTTGTCGTGCCTTAGCCTTGTTTCCCCTTGCCGTGCCGTGCCTTTTGTTACACTTGCCTTGCCTTGCTTTGCCTTGCCTTCCATTCCTTCCGTTACTCGTTCCTTGCCTAGCCGTGCACTGCCTAGCCTTGCGTTGTCGTGCATTAGCCTTGCCTTGCCTGACCGTGCCTTGCCTTCCGTTACCCTTTCCTTGCCTTGCCGTGCTTTGCCCAGCTTGCGTTGTCGTGCCTTAGCCTTGTTTCCCCTTGCCGTGCCGTTCCTTCCCTTACTCTTGACTTGCCTTGCTTTCCCTTGCATTCCTTACATTCCGTTACTCTTTCCTTGCCTTGCCGTGCATTGCCTAGCCTTGCGTTGTCGTGCCTTAGCCTTGCCTCGCCTGACCGTGACTTCCCTTGCGTTACCCTTTCCTTGCCTTGCCGTGCATTGCCTAGACGTGCGTTGTTGTGCATTAGCCTTGCCTTTCCTCACCGTGCCTTCCCTTGCGTTACCCTTTCCTTGCCTTGCCGTGCATTGCCTAGCTTGCGTTGTCGTGCCTTAGCCTTGTTTCCCCTTGCCGTGCCGTGCCTTTTGTTTCTCTTGCCTTGCATTGCTTTGCCTTGCCTTCCTTTCCTTCTGTTACGCTTTCCTTGCCTAGCCGTGCACTGCTAAGCCTTGCGTTGTCGTGCATTAGCCTTCCCTCGAGTGACCGTGCCTGGCCTTGCGCTACCCTCTCCTTCCCTTGCCTTGCTTTGCCTAGCCGTGCGTTGTCGTGCATTAGCCTTGCCATACCTCACCGTGCCTTGCCTTGCGTTACCCTTTCCTTGCCTTGCCGTGCTTTGCCTAGCCTTGCGTTGTCGTGCCTTAGCCTTGTTTCCCCTTGCCGTGCCGTTCCTTCCGTTACTCTTGCCTTGCCTTGCTTTCTCTTGCATTCCTTACATTCCGTTACTCTTTCCTTGCCTTGCCGTGCATTGCCTAGCCTTCCGTTGTCGTGCATTAGCCTTGCATTTCCTGACCGTGCCTTGCCTTGCGTTACCATTTCCTTGCCTTTCCGTGCATTGCCTAGCTTGCGTTGTCGTGCCTTAGCCTTGTTTCCCCTTGCCGTGCCGTTCCTTCTGTTACTCTTGCCTTGCCTTGCTTTCCCTTGCATTCCTTACATTCCGTTACTCTTTCGTTGCCTTGCCGTGCATTGCCTAGCCTTGCGTTGTCGTGCCTTAGCCTTGCCTCGCCTGACCGTGACTTCCCTTGCGTTACCCTTTCCTTTCCTTGCCGTGCATTGCCTAGACGTGCGTTGTTGTGCATTAGCCTTGCCTTTCCTCAACGTGCCTTCCCTTGCGTTACCCTTTCCTTGCCTTGCCGTGCATTGCCTAGCCTTGCGTTGTCGTGCCTTAGCCTTGTCTCGCCTGACCCTGCCTTGCCTTGCGTTACCCTTTCCTTGCCTTGCCGTGCATTGCCTAGCTTGCGTTGTCGTGCCTTAGCCTTGTTTCCCCTTGCCGTGCCGTGCCTTTTGTTACACTTGCCTTGCATTGCTTTGCCTTGCCTTCCTTTCCTTCTGTTACTCTTTCCTTGCCTAGCCTTGCACTGCCAAGCCTTGCGTTGTCGTGCATTAGCCTTGCCTCGACTGACCGTGCCTTGCCTTGCGTTACCCTTTCCTTGCCTGGCCGTGCATTGCCTAGCTTGCGTTGTCGTGCCTTAGCCTTCTTTCCCCTTGCCGTGCCGTGCCGTTTGTTACACTTGCCTTGCCTTGCTTTGCCTTGCCTTCCTATCCTTCCGTTACTCTTTCCTTGCCTAGCCGTGCACTGCCTAGCCTTGCGTTGTCGTGCATTAGCCTTGCCTCGCCTGATCGTGCCTTGCATTGCGTTACCCTTTCCTTGCCTTGCCGTGCATTGCCTAGCTTGCGTTGTCGTGCCTTAGCCTTGTTTCCCCTTGCCGTGCCGTTCCTTCCCTTACCCTTGCCTTGCCTTGCTTTCCCTTGCCTTCCTTGCCTTCCGTTACTCTTTGCTTGCCTTCCGTGCATTGCCTAGCCTTGCGTTTTCGTGCCTTAGCCTTGCCTTGCCTCACCGTGCCTTGCTTTGCGTTACCCTTTCCTTGCCTTGCCGTGCATTGCCTAGCCTTGCGTTGTCGTGCCTTAGCCTTGCTTCCCCTTGCCGTGCCGTTCCTTCCGTTACTCTTGCCTTGCCTTGTTTCCCTTGCATTCCTTGCCTTCCGTTACTCTTTCCTTGCCTTACCGTGCATTGCCTAGCCTTGCGTTGTCGTGCATTAGCCTTGCCTTGTGTGACCGTGCCTTGCCTTGCGTTACCCTTTCCTTGCCTTGCCGTGCATTGCCTAGCTTGCGTTGTCGTGCCTTACCCTTTTTTCCTCTTGCCGTGCCGTTCCTTACCTTACCCTTAACTTGCCTTGCTTTCCCTTGCCTTCCTTGCCTTCCGTTGCTCTTTGCTTACCTTCCGTGCATTGCCTAGCCTTGCGTTGTCGTGACTTAGCCTTGCGTCGCCTGACCGTGCCTTCCCTTGCGTTACCCTTTCCTTGCCTTGCCGTGCATTGCCTTGCTTGCGTTGTCGTGCCTTAGCCTTGTTTCCTCTTGCCGTGCCGTTCCTTACCTTACCCTTTACTTGCCTTGCTTTCCCTTGCCTTCCTTGCCTTACGTTACTCTTTACATACCTTCCGTGCATTGCCTAGCCTTGCGTTGTCGTGCCTTAGCCTTGCCTCGCCTGACAGAGCCTTTCGTTGCGTTACCCTTTCCTTGCCTTGCCGTACATTGCCTAGACGTGCGTTGTTGTGCATTAGCCTTGCCTTGCCTCACCGTGCCTTGCCTTGCGTTACCCTTTCCTTGCCTTGCCGTGCATTGCCTACCTTGCGTTGTCGTGCCTTACCCTTGTTTCCCCTTGCCGTGCCGTGCCTTTTGTTACACTTGCCTTGCCTTGCTTTGCCTTGCCTTCCTTTCCTTCTGTTACGCTTTCCTTGCCTAGCCGTGCACTGCCAAGCCTTGCGTTGTCGTGCCGTAGCCTTGCCTCGCCTGACCGTGACTTCCCTTGCGTTACCCTTTCCTTGCCTTGCCGTCCATTGCCTAGCCGTGCGTTGTTGTGCATTAGCCTTGCCTTCCCTCACTGTGCCTTGCCTGACGTTACCCTTTCCTTGCCTTGCCGTGCATTCCCTAGCTTGCGTTGTCGTGCCTTAGCCTTGTTTCCCCTTGCCGTGCCGTGCCTTTTGTTTCACTTGCCTTGCATTGCTTTGCCTTGCCTTCCTTTCCGTCTGTTACGCTTTCCTTGCCTAGCCGTGCACTGCCAAGCCTTGCGTTGTCGTGCATTAGCCTTCTCTCGACTGACCGTGCCTGGCCTTGCGTTACCCTGTCCTTCCCTTGCCTTGCTTTGCCTAGCCGTGCGTTGTCGTGCATTAGCCTTGCCTTGCCTCACCGTGCCTTGCCTTGCGTTACCCTTTCCTTGCCTTGCCGTGCTTTGCCTAGCCTTGCGTTGCCGTGCCTTAGCCTTGTTTCCCCTTGCCGTGCCTTTCCTTCCGTTACTCTTGCCTTGCCTTGATTTCCCTTGTATTCCTTACATTCCGTTACTCTTTCCTTGCCTTGCCGTGCATTGCCTAGCCTTCCGTTGTCGTGCATTAGCCTTGCATTTCATGACCGTGCCTTTCCTTGCGTTACCCTTTCCTTGCCTTGCCGTGCATTGCCTTGCTTGCGTTGTCGTGCCTTAGCCTTGTTTCCTCTTGCCGTGCCGTTCCTTACCTTACCCTTAACTTGCCTTGCTTTCCCTTGCCTTCCTTGCCTTCCGTTACTCTTTGCTTACCTTCCGTGCATTGCCTAGCCTTGCGTTGTCGTGCCTTAGCCTTGCTTCGCCTGACAGAGCCTTTCGTTGCATTACCCTTTCCTTGCCTTGCCGTGCATTGCCTAGCCTTGCGTTGTCGTGCCTTAGCCTTGCTTCCCCTTGCCGTGCCGTTCCTTCCGTTACTCTTGCCTTGCCTTGCTTTCCCTTGCATTCCTTGCCTTCCGTTACTCTTTCCTTGCCTTGCCGTGCATTGCCTAGCCTTCCGTTGTCGTGCATTAGCCTTGCCTTGCCTGACCGTGCCTTGCCTTGCGTTGCCCTTTCCTTGCCTTGCCGTGCATTGCCTAGCTTGCGTTGTCATGCCTTAGCCCTGTTTCCCCTTGCCGTGCCGTTCCTTCCCTTACCCTTAACTTGCCTTGCTTTCCCTTGCCTTCCTTGCTTTCAGTTACTCTTTGCTTGCCTTCCGTGCACGGCCTAGCCTTGCGTTTTCGTGCCTTAGCCTTGACTTGCCTCACCGTGCCTTGCCTTGCGTTACCCTTTCCTTGCCTGGCCGTGCATTGCCTAGCCGTGCGTAGCCGTGCCTTAGCCTTGTTTCCCCTTGCCGAGCCGTTCCTTCCGTTAACCTTGCCTTGCCTTGCTTTCCCTTGCCTTCCTTCCCTTCCGTTACTACTTGCTTGCCTTACCTGCATTGCCAAGCCTTGCGTTGTCGTGCCTTAGCCTTGCCTCGCCTGACCGTGACTTCACTTGCGTTACCCTTTCCTTGCCTTGCCGTGCATTGCCTAGACGTGCGTTGTTGTGCATTAGCCTTGCCTTTCCTCACCGAGCCTTCCCTTGCGTTACCCTTTCCTTGCCTTGCCGTGCATTGCCTAGCCTTGCGTTGTCGTGCCTTAGCCTTGTCTCGCCTGACCCTGCCTTGCCTTGCGTTACCCTTTCCTTGCCTTGCCGTGCATTGCCTAGCTTGCGTTGTCGTGCCTTAGCCTTGTTTCCCCTTGCCGTGCCGTGCCTTTTGTTACACTTGCCTTGCCTTGCTTTGCCTTGCCTTCCATTCCTTCCGTTACTCGTTCCTTGCCTAGCCGTGCACTGCCTAGCCTTGCGTTGTCGTGCATTAGCCTTGCCTTGCCTGACCGTGCCTTGCCTTCCGTTACCCTTTCCTTGCCTTGCCGTGCTTTGCCCAGCTTGCGTTGTCGTGCCTTAGCCTTGTTTCCCCTTGCCGTGCCGTTCCTTCCCTTACTCTTGACTTGCCTTGCTTTCCCTTGCCTTCCTTGCCTTCCGTTACTCTTTGCTTACCATCCGTGCATTCCCTAGCCTTGCGTTGTCGTGCCGTAGCCTTGCCTCGCCTGACCGTGACTTCCCTTGCGTTACCCTTTCCTTGCCTTGCCGTCCATTGCCTAGCCGTGCGTTGTTGTGCATTAGCCTTGCCTTGCCTCACCTTGCCTTGCCTTACGTTACCCTTTCCTTGCCTTGCCGTGCATTGCCTAGCTTGCGTTGTCGTGCCTTACCCTTGTTTCCCCTTGCCGTGCCGTGCCTTTTGTTTCACTTTCCTTGCATTGCTTTGCCTTGCCTTCCTTTCCTTCTGTTAGGCTTTCCTTGCCTAGCCGTGCACTGCCAAGCCTTGCGTTGTCGTGCATTAGCCTTGCCTTGCCTCACCGTGACTTGCCTTGAGTTACCCTTTCCTTGCCTTGCCGTGCATTGCCTAGCTTGCGTTGTCGTGCCTTACCCTTTTTTCCCCTTTCCGTGCCGTGCCGTGCCTTTTGTTTCACTTGCCTTGCATTGCTTTGCCTTGCCTTCCTTTCCTTCTGTTACGCATTCCTTGCCTAGCCGTGCACTGCCAAGCCTTGCGTTGTCGTGCATTAGCCTTGCTTCGACTGACCGTGCCTTGCCTTGCGTTACCCTCTCCTTGCCTTGTCGTGCATTGCCTAGCTTGCGTTGTCGTGCCTTAGCCTTGTTTCCCCGTGCCGTGCCGTGCCATTTGTTTCACTTGCCTTGCATTGCTTTGTCTTCCCTGCCTTTCCTTCTGTTACGCTTTCCTTGCCTAGCCGTGCACTGCCAAGCCTTGCGTTGTCGTGCATTAGCCTTGCCTTGCCTCACCGTGCCTTGCCTTGCGTTACCCTTTCCTTGCCTTGCCGTGCTTTGCCTAGCCTTGCGTTGCCGTGCCTTAGCCTTGTTTCCCCTTGCCGTGACTTTCCTTCCGTTACTCTTGCCTTGCCTTGCTTTCCCTTGTATTCCTTACATTCCGTTACTCTTTCCTTGCCTTGCCGTGCATTGCCTAGCCTTCCGTTGTCGTGCATTAGCCTTGCATTTCCTGACCGTGCCTTGCCTTGCGTTACCCTTTCCTTGCCTTGCCGTGCATTGCCTTGCTTGCGTTGTCGTGCCTTAGCCTTGTTTCCTCTTGCCGTGCCGTTCCTTACCTTACCCTTAACTTGCCTTGCTTTCCCTTGCCTTCCTTGCCTTCCGTTACTCTTTGCTTACCTTCCGTGCATTGCCTAGCCTTGCGTTGTCGTGCCTTAGCCTTGCCTCGCCTGACAGAGCCTTTCGTTGCGTTACCCTTTCCTTGCCTTGCCGTACATTGCGTAGACGTGCGTTGTTGTGCATTAGCCTTACCTTGCCTCACCGTGCCTTGCCTTGCGTTACCCTTTCCTTGCCTTGCCGTGCATTGCCTACCTTGCGTTGTCGTGCCTTACCCTTGTTTCCCCTTGCCGTGCCGTGCCTTTTGTTACACTTTCCTTGCCTTGCTTTGCCTTGCCTTCCTTTCCTTCTGTTACTCTTTCCTTGCCTAGCCGTGCACTACCTAGTCTCCTTGCCTTGTCGTGCATTAGCCTTGCCTCGACTGACCGTGCCTTGCTTTGCGTTACCCTTTCCTTGCCTTGCCGTGCTTTGCCCAGCTTGCGTTGTCGTGCCTTAGCCTTGTTTCCCCTTGCCGTGCCGTTCCTTCCCTTACTCTTGCCTTGCCTTGCTTTCCCTTGCATTCCTTGCCTTCCGTTACTCTTTCCTTGCCTTGCCGTGCATTGCCTAGCCTTCCGTTGTCGTGCATTAGCCTTGCCTTGCCTGACCGTGCCTTGCCTTGCGTTGCCCTTTCCTTGCCTTGCCGTGCATTGCCTAGCTTGCGTTGTCATGCCTTAGCCCTGTTTCCCCTTGCCGTGCCGTTCCTTCCCTTACCCTTAACTTGCCTTGCTTTCCCTTGCCTTCCTTGCTTTCAGTTACTCTTTGCTTGCCTTCCGTGCACGGCCTAGCCTTGCGTTTTCGTGCCTTAGCCTTGACTTGCCTCACCGTGCCTTGCCTTGCGTTACCCTTTCCTTGCCTGGCCGTGCATTGCCTAGCCGTGCGTAGCCGTGCCTTAGCCTTGTTTCCCCTTGCCGAGCCGTTCCTTCCGTTAACCTTGCCTTGCCTTGCTTTCCCTTGCCTTCCTTCCCTTCCGTTACTACTTGCTTGCCTTACCTGCATTGCCTAGCCTTGCGTTGTCGTGCCTTAGCCTTGCCTCGCCTGACCGTGACTTCACTTGCGTTACCCTTTCCTTGCCTTGCCGTGCATTGCCTAGACGTGCGTTGTTGTGCATTAGCCTTGCCTTTCCTCACCGAGCCTTCCCTTGCGTTACCCTTTCCTTGCCTTGTCGTGCATTGCCTAGCCTTGCGTTGTCGTGCCTTAGCCTTGTCTCGCCTGACCCTGCCTTGCCTTGCGTTACCCTTTCCTTGCCTTGCCGTGCATTGCCTAGCTTGCGTTGTCGTGCCTTAGCCTTGTTTCCCCTTGCCGTGCCGTGCCTTTTGTTACACTTGCCTTGCCTTGCTTTGCCTTGCCTTCCATTCCTTCCGTTACTCGTTCCTTGCCTAGCCGTGCACTGCCTAGCCTTGCGTTGTCGTGCATTAGCCTTGCCTTGCCTGACCGTGCCTTGCCTTCCGTTACCCTTTCCTTGCCTTGCCGTGCTTTGCCCAGCTTGCGTTGTCGTGCCTTAGCCTTGTTTCCCCTTGCCGTGCCGTTCCTTCCCTTACTCTTGACTTGCCTTGCTTTCTCTTGCCTTCCTTGCCTTCCGTTACTCTTTGCTTACCATCCGTGCATTCCCTAGCCTTGCGTTGTCGTGCCGTAGCCTTGCCTCGCCTGACCGTGACTTCCCTTGCGTTACCCTTTCCTTGCCTTGCCGTCCATTGCCTAGCCGTGCGTTGTTGTGCATTAGCCTTGCCTTGCCTCACCTTGCCTTGCCTTACGTTACCCTTTCCTTGCCTTGCCGTGCATTGCCTAGCTTGCGTTGTCGTGCCTTACCCTTGTTTCCCCTTGCCGTGCCGTGCCTTTTGTTTCACTTTCCTTGCATTGCTTTGCCTTGCCTTCCTTTCCTTCTGTTAGGCTTTCCTTGCCTAGCCGTGCACTGCCAAGCCTTGCGTTGTCGTGCATTAGCCTTGCCTTGCCTCACCGTGACTTGCCTTGAGTTACCCTTTCCTTGCCTTGCCGTGCATTGCCTAGCTTGCGTTGTCGTGCCTTACCCTTTTTTCCCCTTTCCGTGCCGTGCCGTGCCTTTTGTTTCACTTGCCTTGCATTGCTTTGCCTTGCCTTCCTTTCCTTCTGTTACGCATTCCTTGCCTAGCCGTGCACTGCCAAGCCTTGCGTTGTCGTGCATTAGCCTTGCTTCGACTGACCGTGCCTTGCCTTGCGTTACCCTCTCCTTGCCTTGTCGTGCATTGCCTAGCTTGCGTTGTCGTGCCTTAGCCTTGTTTCCCCGTGCCGTGCCGTGCCATTTGTTTCACTTGCCTTGCATTGCTTTGTCTTCCCTTCCTTTCCTTCTGTTACGCTTTCCTTGCCTAGCCGTGCACTGCCAAGCCTTGCGTTGTCGTGCATTAGCCTTGCCTTGCCTCACCGTGCCTTGCCTTGCGTTACCCTTTCCTTGCCTTGCCGTGCTTTGCCTAGCCTTGCGTTGCCGTGCCTTAGCCTTGTTTCCCCTTGCCGTGACTTTCCTTCCGTTACTCTTGCCTTGCCTTGCTTTCCCTTGTATTCCTTACATTCCGTTACTCTTTCCTTGCCTTGCCGTGCATTGCCTAGCCTTCCGTTGTCGTGCATTAGCCTTGCATTTCCTGACCGTGCCTTGCCTTGCGTTACCCTTTCCTTGCCTTGCCGTGCATTGCCTTGCTTGCGTTGTCGTGCCTTAGCCTTGTTTCCTCTTGCCGTGCCGTTCCTTACCTTACCCTTAACTTGCCTTGCTTTCCCTTGCCTTCCTTGCCTTCCGTTACTCTTTGCTTACCTTCCGTGCATTGCCTAGACTTGCGTTGTCGTGCCTTAGCCTTGCCTCGCCTGACAGAGCCTTTCGTTGCGTTACCCTTTCCTTGCCTTGCCGTACATTGCCTAGACGTGCGTTGTTGTGCATTAGCCTTACCTTGCCTCACCGTGCCTTGCCTTGCGTTACCCTTTCCTTGCCTTGCCGTGCATTGCCTACCTTGCGTTGTCGTGCCTTACCCTTGTTTCCCCTTGCCGTGCCGTGCCTTTTGTTACACTTACCTTGCCTTGCTTTGCCTTGCCTTCCTTTCCTTCTGTTACTCTTTCCTTGCCTAGCCGTGCACTACCTAGCCTTGCATTGTCGTGCATTAGCCTTGCCTCGACTGACCGTGCCTTGCTTTGCGTTACCCTTTCCTTGCCTTGCCGTGCTTTGCCCAGCTTGCGTTGTCGTGCCTTAGCCTTGTTTCCCCTTGCCGTGCCGTTCCTTCCCTTACTCTTGCCTTGCCTTGCTTTCCCTTGCCTTCCTTGCCTTCCGTTACTCTTTGCTTACCATCCGTGCATTGCCTAGCCTTGCGTTGTCGTGCCGTAGCCTTGCCTCGCCTGACCGTGACTTCCCTTGCGTTACCCTTTCCTTGCCTTGCCGTCCATTGCCTAGCCGTGCGTTGTTGTGCATTAGCCTTCCCTTGCCTCACAGTGCCTTGCCTTACCTTACCCTTTCCTTGCCTTGCCGTGCATTCCCTAGCTTGCGTTGTCGTGCCTTAGCCTTGTTTCCCCTTGCCGTGTCGTTCCTTCTGTTACTCTTGCCTTGCCTTGCTTTCCCTTGCATTCCTTACATTCCGTTACTCTTTCCTTGCCTTGCCGTGCATTGCCTAGCCTTGCGTTGTCGTGCCTTAGCCTTGCCTCGCCTGACCGTGACTTCCCTTGCGTTACCCTTTCCTTGCCTTGCCGTGAATTGCCTAGACGTGCGTTGTTGTGCATTAGCCTTGCCTTTCCTCACCGTGCCTTCCCTTGCGTTACCCTTTCCTTGCCTTGCCGTGCATTGCCTAGCCTTGCGTTGTCGTGCCTTAGCCTTGTTTCCCCTTGCCGTGCCGTTCCTTCCGTTACTCTTGCCTTGCCTTGCTTTCCCTTGCATTCCTTACATTCCGTTACTCTTTCCTTGCCTTACCGTGCATTGCCTAGCCTTGCGTTGTCGTGCCTTAGCCTTGCCTCGCCTGACCGTGACTTCCCTTGCGTTACCCTTTCCTTGCCTTGCCGTCCATTGCCGAGCCGTGCGTTGTTGTGCATTAGCCTTGCCTTGCCTCACCGTGCCTTGACTTACGTTACCCTTTCCTTGCCTTGCCGTGCATTGCCTAGCTTGCGTTGTCGTGCCTTACCCTTGTTTCTCCTTGCCGTGCCGTGCCTTTTGTTTCACTTGCCTTGCATTGCTTTGCCTTGCCTTCCTTTCCTTCTGTTACTCTTTCCTTGCCTAGCCTTGCACTGCCAAGCCTTGCGTTGTCGTGCATTAGCCTTGCCTCGACTGACCGTGCCTTGCCTTGCGTTACCCTTTCCTTGCCTTGCCGTGCATTGCCTAGCTTGCGTTGTCGTGCCTTACCCTTTTTTCCCCTTACCGTGCCGTGCCTTTTGTTTCACTTGCCTTGCATTGCTTTGCCTTGCCTTCCTTGCCTTCCGTTACTCTTTGCTTACCATCCGTGCATTGCCTAGCCTTGCGTTGTCGTGCCGTAGCCTTGCCTCGCCTGACCGTGACTTCCCTTGCGTTACCCTTTCCTTGCCTTGCCGTCCATTGCCTAGCCGTGCGTTGTTGTGCATTAGCCTTGCCTTGCCTCACCGTGCCTTGCCTTACGTTACCCTTTCCTTGCCTTGCCGTGCATTGCCTAGCTTGCGTTGTCGTGCCTTACCCTTGTTTCCCCTTGCCGTGCCGTGCCTTTTGTTTCACTTGCCTTGCATTGCTTTGCCTTGCCTTCCTTTCCTTCTGTTACGCTTTCCTTGCCGAGCCGTGCACTGACAAGCCTTGCGTTGTCGTGCATTAGCCTTCCCTCGACTGACCGTGCCTGGCCTTGCGTTACCCTGTCCTTCCCTTGCCTTGCTTTGCCTAGCCGTGCGTTGTCGTGCATTAGCCTTGCCATGCCTAACCGTGCCTTGCCTTGCGTTACCCTTTCCTTGCCTTGCCGTGCTTTGCCTAGCCTTGCGTTGTCGTGCCTTAGCCTTGTTTCCCCTTGCCGTGCCGTTCCTTCCGTTACTCTTGCCTTGCCTTGCTTTCCCTTGCATTCCTTACATTCCGTTACTCTTTCCTTGCCTTGCCGTGCATTGCCTAGCCTTCCGTTGTCGTGCATTAGCCTTGCATTTCCTGACCGTGCCTTGCCTTGCGTTACCCTTTCCTTGCCTTGCCGTGCATTGCCTAGCTAGCGTTGTCGTGCCTTAGCCTTGTTTCCCCTTGCCGTGCCGTTCCTTCTGTTACTCTTGCCTTGCCTTGCTTTCCCTTGCATTCCTTACATTCCGTTACTCTTTCCTTGCCTTGCCGTGCATTGCCTAGCCTTGCGTTGTCGTGCCTTAGCCTTGCCTCGCCTGACCGTGACTTCCCTTGCGTTACCCTTTCCTTGCCTTGCCGTGCATTGCCTAGACGTGCGTTGTTGTGCATTAGCCTTGCCTTGCCTCACCGTGCCTTGCCTTACGTTACCCTTTCCTTGCCTTGCCGTGCATTACCTAGCTTGCGTTGTCGTGCCTTACCCTTGTTTCTCCTTGCCGTGCCGTGCCTTTTGTTTCACTTGCCTTGCATTGCTTTGCCTTGCCTTCCTTTCCTTCTGTTACTCTTTCCTTGCCTAGCCTTGCACTGCCAAGCCTTGCGTTGTCGTGCATTAGCCTTGCCTCGACTGACCGTGCCTTGCCTTGCGTTACCCTTTCCTTGCCTTGCCGTGCATTGCCTAGCTTGCGTTGTCGTGCCTTAGCCTTGTTTCCCCTTGCCGTGCCGTGCCGTTTGTTACACTTGCCTTGCCTTGCTTTGCCTTGCCTTCCATTCCTTCCGTTACTCGTTCCTTGCCTAGCCGTGCACTGCCTAGCCTTGCGTTGTCGTGCATTAGCCTTGCCTTGCCTGACCGTGCCTTGCCTTGCGTTACCCTTTCCTTGCCTTGCCGTGCTTTGCCCAGCTTGCGTTGTCGTGCCTTAGCCTTGTTTCCCCTTGCCGTGCCGTTCCTTCCCTTACTCTTGACTTGCCTTGCTTTCCCTTGCCTTCCTTGCCTTCCGTTACTCTTTGCTTACCATCCGTGCATTGCCTAGCCTTGAGTTGTCGTGCCGTAGCCTTGCCTCGCCTGACCGTGACTTCCCTTGCGTTACCCTTTCCTTGCCTTGCCGTCCATTGCCTAGCCGCGCGTTGTTGTTCATTAGCCTTGCCTTGCCTCACCGTGCCTTGCCTTACGTTACCCTTTCCTTGCCTTGCCGTGCATTGCCTAGCTTGCGTTGTCGTGCCTTACCTTGTTTCCCCTTGCCGTGCCGTGCCGTTTGTTACACTTCCCTTGCCTTGCTTTGCCTTGCCTTCCTATCCTTCTGTTACTCGTTCCTTGCCTAGCCGTGCACTGCCAAGCCTTGTGTTGTCGTGCATTAGCCTTGCCTCGCCTGATCGTGCCTTGCCTTGCGTTACCCTTTCCTTGCCTTGCCGTGCATTGCCTAGCTTGCGTTGTCGTGCCTTAGCCTTGTTTCCCCTTGCCGTGCCGTTCCTTCCCTTACCCTTGCCTTGCCTTGCTTTCCCTTGCCTTCCTTGCCTTCCGTTACTCTTTCCTTGCCTTACCGTGCATTGCCTAGCCTTGCGTTGTCGTGCCTTAGCCTTGCCTTCTCTAACAGTGCCTTGCCTTGCGTTACCCTTTCCTTGCCTTGCCGTGCATTGCCTAGCTTGCGTTGTCGTGCCTTAGCCTTGTTTCCCCTTGCCGTGCCTTGCCTTTTGTTTCACTTGCCTTGCATTGCTTTGCCTTGCCTTCCTTTCCTTCTGTTACGCTTTCCTTGCCTAGCCGTGCACTGCTAAGCCTTGTGTTGTCGTGCATTACCCTTCCCTCGAGTGACCGTGCCTGGCCTTGCGTTACCCTCTCCTTCCCTTGCCTTGTTTTGCCTAGCCGTGCATTGTCGTGCATTAGCCTTGCCATGCCTCACCGTGCCTTGCCTTGCGTTACCCTTTCCTTGACTTGCCGTGCTTTGCCTAGCCTTGCGTTGTCGTTCCTTAGCCTTGTTTCCCCTTGCCGTGCCGTTCCTTCCGTTACTCTTGCCTTGCCTTGCTTTCTCTTGCATTCCTTACATTCCGTTACTCTTTCCTTGCCTTGCCGTGCATTGCCTAGCCTTCCGTTGTCGTGCATTAGCCTTGCATTTCCTGACCGTGCCTTGCCTTGCGTTACCCTTTCCTTGCCTTGCCGTGCATTGCCTAGCTTGCGTTGTCGTGCCTTAGCCTTGTTTCCCCTTGCCGTGCCGTTCCTTCTGTTACTCTTGCCTTGCCTTGCTTTCCCTTGCATTCCTTACATTCCGTTACTCTTTCCTTGCCTTGCCGTGCATTGCCTAGCCTTGCGTTGTCGTGCCTTAGCCTTGCCTCGCCTGACCGTGACTTCCCTTGCGTTACCCTTTCCTTGCCTTGCCGTTCATTGCCTAGACGTGCGTTGTTGTGCATTAGCCTTGCCTTTCCTCAACGTGCCTTCCCTTGCGTTACCCTTTCCTTGCCTTGCCGTGCATTGCCTAGCCTTGCGTTGTCGTGCCTTAGCCTTTTCTCGCCTGACCCTGCCTTGCCTTGCGTTACCCTTTCCTTGCCTTGCCGTGCATTGCCTAGCTTGCGTTGTCGTGCCTTAGCCTTGTTTCCCCTTGCCGTGCCGTGCCTTTTGTTACACTTGCCTTGCCTTGCTTTGCCTTGCCTTCCATTCCTTCCGTTACTCGTTCCTTGCCTAGCCGTGCACTGCCTAGCCTTGCGTTGTCGTGCATTAGCCTTGCCTTGCCTGACCGTGCCTTGCCTTGCGTTACCCTTTCCTTGCCTTGCCGTGCTTTGCCCAGCTTGCGTTGTCGTGCCTTAGCCTTGTTTCCCCTTGCCGTGCCGTTCCTTCCCTTACTCTTGCCTTGCCTTGCTTTCCCTTGCCTTCCTTGCCTTCCGTTACTCTTTGCTTACCATCCGTGCATTGCCTAGCCTTGCGTTGTCGTGCCGTAGCCTTGCCTCGCCTGACCGTGACTTCCCTTGCGTTACCCTTTCCTTGCCTTGCCGTCCATTGCCTAGCCGTGCGTTGTTGTGCATTAGCCTTGCCTTGCCTCACAGTGCCTTGCCTTACGTTACCCTTTCCTTGCCTTGCCGTGCATTCCCTAGCTTGCGTTGTCGTGCCTTAGCCTTGTTTCCCCTTGCCTTGCCGTGCCTTTTGTTTCACTTGCCTTGCATTGCTTTGCCTTGCCTTCCTTTCCTTCTGTTACTCTTTCCTTGCCTAGCCTTGCACTGCCAAGCCTTGCGTTGTCGTGCATTAGCCTTGCCTCGACTGACCGTGCCTTGCCTTGCGTTACCCTTTCCTTGCCTTGCCGTGCATTGCCTAGCTTGCGTTGTCGTGCCTTACCTTGTTTCCCCTTGCCGTGCCGTGCCGTTTGTTACACTTCCCTTGCCTTGCTTTGCCTTGCCTTCCTATCCTTCCGTTACTCTTTCCTTCCCTAGCCGTGCACTGCCTAGCCTTGCGTTGTCGTACATTAGCCTTGCCACGCCTGATCGTGCCTTGCCTTGCGTTACCCTTTCCTTGCCTTGCCGTGCATTGCCTAGCTTGCGTTGTCGTGCCTCAGCCTTGGTTCCCCTTGCCGTGCCGTTCCTTCCCTTACCCTTGCCTTGCCTTGCTTTCCCTTGCCTTCCTTGCCTTCCGTTACTCTTTCCTTGCCTTACCGTGCATTGCCTAGCCTTGCGTTGTCGTGCATTAGCCTTGCCTTCTCTGACCGTGCCTTGCCTTGCGTTACCCTTTCCTTGCCTTGCCGTGCATTGCCTAGCTTGCGTTGTCGTGCCTTAGCCTTGTTTCCCCTTGCCGTGCCGTTCCTTCTGTTACTCTTGCCTTGCCTTGCTTTCCCTTGCATTCCTTACATTCCGTTACTCTTTCCTTGCCTTGCCGTGCATTGCCTAGCCTTGCTTTGTCGTGCCTTAGCCTTGCCTCGCCTGACCGTGACTTCCCTTGCGTTACCCTTTCCTTGCCTTGCCGTGCATTGCCTAGACGTGCGTTGTTGTGCATTAGCCTTGCCTTTCCTCACCGTGCCTTCCCTTGCGTTACCCTTTCCTTGCCTTGCCGTGCATTGCCTAGCTTGCGTTGTCGTGCCTTAGCCTTGTTTCCCCTTGCCGTGCCGTGCCTTTTGTTTCTCTTGCCTTGCATTGCTTTGCCTTGCCTTCCTTTCCTTCTGTTACGCTTTCCTTGCCTAGCCGTGCACTGCTAAGCCTTGCGTTGTCGTGCATTAGCCTTCCCTCGAGTGACCGTGCCTGGCCTTGCGCTACCCTCTCCTTCCCTTGCCTTGCTTTGCCTAGCCGTGCGTTGTCATGCATTAGCCTTGCCATACCTCACCGTGCCTTGCCTTGCGTTACCCTTTCCTTGCCTTGCCGTGCTTTGCCTAGCCTTGCGTTGTCGTGCCTTAGCCTTGTTTCCCCTTGCCGTGCCGTTCCTTCCGTTACACTTGCCTTGCCTTGCTTTCTCTTGCATTCCTTACATTCCGTTACTCTTTCCTTGCCTTGCCGTGCATTGCCTAGCCTTCCGTTGTCGTGCATTGGCCTTGCATTTCCTGACCGTGCCTTGCCTTGCGTTACCATTTCCTTGCCTTTCCGTGCATTGCCTAGCTTGCGTTGTCGTGCCTTAGCCTTGTTTCCCCTTGCCGTGCCGTTCCTTCTGTTACTCTTGCCTTGCCTTGCTTTCCCTTGCATTCCTTACATTCCGTTACTCTTTCCTTGCCTTGCCGTGCATTGCCTAGCCTTGCGTTGTCGTGCCTTAGCCTTGCCTCGCCTGACCGTGACTTCCCTTGCGTTACCCTTTCCTTGCCTTGCCGTGCATTGCCTAGACGTGCGTTGTTGTGCATTAGCCTTGCCTTTCCTCAACGTGCCTTCCCTTGCGTTACCCTTTCCTTGCCTTGCCGTGCATTGCCTAGCCTTGCGTTGTCGTGCCTTAGCCTTGTCTCGCCTGACCCTGCCTTGCCTTGCGTTACCCTTTCCTTGCCTTGCCGTGCATTGCCTAGCTTGCGTTGTCGTGCCTTAGCCTTGTTTCCCCTTGCAGTGCCGTGCCTTTTGTTACACTTGCCTTGCATTGCTTTGCCTTGCCTTCCTTTCCTTCTGTTACTCTTTCCTTGCCTAGCCTTGCACTGCCAAGCCTTGCGTTGTCGTGCATTAGCCTTGCCTCGACTGACCGTGCCTTGCCATGCGTTACCCTTTCCTTGCCTGGCCGTGCATTGCCTAGCTTGCGTTGTCGTGCCTTAGCCTTGTTTCCCCTTGCCGTGCCGTGCCGTTTGTTACACTTGCCTTGCCTTGCTTTGCCTTGCCTTCCTATCCTTCCGTTACTCTTTCCTTGCCTAGCCGTGCACTGCCTAGCCTTGCGTTGTCGTGCATTAGCCTTGCCTCGCCTGATCGTGCCTTGCATTGCGTTACCCTTTCCTTGCCTTGCCGTGCATTGCCTAGCTTGCGTTGTCGTGCCTTAGCCTTGTTTCCCCTTGCCGTGCCGTTCCTTCCCTTACCCTTGCCTTGCCTTGCTTTCCCTTGCCTTCCTTGCCTTCCGTTACTCTTTGCTTGCCTTCCGTGCATTGCCTAGCCTTGCGTTTTCGTGCCTTAGCCTTGCCTTGCCTCACCGTGCCTTGCCTTGCGTTACCCTTTCCTTGCCTTGCCGTGCATTGCCTAGCCTTGCGTTGTCGTGCCTTAGCCTTGCTTCCCCTTGCCGTGCCGTTCCTTCCGTCACTCTTGCCTTGCCTTGTTTCCCTTGCATTCCTTGCCTTCCGTTACTCTTTCCTTGCCTTACCGTGCATTGCCTAGCCTTGCGTTGTCGTGCATTAGCCTTGCCTTGTGTGACCGTGCCTTGCCTTGCGTTACCCTTTCCTTGCCTTGCCGTGCATTGCCTAGCTTGCGTTGTCGTGCCTTACCCTTTTTTCCTCTTGCCGTGCCGTTCCTTACCTTACCCTTAACTTGCCTTGCTTTCCCTTGCCTTCCTTGCCTTCCGTTGTTCTTTGCTTACCTTCCGTGCATTGCCTAGCCTTGCGTTGTCGTGACTTAGCCTTGCGTCGCCTGACCGTGCCTTCCCTTGCGTTACCCTTTCCTTGCCTTGCCGTGCATTGCCTTGCTTGCGTTGTCGTGCCTTAGCCTTGTTTCCTCTTGCCGTGCCGTTCCTTACCTTACCCTTTACTTGCCTTGCTTTCCCTTGCCTTCCTTGCCTTACGTTACTCTTTACATACCTTCCGTGCATTGCCTAGCCTTGCGTTGTCGTGCCTTAGCCTTGCCTCGCCTGACAGAGCCTTTCGTTGCGTTACCCTTTCCTTGCCTTGCCGTACATTGCCTAGACGTGCGTTGTTGTGCATTAGCCTTGCCTTGCCTCACCGTGCCTTGCCTTGCGTTACCCTTTCCTTGCCTTGCCGTGCATTGCCTACCTTGCGTTGTCGTGCCTTACCCTTGTTTCCCCTTGCCGTGCCGTGCCTTTTGTTACACTTGACTTGCCTTGCTTTGCCTTGCCTTCCTTTCCTTCTGTTACTCTTTCCTTGCCTAGCCGTGCACTACCTAGCCTTGCGTTGTCGTGCATTAGCCTTGCCTCGACTGACCCTGCCTTGCTTTGCGTTACCCTTTCCTTGCCTTGCCGTGCATTGCCTAGCCTTGCGTTGTCGTGCCTTAGCCTTGCTTCCCCTTGCCGTGCCGTTCCTTCCGTTACTCTTGCCTTGCCTTGCTTTCCCTTGCATTCCTTGCCTTCCGTTACTCTTTCCTTGCCTTGCCGTGCATTGCCTAAACTTGCGTTGTCGTGCATTAGCCTTGCCTTGCCTGACCGGGCCTTGCCTTGCGTTGCCCTTTCCTTGCCTTGCCGTGCATTGCCTAGCATGCGTTGTCGTGCCTTAGCCTTGTTTCCCCTTGCCGTACCGTTCCTTCCGTTACCCTTGCCTTGCCTTGCTTTCCCTTGCCTTCCGTGCCTTCCGTTACTCTTTGCTTGCATTCCGTGCATTGCCTACCTTTGCGTTGTCGTGCCTCAGCCTTGCCTTGCCTGACCGTGCCTTCCCTTGCTTTACCCTTTCCTAGCCTGGCCGTGCATTGCCTAGCCGTCCGTAGCCGTCCCTTAGCCTTGTTTCCCCTTGCCGAGCCGTTCCTTCCGTTAACCTTGCCTTGCCTTGCTTTCCCTTGCCTTCCTTCCCTTCCGTTACTCCTTGCTTGCCTTACCTGCATTGCCTAGCCTTGCGTTGTCGTGCCTTAGCCTTGCCTCGCCTGACCGTGACTTCACTTGCGTTACCCTTTCCTTGCCTTGCCGTGCATTGCCTAGCTTGCGTTGTCGTGCCTTAGCCTTGTTTCCCCTTGCCGTGCCTTGCCTTTTGTTTCACTTGCCTTGCATTGCTTTGCCTTGCCTTCCTTTCCTTCTGTTACGCTTTCCTTGCCTAGCCGTGCACTGCCAAGCCTTGCGTTGTCGTGCATTAGCCTTGCCTTGCCTCACCGTTACTTGCCTTGAGTTACCCTTTCCTTGCCTTGCCGTGCATTGTCTAGCTTGCGTTGTCGTGCCTTACCCTTTTTTCCCCTTGCCGTGCCGTGCCTTTTGTTTCACTTGCCTTGCATTGCTTTGCCTTGCCTTCCTTTCCTTCTGTTACGCTTTCCTTGCCTAGCCGTGCACTGCCAAGCCTTGCGTTGTCGTGCATTAGCCTTGCCTCGACTGACCGTGCCTTGCATTGCGTTACCCTCTCCTTGCCTTGTCGTGCATTGCCTAGCATGCGTTGTCGTGCCTTAGCCTTGTTTCCCCTTGCTGTGCCGTGCCATTTGTTTCACTTGCCTTGCATTGCTTTGCCTTGCCTTCCTTTCCTTCTGTTACGCTTTCCTTGCCTAGCCGTGCACTGACAAGCCTTGCGTTGTCGTGCATTAGCCTTCCCTCGACTGACCGTGCCTGGCCTTGCGTTACCCTCTCCTTCCCTTGCCTTGCTTTGCCTAGCCGTGCGTTGTCGTGCATTAGCCTTGCCATGCCTCACCGTGACTTGCCTTGCGTTACCCTTTCCTTGCCTTGCCGTGCTTTGCCTAGCCTTGCGTTGTCGTGCCTTAGCCTTGTTTCCCCTTGCCGTGTCGTTCCTTCTGTTACTCTTGCCTTGCCTTGCTTTCCCTTGCATTCCTTACATTCCGTTACTCTTTCCTTGCCTTGCCGTGCATTGCCTAGCCTTGCGTTGTCGTGCCTTAGCCTTGCCTCGCCTGACCGTGACTTCCCTTGCGTTACCCTTTCCTTGCCTTGCCGTGCATTGCCTAGACGTGCGTTGTTGTGCATTAGCCTTGCCTTGCCTCACCGTGCCTTGCCTTACGTTACCCTTTCCTTGCCTTGCCGTGCATTCCCTAGCTTGCGTTGTCGTGCCTTACCCTTGTTTCTCCTTGCCGTGCCGTGCCTTTTGTTTCACTTGCCTTGCATTGCTTTGCCTTGCCTTCCTTTCCTTCTGTTACTCTTTCCTTGCCTAGCCTTGCACTGCCAAGCCTTGCGTTGTCGTGCATTAGCCTTGCCTCGACTGACCGTGCCTTGCCTTGCGTTACCCTTTCCTTGCCTTGCCGTGCATTGCCTAGCTTGCGTTGTCGTGCCTTAGCCTTGTTTCCCCTTGCCGTGCCGTGCCGTTTGTTACACTTGCCTTGCCTTGCTTTGCCTTGCCTTCCTATCCTTCCGTTACTCTTTCCTTGCCTAGCCGTGCACTGCCTAGCCTTGCGTTGTCGTGCATTAGCCTTGCCTCGCCTGATCGTGCCTTGCATTGCGTTACCCTTTCCTGGCCTTGCCGTGCATTGCCTAGCTTGCGTTGTCGTGCCTTAGCCTTGTTTCCCCTTGCCGTGCCGTTCCTTCCCTTACCCTTAACTTGGCTTGCTTTCCTTTGCCTTCCTTGCCTTCCGTTACTCTTTGCTTGCCTTCTGTGCATTGCCTAGCCTTGTGTTTTCGTGCCTTAGCCTTGCCTTGCCTCACCGTGCCTTGCCTTGCGTTACCCTTTCCTTGCCTTGCCGTGCATTGCCTAGCCTTGCGTTGTCGTGCCTTAGCCTTGCTTCCCCTTGCCGTGCCGTTCCTTCCGTTACTCTTGCCTTGACTTGTTTCCCTTGCATTCCTTGCCTTCTGTTACACTTTCCTTGCCTTACCGTGCATTGCCTAGCCTTGCGTTGTCGTGCACTAGCCTTGCCTTGTCTGACCGTGCCTTGTCTTGCGTTACCCTTTCCTTGCCTTGCCGTGCATTGCCTAGCTTGCGTTGTCGTGCCTTACCCTTTTTTCCCCTTACCGTGCCGTGCCTTTTGTTTCACTTACCTTGAATTGCTTTGCCTTGCCTTCCTTTCCTTCTGTTACGCTTTCCTTGCCTAGCCGTGCACTGCCAATCCTTGCGTTGTCGTGCCGTAGACTTGCCTCGCCTGACCGTGAGTTCCCTTGCGTTACCCTTTCCTTGCCTTGCCGTCCATTGCCTAGCCGTGCGTTGTTGTGCATTAGCCTTGCCTTGCCTCACCGTGCCTTGCCTTACGTTACCCTTTCCTTGCCTTGCCGTGCATTCCCTAGCTTGCGTTGTCGTGCCTTACCCTTGTTTCTCCTTGCCGTGCCGTGCCTTTTGTTTCACTTGCCTTGCATTGCTTTGCCTTGCCTTCCTTTCCTTCTGTTACTCTTTCCTTGCCTAGCCTTGCACTGCCAAGCCTTGCGTTGTCGTGCATTAGCCTTGCCTCGACTGACCGTGCCTTGCCTTGCGTTACCCTTTCCTTGCCTTGCCGTGCATTGCCTAGCTTGCGTTGTCGTGCCTTAGTCTTGTTTCCCCTTGCCGTGCCGTGCCGTTTGTTATACTTGCCTTGCCTTGCTTTGCCTTGCCTTCCTATCCTTCCGTTACTCTTTCCTTGCCTAGCCGTGCACTGCCTAGCCTTGCGTTGTCGTGCATTAGCCTTGCCTCGCCTGATCGTGGCTTGCATTGAGTTACCCTTTCCTTGCCTTGCCGTGCATTGCCTAGCTTGCGTTGTCGTGCCTTAGCCTTGTTTCCCCTTGTCGTGCCGTTCCTTCCCTTACCCTTTCCTTGCCTTGCTTTCCCTTGCCTTCCTTGCCTTCCGTTACTCTTTGCTTGCCTTCCGTGCATTGCCTAGCCTTGCGTTTTCGTGCCTTAGCCTTGCCTTGCCTCACCGTGCCTTGCCTTGCGTTACCCTTTCCTTGCCTTGCCGTGCATTGCCTAGCCTTGCGTTGTCGTGTCTTAGCCTTGCTTCCCCTTGCCGTGCCGTTCCTTCCGTTACTCTTGCCTTGCCTTGTTTCCCTTGCATTCCTTGCCTTCGGTTACTCTTTCCTTGCCATACCGTGCATTGCCTAGCCTTGCGTTGTCGTGCATTAGCCTTGCCTTGTCTGACCGTGCCTTGCCTTGCGTTACCCTTTCCTTGCCTTGCCGTGCATTGCCTAGCTTGCGTTGTCGTGCCTTACCCTTTTTTCCCCTTACCGTGCCGTGCCTTTTGTTTCACTTGCCTTGCATTGCTTTGCCTTGCCTTCCTTTCCTTCTGTTACGCTTTCCTTGCCTAGCCGTGCACTGCCAAGCCTTGCGTTGTCGTGCATTAGCCTTCTCTCGACTGACCGTGCCTGGCCTTGCGTTACCCTGTCCTTCCCTTGCCTTGCTTTGCCTAGCCGTGCGTTGTCGTGCATTAGCCTTGCCTTGCCTCACCGTGCCTTGCCTTGCGTTACCCTTTCCTTGCCTTGCCGTGCTTTGCCTAGCCTTGCGTTGCCGTGCCTTAGCCTTGTTTCCCCTTGCCGTGCCTTTCCTTCCGTTACTCTTGCCTTGCCTTGCTTTCCCTTGTATTCCTTACATTCCGTTACTCTTTCCTTGCCTTGCCGTGCATTGCCTAGCCTTCCGTTGTCGTGCATTAGCCTTGCATTTCCTGACCGTGCCTTCCCTTGCGTTACCCTTTCCTTGCCTTGCCGTGCATTGCCTTGCTTGCGTTGTCGTGCCTTAGCCTTGTTTCCTCTTGCCGTGCCGTTCCTTACCTTACCCTTTACTTGCCTTGCTTTCCCTTGCCTTCCTTGCCTTCCGTTACTCTTTACTTACCTTCCGTGCATTGCCTAGCCTTGCGTTGTCGTGCCTTAGCCTTGCCTCGCCTGACAGAGCCTTTCGTTGCGTTACCCTTTCCTTGCCTTGCCGTACATTGCCTAGACGTGCGTTGTTGTGCATTAGCCTTGCCTTGCCTCACCGTGCCTTGCCTTGCGTTACCCTTTCCTTGCCTTGCCGTGCATTGCCTACCTTGCGTTGTCGTGCCTTACCCTTGTTTCCCCTTGCCGTGCCGTGCCTTTTGTTACACTTGCCTTGCCTTGCTTTCCCTTGCATTCCTTGCCTTCCGTTACTCTTTCCTTGCCTGGCCGTGCATTGCCTAGCCTTGCGTTGTCGTGCATTAGCCTTGCCTTGCCTGACCGGGCCTTGCCTTGCGTTGCCCTTTCCTTGCCTTGCCGTGCATTGCCTAGCTTGCGTTGTCATGCCTTAGCCCTGTTTCCCCTTGCCGTGCCGTTCCTTCCCTTACCCTTAACTTGCCTTGCTTTCCCTTGCCTTCCTTGCCTTCCGTTACTCTTTGCTTGCATTCCGTGCACTGCCTAGCCTTGCGTTTTCGTGCCTTAGCCTTGACTTGCCTCACCGTGCCTTGCCTTGCGTTACCCTTTCCTAGCCTGGCCGTGCATTGCCAAGCCGTGCGTAGCCGTGCCTTAGCCTTGTTTCCCCTTGCCGAGCCGTTCCTTCCGTTAACCTTGCCTTGCCTTGCTTTCCCTTGCCTTCCTTCCCTTCCGTTACTCCTTGCTTGCCTTACCTGCATTGCCTAGCCTTGCGTTGTCGTGCCTTAGCCTTGCCTCGCCTGACCGTGACTTCACTTGCGTTACCCTTTCCTTGCCTTGCCGTGCATTGCCTAGCCGTGCGTTGTTGTGCATTAGCCTTGCCTTGCCTCACCGTGCCTTGCCTTGCGTTACCCTTTCCTTGCCTTGCCGTGCATTGCCTAGCTTGCGTTGTCGTGCCTTACCCTTGTTTCCCCTTGCCGTGCCGTGCCTTTTGTTTCACTTGCCTTGCATTGCTTTGCCTTGCGTTCCTTTCCTTCTGTTACTCGTTCCTTGCCTAGCCGTGCACTGCCAAGCCTTGCGTTGTCGTGCATTAGCCTTGCCTCGCCTGACCGTGCCTTGACTTGCGTTACCCTTTCCTTGCCTTGCCGTGCATTGCCTAGCTTGCGTTGTCGTGCCTCAGCCTTGCCTTGCCTTGCTTTCCCTTGTATTCCTTACATTCCGTTACTCTTTCCTTGCCTTGCCGTGCATTGCCTAGCCTTCCGTTGTCGTGCATTAGCCTTGCATTTCCTGACCGTGCCTTGCCTTGCGTTACCCTTTCCTTGCCTTGCCGTGCATTGCCTAGCTTGCGTTGTCGTTCCTTAGCCTTGTTTCCCCTTGCCGTGCCGTTCCTTCCCTTACCCTTAACTTGCCTTGCTTTCCCTTGCCTTCCTTGCCTTCCGTTGCTCTTTGCTTACCTTCCGTGCATTGCCTAGCCTTGCGTTGTCGTGACTTAGCCTTGCCTCGACTGACCGTGCCTTGCCTTGCGTTACCCTTTCCTTGCCTTGCCGTGCATTGCCTAGCTTGCGTTGTCGTGCCTTAGCCTTGTTTCCCCTTGCCGTGCCGTGCCTTTTGTTACACTTGCCTTGCCTTGCTTTGCCTTGCCTTCCATTCCTTCCGTTACTCGTTCCTTGCCTAGCCGTGCACTGCCTAGCCTTGCGTTGTCGTGCATTAGCCTTGCCTTGCCTGACCGTGCCTTGCCTTGCGTTACCATTTCCTTGCCTTGCCGTGCTTTGCCCAGCTTGCGTTGTCGTGCCTTAGCCTTGTTTCCCCTTGCCGTACCGTTCCTTCCCTCACTCTTGCCTTGCCTTGCTTTCCCTTGCCTTCCTTGCCTTCCGTTACTCTTTGCTTACCATCCGTGCATTGCCCAGCCTTGCGTTGTCGTGCCGTAGCCTTGCCTCGCCTGACCGTGACTTCCCTTGCGTTACCCTTTCCTTGCCTTGCCGTCCATTGCCTAGCCGTGCGTTGTTGTGCATTAGCCTTGCCTTGCCTCACCGTGCCTTGCCTTACGTTACCCTTTCCTTGCCTTGCCGTGCATTCCCTAGCTTGCGTTGTCGTGCCTTACCCTTGTTTCTCCTTGCCGTGCCGTGCCTTTTGTTTCACTTGCCTTGCATTGCTTTGCCTTGCCTTCCTTTCCTTCTGTTACTCTTTCCTTGCCTAGCCTTGCACTGCCAAGCCTTGCGTTGTCGTGCATTAGCCTTGCCTCGACTGACCGTGCCTTGCCTTGCGTTACCCTTTCCTTGCATTGCCGTGCATTGCCTAGCTTGCGTTGTCGTGCCTTAGCCTTGTTTCCCCTTGCCGTGCCGTGCCGTTTGTTACACTTGCCTTGCCTTGCTTTGCCTTGCCTTCCTATCCTTCCGTTACTCTTTCCTTGCCTAGCCGTGCACTGCCTAGCCTTGCGTTGTCGTGCATTAGCCTTGCCTCGCCTGATCTTGCCTTGCATTGCGTTACCCTTTCCTTGCCTTGCCGTGCATTGCCTAGCTTGCGTTGTCGTGCCTTAACCTTGTTTCGCCTTGCCGTGCCGTTCCTTCCCTTACCCTTGCCTTGCCTTGCTTTCCCTTGCCTTCCTTGCCTTCCGTTACTCTTTGCTTGCCTTCCGTGCACTGCCTAGCCTTGCGTTTTCGTGCCTTAGCCTTGCCTTGCCTCACCGTGCCTTGCCTTGCGTTACCCTTTCCTTGCCTTGCCGTGCATTGCCTAGCCTTGCGTTGTCGTGCCTTAGCCTTGCTTCCCCTTGCCGTGCCGTTCCTTCCGTTACTCTTGCCTTGACTTGTTTCCCTTGCATTCCTTGCCTTCCGTTACTCTTTCCTTGCCTTACCGTGCATTGCCTAGCCTTGCGTTGTCGTGCATTAGCCATGCCTTGTCTGACCGTGCCTTGGCTTGCGTTACCCTTTCCTTGCCTTGCCGTGCATTGCCTAGCTTGCGTTGTCGTGCCTTACCCTTTTTTCCCCTTACCGTGCCGTGCCTTTTGTTTCACTTGCCTTGCATTGCTTTGCCTTGCCTTCCTTTCCTTCTGTTACGCTTTCCTTGCCTAGCCGTGCACTGCCAAGCCTTGCGTTGTCGTGCCGTAGCCTTGCCTCGCCTGACCGTGACTTCCCTTGCGTTACCCTTTCCTTGCCTTGCCGTCCATTGCCTAGCCGTGCGTTGTTGTGCATTAGCCTTGCCTTCCCTCACTGTGCCTTGCCTGACGTTACCCTTTCCTTGCCTTGCCGTGCATTCCCTAGCTTGCGTTGTCGTGCCTTAGCCTTGTTTCCCCTTGCCGTGCCGTGCCTTTTGTTTCACTTGCCTTGCATTGCTTTGCCTTGCCTTCCTTTCCTTCTGTTACGCATTCCTTGCCTAGCCGTGCACTGCCAAGCCTTGCGTTGTCGTGCATTAGCCTTCTCTCGACTGACCGTGCCTGGCCTTGCGTTACCCTGTCCTTCCCTTGCCTTGCTTTGCCTAGCCGTGCGTTGTCGTGCATTAGCCTTGCCTTGCCTCACCGTGCCTTGCCTTGCGTTACCCTTTCCTTGCCTTGCCGTGCTTTGCCTAGCCTTGCGTTGCCGTGCCTTAGCCTTGTTTCCCCTTGCCGTGCCTTTCCTTCCGTTACTCTTGCCTTGCCTTGCTTTCCCTTGTATTCCTTACATTCCGTTACTCTTTCCTTGCCTTGCCGTGCATTGCCTAGCCTTCCGTTGTCGTGCATTAGCCTTGCATTTCATGACCGTGCCTTGCCTTGCGTTACCCTTTCCTTGCCTTGCCGTGCATTGCCTTGCTTGCGTTGTCGTGCCTTAGCCTTGTTTCCTCTTGCCGTGCCGTTCCTTACCTTACCCTTAACTTGCCTTGCTTTCCCTTGCCTTCCTTGCCTTCCGTTACTCTTTGCTTACCTTCCGTGCATTGCCTAGCCTTGCGTTGTCGTGCCTTAGCCTTGCCTCGCCTGACAGAGCCTTTCGTTGCATTACCCTTTCCTTGCCTTGCCGTGCATTGCCTAGCCTTGCGTTGTCGTGCCTTAGCCTTGCTTCCCCTTGCCGTGCCGTTCCTTCCGTTACTCTTGCCTTGCCTTGCTTTCCCTTGCATTCCTTGCCTTCCGTTACTCTTTCCTTGCCTTGCCGTGCATTGCCTAGCCTTCCGTTGTCGTGCATTAGCCTTGCCTTGCCTGACCGTGCCTTGCCTTGCGTTGCCCTTTCCTTGCCTTGCCGTGCATTGCCTAGCTTGCGTTGTCATGCCTTAGCCCTGTTTCCCCTTGCCGTGCCGTTCCTTCCCTTACCCTTAACTTGCCTTGCTTTCCCTTGCCTTCCTTGCTTTCCGTTACTCTTTGCTTGCCTTCCGTGCACGGCCTAGCCTTGCGTTTTCGTGCCTTAGCCTTGACTTGCCTCACCGTGCCTTGCCTTGCGTTACCCTTTCCTTGCCTGGCCGTGCATTGCCTAGCCGTGCGTAGCCGTGCCTTAGCCTTGTTTCCCCTTGCCGAGCCGTTCCTTCCGTTAACCTTGCCTTGCCTTGCTTTCCCTTGCCTTCCTTCCCTTCCGTTACTACTTGCTTGCCTTACCTGCATTGCCTAGCCTTGCGTTGTCGTGCCTTAGCCTTGCCTCGCCTGACCGTGACTTCACTTGCGTTACCCTTTCCTTGCCTTGCCGTGCATTGCCTAGACGTGCGTTGTTGTGCATTAGCCTTGCCTTTCCTCACCGAGCCTTCCCTTGCGTTACCCTTTCCTTGCCTTGCCGTGCATTGCCTAGCCTTGCGTTGTCGTGCCTTAGCCTTGTCTCGCCTGACCCTGCCTTGCCTTGCGTTACCCTTTCCTTGCCTTGCCGTGCATTGCCTAGCTTGCGTTGTCGTGCCTTAGCCTTGTTTCCCCTTGCCGTGCCGTGCCTTTTGTTACACTTGCCTTGCCTTGCTTTGCCTTGCCTTCCATTCCTTCCGTTACTCGTTCCTTGCCTAGCCGTGCACTGCCTAGCCTTGCGTTGTCGTGCATTAGCCTTGCCTTGCCTGACCGTGCCTTGCCTTCCGTTACCCTTTCCTTGCCTTGCCGTGCTTTGCCCAGCTTGCGTTGTCGTGCCTTAGCCTTGTTTCCCCTTGCCGTGCCGTTCCTTCCCTTACTCTTGACTTGCCTTGCTTTCCCTTGCCTTCCTTGCCTTCCGTTACTCTTTGCTTACCATCCGTGCATTCCCTAGCCTTGCGTTGTCGTGCCGTAGCCTTGCCTCGCCTGACCGTGACTTCCCTTGCGTTACCCTTTCCTTGCCTTGCCGTCCATTGCCTAGCCGTGCGTTGTTGTGCATTAGCCTTGCCTTGCCTCACCTTGCCTTGCCTTACGTTACCCTTTCCTTGCCTTGCCGTGCATTGCCTAGCTTGCGTTGTCGTGCCTTACCCTTGTTTCCCCTTGCCGTGCCGTGCCTTTTGTTTCACTTGCCTTGCATTGCTTTGCCTTGCCTTCCTTTCCTTCTGTTAGGCTTTCCTTGCCTAGCCGTGCACTGCCAAGCCTTGCGTTGTCGTGCATTAGCCTTGCCTTGCTCCACCGTGACTTGCCTTGAGTTACCCTTTCCTTGCCTTGCCGTGCATTGCCTAGCTTGCGTTGTCGTGCCTTACACTTTTTTCCCCTTTCCGTGCCGTGCCGTGCCTTTTGTTTCACTTGCCTTGCATTGCTTTGCCTTGCCTTCCTTTCCTTCTGTTACGCTTTCCTTGCCTAGCCGTGCACTGCCAAGCCTTGCGTTGTCGTGCATTAGCCTTGCTTCGACTGACCGTGCCTTGCCTTGCGTTACCCTCTCCTTGCCTTGTCGTGCATTGCCTAGCTTGCGTTGTCGTGCCTTAGCCTTGTTTCCCCTTGCCGTGCCGTGCCATTTGTTTCACTTGCCTTGCATTGCTTTGTCTTGCCTTCCTTTCCTTCTGTTACGCTTTCCTTGCCTAGCCGTGCACTGCCAAGCCTTGCGTTGTCGTGCATTAGCCTTGCCTTGCCTCACCGTGCCTTGCCTTGCGTTACCCTTTCCTTGCCTTGCCGTGCTTTGCCTAGCCTTGCGTTGCCGTGCCTTAGCCTTGTTTCCCCTTGCCGTGACTTTCCTTCCGTTACTCTTGCCTTGCCTTGCTTTCCCTTGTATTCCTTACATTCCGTTACTCTTTCCTTGCCTTGCCGTGCATTGCCTAGCCTTCCGTTGTCGTGCATTAGCCTTGCATTTCCTGACCGTGCCTTGCCTTGCGTTACCCTTTCCTTGCCTTGCCGTGCATTGCCTTGCTTGCGTTGTCGTGCCTTAGCCTTGTTTCCTCTTGCCGTGCCGTTCCTTACCTTACCCTTAACTTGCCTTGCCGTCCATTGCCTTCCTTGCCTTCCGTTACTCTTTGCTTACCTTCCGTGCATTGCCTAACCTTGCGTTGTCGTGCCTTAGCCTTGCCTCGCCTGACAGAGCCTTTCGTTGCGTTACCCTTTCCTTGCCTTGCCGTACATTGCCTAGACGTGCGTTGTTGTGCATTAGCCTTACCTTGCCTCACCGTGCCTTACCTTGCGTTACCCTTTCCTTGCCTTGCCGTGCATTGCCTACCTGGCGTTGTCGTGCATTAGCCTTGCCTTCTCTGACCGTGCCTTGCCTTGCGTTACCCTTTCCTTGCCTTGCCGTGCATTGCCTAGCTTGCGTTGTCGTGCCATACCCTTTTTTCCCCTTACCGTGCCGTGCCTTTTGTTTCACTTGCCTTGCATTGCTTTGCCTTGCCTTCCTTTCCTTCTGTTACGCTTTCCTTGCCTAGCCGTGCACTGACAAGCCTTGCGTTGTCGTGCATTAGCCTTCCCTCGACTGACCGTGCCTGGCCTTGCGTTACCCTGTCCTTCCCTTGCCTTGCTTTGCCTAGCCGTGCGTTGTCGTGCATTAGCCTTGCCATGCCTAACCGTGCCTTGCCTTGCGTTACCCTTTCCTTGCCTTGCCGTGCTTTGCCTAGCCTTGCGTTGTCGTGCCTTAGCCTTGTTTCCCCTTGCCGTGCCGTTCCTTCCGTTACTCTTGCCTTGCCTTGCTTTCCCTTGCATTCCTTACATTCCGTTACTCTTTCCTTGCCTTGCCGTGCATTGCCTAGCCTTCCGTTGTCGTGCATTAGCCTTGCATTTCCTGACCGTGCCTTGCCTTGCGTTACCCTTTCCTTGCCTTGCCGTGCATTGCCTAGCTAGCGTTGTCGTGCCTTAGCCTTGTTTCCCCTTGCCGTGCCGTTCCTTCTGTTACTCTTGCCTTGCCTTGCTTTCCCTTGCATTCCTTACATTCCGTTACTCTTTCCTTGCCTTGCCGTGCATTGCCTAGCCTTGCGTTGTCGTGCCTTAGCCTTGCCTCGCCTGACCGTGACTTCCCTTGCGTTACCCTTTCCTTGCCTTGCCGTGCATTGCCTAGACGTGCGTTGTTGTGCATTAGCCTTGCCTTGCCTCACCGTGCCTTGCCTTACGTTACCCTTTCCTGGCCTTGCCGTGCATTCCCTAGCTTGCGTTGTCGTGCCTTACCCTTGTTTCTCCTTGCCGTGTCGTGCCTTTTGTTTCACTTGCCTTGCATTGCTTTGCCTTGCCTTCCTTTCCTTCTGTTACTCTTTCCTTGCCTAGCCTTGCACTGCCAAGCCTTGCGTTGTCGTGCATTAGCCTTGCCTCGACTGACCGTGCCTTGCCTTGCGTTACCCTTTCCTTGACTTGCCGTGCATTGCCTAGCTTGCGTTGTCGTGCCTTAGCCTTGTTTCCCCTTGCCGTGCCGTGCCGTTTGTTACACTTGCCTTGCCTTGCTTTGCCTTGCCTTCCATTCCTTCCGTTACTCGTTCCTTGCCTAGCCGTGCACTGCCTAGCCTTGCGTTGTCGTGCATTAGCCTTGCCTTGCCTGACCGTGCCTTGCCTTGCGTTACCCTTTCCTTGCCTTGCCGTGCTTTGCCCAGCTTGCGTTGTCGTGCCTTAACCTTGTTTCCCCTTGCCGTGCCGTTCCTTCCCTTACTCTTGACTTGCCTTGCTTTCCCTTGCCTTCCTTGCCTTCCGTTACTCTTTGCTTACCATCCGTGCATTGCCTAGCCTTGAGTTGTCGTGCCGTAGCCTTGCCTCGCCTGACCGTGACTTCCCTTGCGTTACCCTTTCCTTGCCTTGCCGTCCATTGCCTAGCCGCGCGTTGTTGTGCATTAGCCTTGCCTTGCCTCACCGTGCCTTGCCTTACGTTACCCTTTCCTTGCCTTGCCGTGCATTGCCTAGCTTGCGTTGTCGTGCCTTACCTTGTTTCCCCTTGCCGTGCCGTGCCGTTTGTTACACTTCCCTTGCCTTGCTTTGCCTTGCCTTCCTATCCTTCCGTTACTCTTTCCTTGCCTAGCCGTGCACTGCCTAGCCTTGCGTTGTCGTGCATTAGCCTTGCCTCGCCTGATCGTGCCTTGCCTTGCGTTACCCTTTCCTTGCCTTGCCGTGCATTGCCTAGCTTGCGTTGTCGTGCCTTAGCCTTGTTTCCCCTTGCCGTGCCGTTCCTTCCCTTACCCTTGCCTTGCCTTGCTTTCCCTTGCCTTCCTTGCCTTCCGTTACTCTTTCCTTGCCTTACCGTGCATTGCCTAGCCTTGCGTTGTCGTGCCTTAGCCTTGCCTTCTCTAACAGTGCCTTGCCTTGCGTTACCCTTTCCTTGCCTTGCCGTGCATTGCCTAGCTTGCGTTGTCGTGCCTTAGCCTTGTTTCCCCTTGCCGTGCCTTGCCTTTTGTTTCACTTGCCTTGCATTGCTTTGCCTTGCCTTCCTTTCCTTCTGTTACGCTTTCCTTGCCTAGCCGTGCACTGCTAAGCCTTGTGTTGTCGTGCATTACCCTTCCCTCGAGTGACCGTGCCTGGCCTTGCGTTACCCTCTCCTTCCCTTGCCTTGTTTTGCCTAGCCGTGCATTGTCGTGCATTAGCCTTGCCATGCCTCACCGTGCCTTGCCTTGCGTTACCCTTTCCTTGACTTGCCGTGCTTTGCCTAGCCTTGCGTTGTCGTTCCTTAGCCTTGTTTCCCCCTGCCGTGCCGTTCCTTCCGTTACTCTTGCCTTGCCTTGCTTTCTCTTGCATTCCTTACATTCCGTTACTCTTTCCTTGCCTTGCCGTGCATTGCCTAGCCTTCCGTTGTCGTGCATTAGCCTTGCATTTCCTGACCGTGCCTTGCCTTGCGTTACCCTTTCCTTGCCTTGCCGTGCATTGCCTAGCTTGCGTTGTCGTGCCTTAGCCTTGTTTCCCCTTGCCGTGCCGTTCCTTCTGTTACTCTTGCCTTGCCTTGCTTTCCCTTGCATTCCTTACATTCCGTTACTGTTTCCTTGCCTTGCCGTGCATTGCCTAGCCTTGCGTTGTCGTGCCTTAGCCTTGCCTCGCCTGACCGTGACTTCCCTTGCGTTACCCTTTCCTTGCCTTGCCGTTCATTGCCTAGACGTGCGTTGTTGTGCATTAGCCTTGCCTTTCCTCAACGTGCCTTCCCTTGCGTTACCCTTTCCTTGCCTTGCCGTGCATTGCCTAGCCTTGCGTTGTCGTGCCTTAGCCTTGTCTCGCCTGACCCTGCCTTGCCTTGCGTTACCCTTTCCTTACCTTGCCGTGCATTGCCTAGCTTGCGTTGTCGTGCCTTAGCCTTGTTTCCCCTTGCCGTGCCGTGCCTTTTGTTACACTTGCCTTGCCTTGCTTTGCATTGCCTTCCATTCCTTCCGTTACTCGTTCCTTGCCTAGCCGTGCACTGCCTAGCCTTGCGTTGTCGTGCATTAGCCTTGCCTTGCCTGACCGTGCCTTGCCTTGCGTTACCCTTTCCTTGCCTTGCCGTGCTTTGCCCAGCTTGCGTTGTCGTGCCTTAGCCTTGTTTCCCCTTGCCGTGCCGTTCCTTCCCTTACTCTTGCCTTGCCTTGCTTTCCCTTGCCTTCCTTGCCTTCCGTTACTCTTTCCTTGCCTTGCCGTGCATTGCCTAGCCTTGCGTTGTTGTGCATTAGCCTTGCCTTGCCTCACAGTGCCTTGCCTTACGTTACTCTTTCCTTGCCTTGCCGTGCATTCCCTAGCTTGCGTTGTCGTGCCTTAGCCTTGTTTCCCCTTGCCGTGCCGTTCCTTCTGTTACTCTTGCCTTGCCTTGCTTTCCCTTGCATTCCTTACATTCCGTTACTCTTTCCTTGCCTTGCCGTGCATTGCCTAGCCTTGCGTTGTCGTGCCTTAGCCTTTCCTCGCCTGACCGTGACTTCCCTTGCGTTACCCTTTCCTTGCCTTGCCGTCCATTGCCTAGCCGTGCGTTGTTGTGCATTAGCCTTGCCTTGCCTCACCGTGCCTTGCCTTACGTTACCCTTTACTTGCCTTGCCGTGCATTGCCTAGCTTGCGTTGTCGTGCCTTACCCTTGTTTCCCCTTGCCTTGCCGTGCCTTTTGTTTCACTTGCCTTGCATTGCTTTGCCTTGCCTTCCTTTCCTTCTGTTACTCTTTCCTTCCCTAGCCGTGCACTGCCTAGCCTTGCGTTGTCGTACATTAGCCTTGCCACGCCTGATCGTGCCTTGCCTTGCGTTACCCTTTCCTTGCCTTGCCGTGCATTGCCTAGCTTGCGTTGTCGTGCCTCTGCCTTGGTTCCCCTTGCCGTGCCGTTCCTTCCCTTACCCTTGCCTTGCCTTGCTTTCCCTTGCCTTCCTTGCCTTCCGTTACTCTTTCCTTGCCTTACCGTGCATTGCCTAGCCTTGCGTTGTCGTGCCTTAGCCTTGCCTTCTCTGACCGTGCCTTGCCTTGCGTTACCCTTTCCTTGCCTTGCCGTGCATTGCCTAGCTTGCGTTGTCGTGCCTTAGCCTTGTTTCCCCTTGCCGTGCCGTTCCTTCTGTTACTCTTGCCTTGCCTTGCTTTCCCTTGCATTCCTTACATTCCGTTACTCTTTCCTTGCCTTGCCGTGCATTGCCTAGCCTTGCGTTGTCGTGCCTTAGCCTTGCCCCGCCTGACCGTGACTTCCCTTGCGTTACCCTTTCCTTGCCTTGCCGTGCATTGCCTAGACGTGCGTTGTTGTGCATTAGCCTTGCCTTTCCTCACCGTGCCTTCCCTTGCGTTACCCTTTCCTTGCCTTGCCGTGCATTGCCTAGCTTGCGTTGTCGTGCCTTAGCCTTGTTTCCCCTTGCCGTGCCGTGCCTTTTGTTTCTCTTGCCTTCCATTGCTTTGCCTTGCCTTCCTTTCCTTCTGTTACGCTTTCCTTGCCTAGCCGTGCACTGCCAAGCCTTGCGTTGTCGTGCATTAGCCTTGCCTTGCCTCACCGTGACTTGCCTTGAGTTACCCTCTCCTTGCCTTGTCGTGCATTGCCTAGCTTGCGTTGTCGTGCCTTAGCCTTGTTTCCCCTTGCCGTGCCGTGCCATTTGTTTCACTTGCCTTGCATTGCTTTGCCTTGCCTTCCTTTCCTTCTGTTATGCTTTCCTTGCCTAGCCGTGCACTGCCAAGCCTTGCGTTGTCGTGCATTAGCCTTCTCTCGACTGACCGTGCCTGGCCTTGCGTTACCCTGTCCTTCCCTTGCCTTGCTTTGCCTAGCCGTGCGTTGTCGTGCATTAGCCTTGCCTTGCCTCACCGTGCCTTGCCTTGCGTTACCCTTTCCTTGCCTTGCCGTGCATTGCCTAGCCGTGCGTTGTCGTGCATTTGCCTTGCCTTGACTCACCGTGCCTTGCCTTGCGTTACCCTTTCCTTGCCTTGCCGTGCTTTGCCTAGCCTTGCGTTGTCGTGCCTTAGCCTTGTTTCCCCTTGCCTTGCCTTTCCTTTCCTTAGTCTTGCCTTGCCTTGCTTTCCCTTGTATTCCTTACATTCCGTTACTCTTTCCTTGCCTTGCCGTGCATTGCCTAGCCTTCCGTTGTCGTGCATTAGCCTTGCATTTCCTAACCGTGCCTTGCCTTGCGTTACCCTTTCCTTGCCTTGCCGTGCATTGCCTTGCTTGCGTTGTCGTGCCTAAGCCTTGTTTCCTCTTGCCGTGCCGTTCCTTACCTTACCCTTAACTTGCCTTGCTTTCCCTTGCCTTCCTTGCCTTCCGTTACTCTTTGCTTACCTTCCGTGCATTGCCTAGCCTTGCGTTGTCGTGCCTTAGCCTTGCCTCGACTGACAGAGCCTTTCGTTGCGTTACCCTTTCCTTGCCTTGCCGTACATTGCCTAGACGTGCGTTGTTGTGCATTAGCCTTGCCTTGCCTCACCGTGCCTTGCCTTGCGTTACCCTTTCCTTGCCTTGCCGTGCATTGCCTACCTTGCGTTGTCGTGCCTTACCCTTGTTTCCCCTTGCCGTGCCGTGCCTTTTGTTACACTTGCCTTGCCTTGCTTTGCCTTGCCTTCCTTTCCTTCTGTTACTCTTTCTTTGCCTAGCCGTGCATTGCCTAGCCTTGCGTTGTCGTGCATTAGCCTTGCCTCTACTGACCGTGCCTTGCTTTGCGTTACCCTTTCCTTGCCTTGCCGTGCATTGCCTAGCTTGCGTTGTCGTGCCTTAGCCTTGTTTCCCCTTTCCGTGCCGTTCCTTCCCTTACTCTTGCCTTGCCTTGCTTTCCCTTGCCTTTCTTGCTTTCCGTTACTCTTTGCTTGCCTTCCGTGCATTGCCTAGCCTTGCGTTGTCGTGCATTAGCCTTGCCTTGCCTGACCGTGCCTTGCCTTGCGTTACCCTTTCCTTGCCTTGCCGTGTATTGCCTAGCTTGCGTTGTCGTGCCTTAGCCTTGTTTCCCCTTGCCGTGCCGTTCCTTCCCTTACCCTTGCCTTGCCTTGCTTTCCCTTGCCTTCCTTGCCTTCCGTTACTCTTTCCTTGCCTTACCGTGCATTGCCTAGCCTTGCGTTGTCGTGCCTTAGCCTTGCCTTCTCTAACAGTGCCTTGCCTTGCGTTACCCTTTCCTTGCCTTGCCGTGCATTGCCTAGCTTGCGTTGTCGTGCCTTAGCCTTGTTTCCCCTTGCCGTGCCTTGCCTTTTGTTTCACTTGCCTTGCCTTGCTTTGCCTTGCCTTCCATTCCTTCCGTTACTCGTTCCTTGCCTAGCCGTACACTGCCTAGCCTTGCGTTGTCGTGCATTAGCCTTGCCTTGCCTGACCGTGCCTTGCCTTGCGTTACCCTTTCCTTGCCTTGCCGTGCTTTGCCCAGCTTGCGTTGTCGTGCCTTAGCCTTGTTTCCCCTTGCCGTGCCGTTCCTTCCCTTACTCTTGACTTGCCTTGCTTTCCCTTGCCTTCCTTGCCTTCCGTTACTCTTTGCTTACCATCCGTGCATTGCCTAGCTTGCGTTGTCGTGCCTTAGCCTTGTTTCCCCTTGCCGTGCCGTTCCTTCTGTTACTCTTGCCTTGCCTTGCTTTCCCTTGCATTCCTTACATTCCGTTACTCTTTCCTTGCCTTGCCGTGCATTGCCTAGCCTTGCGTTGTCGTGCCTTAGCCTTGCCTCGCCTGACCGTGACTTCCCTTGCGTTACCCTTTCCTTGCCTTACCGTTCATTGCCTAGACGTGCGTTGTTGTGCATTAGCCTTGCCTTTCCTCAACGTGCCTTCCCTTGCGTTACCCTTTCCTTGCCTTGCCGTGCATTGCCTAGCCTTCCGTTGTCGTGCCTTAGCCTTGTCTCGCCTGACCCTGCCTTGCCTTGCGTTACCCTTTCCTTGCCTTGCCGTGCATTGCCTAGCTTGCGTTGTCGTGCCTTAGCCTTGTTTCCCCTTGCCGTGCCGTGCCTTTTGTTACACTTGCCTTGCCTTGCTTTGCCTTGCCTTCCATTCCTTCCGTTACTCGTTCCTTGCCTAGCCGTGCACTGCCTAGCCTTGCGTTGTCGTGCATTAGCCTTGCCTTGCCTGACCGTGCCTTGCCTTGCGTTACCCTTTCCTTGCCTTGCCGTGCTTTGCCCAGCTTGCGTTGTCGTGCCTTAGCCTTGTTTCCCCTTGCCGTGCCGTTCCTTCCCTTACTCTTGCCTTGCCTTGCTTTCCCTTGCCTTCCTTGCCTTCCGTTACTCTTTGCTTACCATCCGTGCATTGCCTAGCCTTGCGTTGTCGTGCCGTAGCCTTGACTCGCCTGACCGTGACTTCCCTTGCGTTACCCTTTCCTTGCCTTGCCGTCCATTGCCTAGCCGTGCGTTGTTGTGCATTAGCCTTGCCTTGCCTCACAGTGCCTTGCCTTACGTTACCCTTTCCTTGCCTTGCCGTGCATTCCCTAGCTTGCGTTGTCGTGCCTTAGCCTTGTTTCCCCTTGCCGTGCCGTTCCTTCGGTTACTCTTGCCTTGCCTTGCTTTCCCTTGCATTCCTTACATTCCGTTACTCTTTCCTTGCCTTACCGTGCATTGCCTAGCCTTGCGTTGTCGTGCCTTAGCCTTGCCTCGCCTGACCGTGACTTCCCTTGCGTTACCCTTTCCTTGCCTTGCCGTCCATTGCCTAGCCTTGCGTTGTTGTGCATTAGCCTTGCCTTGCCTCACCGTGCCTTGCCTTACGTTACCCTTTCCTTGCCTTGCCGTGCATTGCCTAGCTTGCGTTGTCGTGCCTTACCTTGTTTCCCCTTGCCGTGCCGTGCCGTTTGTTACACTTCCCTTGCCTTGCTTTGCCTTGCCTTCCTAACCTTCCGTTACTCTTTCCTTGCCTAGCCGTGCACTGCCTAGCCTTGCGTTGTCGTGCATTAGCCTTGCCTCGCCTGATCGTGCCTTGCCTTGCGTTACCCTTTCCTTGCCTTGCCGTGCATTGCCTAGCTTGCGTTGTCGTACCTTAGCCTTGTTTCCCCTTGCCGTGCCGTTCCTTCCCTTACCCTTGCCTTGCCTTGCTTTCCCTTGCCTTCCTTGCCTTCCGTTAGTCTTTCCTTGCCTTACCGTGCATTGCCTAGCCTTGCGTTGTCGTGCCTTAGCCTTGCCTTCTCTGACCGTGCCTTGCCTTGCGTTACCCTTTCCTTGCCTTGCTGTGCATTGCCTAGCTTGCGTTGTCGTGCCTTAGCCTTGTTTCCCCTTGCCGTGCCTTGCCTTTTGTTTCACTTCCCTTGCATTGCTTTGCCTTGCCTTCCTTTCCTTCTGTTACGCTTTCCTTGCCTAGCCGTGCACTGCTAAGCCTTGCGTTGTCGTGCATTACCCTTCCCTCGAGTGACCGTGCCTGGCCTTGCGTTACCCTCTCCTTCCCTTGCCTTGCTTTGCCTAGCCGTGCGTTGTCGTGCATTAGCCTTGCCGTGCCTCACCGTGCCTTGCCTTGCGTTACCCTTTCCTTGCCTTGCCGTGCTTTGCCTAGCCTTGCGTTGTCGTGCCTTAGCCTTGTTTCCCCTTGCCGTGCCGTTCCTTCCGTTACTCTTGCCTTGCCTTGCTTTCTCTTGCATTCCTTACATTCCGTTACTCTTTCCTTGCCTTGCCGTGCATTGCCTAGCCTTCCGTTGTCGTGCATTAGCCTTGCATTTCCTGACCGTGCCTTGCCTTGCGTTACCCTTTCCTTGCCTTGCCGTGCATTGCCTAGCTTGCGTTGTCGTGCCTTAGCCTTGTTTCCCCTTGCCGTGCCTTTCCTTCTGTTACTCTTGCCTTGCCTTGCTTTCCCTTGCATTCCTTACATTCCGTTACTCTTTCCTTGCCTTGCCGTGCATTGCCTAGCCTTGCGTTGTCGTGCCTTAGCCTTGCCTCGCCTGACCGTGACTTCCCTTGCGTTACCCTTTCCTTGCCTTGCCGTGCATTGTCTAGACGTGCTTTGTTGTGCATTAGCCTTGCCTTTCCTCAACGAGCCTTCCCTTGCGTTACCCTTTCCTTGCCTTGCCGTGCATTGCCTAGCCTTGCGTTGTCGTGCCTTAGCCTTGTCTCGCCTGACCCTGCCTTGCCTTGCGTTACCCTTTCCTTGCCTTGCCGTGCATTGCCTAGCTTGCGTTGTCGTGCCTTAGCCTTGTTTCCCCTTGCCGTGCCGTGCCTTTTGTTACACTTGCCTTGCCTTGCTTTGCCTTGCCTTCCATTCCTTCCGTTACTCGTTCCTTGCCTAGCCGTGCACTGCCTAGCCTTGCGTTGTCGTGCATTAGCCTTGCCTTGCCTGACCGTGCCTTGCCTTGCGTTGCCCTTTCCTTGCCTTGCCGTGCTTTGCCCAGCTTGCGTTGTCGTGCCTTAGCCTTGTTTCCCCTTGCCGTGCCGTTCCTTCCCTTACTCTTGCCTTGCCTTGCTTTCCCTTGCCTTCCTTGCCTTCCGTTACTCTTTGCTTACCATCCGTGCATTGCCTAGCCTTGCGTTGTCGTGCCTTAGCCTTGCCTCGCCTGACCGTGACTTCCCTTGCGTTACCCTTTCCTTGCCTTGCCGTCCATTGCCTAGCCGTGCGTTGTTGTGCATTAGCCTTGCCTTGCCTCACAGTGCCTTGCCTTACGTTACCCTTTCCTTGCCTTGCCGTGCATTCCCTAGCTTGCGCTGTTGTGCATTAGCCTTGTTTCCCCTTGCCGTGCCGTTCCTTCGGTTACTCTTGCCTTGCCTTGCTTTCCCTTGCATTCCTTGCCTTCCGTTACTCTTTCCTTGCCTTACCGTGCATTGCCAAGCTTGCGTTCTCGTGCCATACCCTTTTTTCCCCTTGCCGTGCCGTGCCTTTTGTTTCACTTGCCTTGCATTGCTTTGCCTTGCCTTCCTTTCCTTCTGTTACGCTTTCCTTGCCTAGCCGTGCACTGCCAAGCCTTGCGTTGTAGTGCCGTAGCCTTGCCTCGCCTGACCGTGACTTCCCTTGCGTTACCCTTTCCTTGCCTTGCCGTCCATTGCCTAGCCGTGCGTTGTTGTGCATTAGCCTTGCCTTGCCTCACTGTGCCTTGCCTGACGTTACCCTTTCCTTGCCTTGCCGTGCATTCCCTAGCTTGCGTTGTCGTGCCTTAGCCTTGTTTCCCCTTGCCGTGCCGTGCCTTTTGTTTCACTTGCCTTGCATTGCTTTGCCTTGCCTTCCTTTCCTTCTGTTACGCTTTCCTTGCCTAGCCGTGCACTGCCAAGCCTTGCGTTGTCGTGCATTAGCCTTCTCTCGACTGACCGTGCCTGGCCTTGCGTTACCCTGTCCTTCCCTTGCCTTGCTTTGCCTAGCCGTGCGTTGTCGTGCATTAGCCTTGCCTTGCCTCACCGTGCCTTGCCTTGCGTTACCCTTTCCTTGCCTTGCCGTGCTTTGCCTAGCCTTGCGTTGCCGTGCCTTAGCCTTGTTTCCCCTTGCCGTGCCTTTCCTTCCGTTACTCTTGCCTTGCCTTGCTTTCCCTTGTATTCCTTACATTCCATTACTCTTTCCTTGCCTTGCCGTGCATTGCCTAGCCTTCCGTTGTCGTGCATTAGCCTTGCATTTCCTGACCGTGCCTTGCCTTGCGTTACCCTTTCCTTGCCTTGCCGTGCATTGCCTTGCTTGCGTTGTCGTGCCTTAGCCTTGTTTCCTCTTGCCGTGCCGTTCCTTACCTTACCCTTAACTTGCCTTGCTTTCCCTTGCCTTCCTTGCCTTCCGTTACTCTGTGCTTACCTTCCGTGCATTGCCTAGCCTTGCGTTGTCGTGCCTTAGCCTTGACTCGCCTGACAGAGCCTTTCGGTGCGTTACCCTTTCCTTGCCTTGCCGTGCATTGCCTAGCCTTGCGTTGTCGTGCCTTAGCCTTGCTTCCCCTTGCCGTGCCGTTCCTTCCGTTACTCTTGCCTTGCCTTGCTTTCCCTTGCATTCCTTGCCTTCCGTTACTCTTTCCTTGCCTTACCGTGCACTGCCTAGCCTTGCGTGTCGTGCATTAGCCTTGCCTTGCCTGACCGTGCCTTGCCTTGCGTTGCCCTTTCCTTGCCTTGCCGTGCATTGCCTGGGTTGCGTTGTCATGCCTTAGCCCTGTTTCCCCTTGCCGTGCCGTTCCTTCCCTTACCCTTAACTTGCCTTGCTTTCCCTTGCCTTCCTTGCTTTTCGTTACTCTTTGCTTGCCTTCCGTGCACGGCCTAGCCTTGCGTTTTCGTGCCTTAGCCTTGACTTGCCTCACCGTGCCTTGCCTTGCGTTACCCTTTCCTTGCCTGGCCGTGCATTGCCTAGCCGTGCGTAGCCGTGCCTTAGCCTTGTTTCCCTTTGCCGAGCCGTTCCTTCCGTTAACCTTGCCTTGCCTTGCTTTCCCTTGCCTTCCTTCCCTTCCGTTACTCCTTGCTTGCCTTACCTGCATTGCCTAGCCTTGCGTTGTCTTGCCTTAGCCTTGCCTCGCCTGACCGTGACTTCACTTGCGTTACCCTTTCCTTGCCTTGCCGTGCATCGCCTAGCCGTGCGTTGTTGTGCATTAGCCTTGCTTTGCCTCACCGTGCCTTGCCTTGCGTTACCCTTTCCTTGCCTTGTCGTGCATTGCCTAGCTTGCGTTGTCGTGCCTTACCCTTGTTTCCCCTTGCCGAGCCGTGCCTTTTGTTTCACTTGCCTTGCATTGCTTTGCCTTGCGTTCCTTTCCTTCTGTTACTCGTTCCTTGCCTAGCCGTGCACTGCCAAGCCTTGCGTTGTCGTGCATTAGCCTTGCCTCGCCTGACCCTGCCTTGCCTTGCGTTACCCTTTCCTTGCCTTGCCGTGCATTGCCTAGCTTGCGTTGTCGTGCCTTAGCCTTGCTTCCCCTTGCCGTGCCGTTCCTTCCGTTACTCATGCCTTGCCTTGCTTTCCCTTGCATTCCTTACATTCCGTTACTCTTTCCTTGCCTTGCCGTGCATTGCCTAGCCTTCCGTTGTCGTACATTAGCCTTGCATTTCCTGACCGTGCCTTGCCTTGCGTTACCCTTTCCTTGCCTTGCCGTGCATTGCCTAGCTTGCGTTGTCGTGCCTTAGCCTTGTTTCCCCTTGCCGTGCCGTTCCTTCCCTTACCCTTAACTTGCCTTGCTTTCCCTTGCCTTCCTTGCCTTCCGTTGCTCTTTGCTTACATTCCGTGCATTGCCTAGCCTTGCGTTGTCGTGACTTAGCCTTGCCTCGCCTAACCGTGACTTCCCTTGCGTTACCCTTTCCTTGCCTTGCCGTGCATTGCCTAGACGTGCGTTGTTGTGCATTAGCCTTGCCTTTCCTCACCGTGCCTTCCCTTGCGTTACCCTTTCCTTGCCTTGCCGTGCATTGCCTAGCCTTGCGTTGTCGTGCCTTAGCCTTGTCTCGCCTGACCCTGCCTTGCCTTGCGTTACCCTTTCCTTGCCTTGCCGTGCATTGCCTAGCTTGCGTTGTCGTGCCTTAGCCTTGTTTCCCCTTGCCGTGCCGTGCCTTTTGTTACACTTGCCTTGCCTTGCTTTGCCTTGCCTTCCATTCCTTCCGTTACTCGTTCTTTGCCTAGCCGTGCACTGCCTAGCCTTGCGTTGTCGTGCATTAGCCTTGCCTTGCCTGACCGTACCTTGCCTTCCGTTACCCTTTCCTTGCCTTACCGTGCTTTGCCCAGCTTGCGTTGTCGTGCCTTAGCCTTGTTTCACCTTGCCGTGCCGTTCCTTCCCTTACTCTTGACTTGCCTTGCTTTCCCTTGCCTTCCTTGCCTTTCGTTACTCTTTGCTTACCATCCGTGCATTGCCTAGCCTTGCGTTGTCGTGCCGTAGCCTTGCCTCGCCTGACCGTGACTTCCCTTGCGTTACCCTTTCCTTGCCTTGCCGTCCATTGCCTAGCCGTGCGTTGTTGTGCATTAGCCTTGCCTTGCCTCACCGTGCCTTGCCTTACGTTACACTGTCCTTGCCTTGCCGTGCATTGCCTAGCTTGCGTTGTCGTGCCTTACCCTTGTTTCCCCTTGCCGTGCCGTGCCTTTTGTTTCACTTGCCTTGCATTGCTTTGCCTTGCCTTCCTTTACTTCTGTTAGGCTTTCCTTGCCTAGCCGTGCACTGTCAAGCCTTGCGTTGTCGTGCATTAGCCTTGCCTCGACTGACCGTGCCTTGCCTTGCGTTACCCTCTCCTTGCCTTGTCGTGCATTGCCTAGCTTGCGTTGTCGTGCCTTAGCCTTGTTTCCCCTTGCCGTGCCGTGCCATTTGTTTCACTTGCCTTGCATTGCTTTGCCTTGCCTTCCTTTCCTTCTGTTACGCTTTCCTTGCCTAGCCGTGCACTGCCAAGCCTTGCGTTGTCGTGCATTAGCCTTCTCTCGACTGACCGTGCCTGGCCTTGCGTTACCCTGTCCTTCCCTTGCCTTGCTGTGCCTAGCCGTGCGTTGTCGTGCATTAGCCTTGCCTTGCCTCACCGTGCCTTGCCTTGCGTTACCCTTTCCTTGCCTTGCCGTGCTTTGCCTAGCCTTGCGTTGCCGTGCCTTAGCCTTGTTTCCCCTTGCCGTGCCTTTCCTTCCGTTACTCTTGCCTTGCCTTGCTTTCCCTTGTATTCCTTACATTCCGTTACTCTTTCCTTGCCTTGCCGTGCATTGCCTAGCCTTCCGTTGTCGTTCATTAGCCTTGCATTTCCTGACCGTGCCTTGCCTTGCGTTACCCTTTCCTTGCCTTGCCGGGCATTGCTTTGCTTGCGTTGTCGTGCCTTAGCCTTGTTTCCTCTTGCCGTGCCGTTCCTTACCTTATCCTTAACTTGCCTTGCTTTCCCTTGCCTTCCTTGCCTTCCGTTACTCTTTGCTTACCTTCCGTGCATTGCCTAGCCTTGCGTTGTCGTGCGTTAGCCTTGCCTCGCCTGACAGAGCCTTTCGTTGCGTTACCCTTTCCTTGCCTTGCCGTACATTGCCTAGACGTGCGTTGTTGTGCATTAGCCTTACCTTGCCTCACCGTGCCTTGCCTTGCGTTGCCCTTTCCTTGCCTTGCCGTGCATTGCCTAGCTTGCGTTGTCGTGCCTTAGCCTTGTTTCCCCTTGCCGTGCCGTGCCTTTTGTTACACTTGCCTTGCCTTGCTTTGCCTTGCCTTCCTTTCCTTCTGTTACTCTTTCCTTGCCTAGCCGTGCACTACCTAGCCTTGCGTTGTCGTGCATTAGCCTTGCCTCGACTGACCGTGCCTTGCTTTGCGTTACCCTTTCCTTACCTTGCCGTGCATTGCCTATCCATGCGTTGTCGTGCCTTACCCTTGTTTCCCCTTGCCGTGCCGTGCCTTTTGTTTCACTTGCCTTTCATTGCTTTGCCTTGCCTTCCGTTCCTTCTGTTAGGCTTTCCTTGCCTAGCCGTGCACTGCCAAGCCTTGCGTTGTCGTGCATTAGCCTTGCCTTGCCTCACCGTGACTTGCCTTGAGTTACCCTTTCCTTGCCTTGCCGTGCATTGCCTAGCTTGCGTTGTCGTGCCTTACCCTTTTTTCCCCTTGCCGTGCCGTGCCTTTTGTTTCACTTGCCTTGCATTGCTTTGCCTTGCCTTCCTTTCCTTCTGTTACGCTTTCCTTGCCTAGCCGTGCACTGCCAAGCCTTGCGTTGTCGTGCATTAGCCTTGCCTCGACTGACCGTGCCTTGCCTTGCGTTACCCTCTCCTTGCCTTGTCGTGCATTGCCTAGCTTGCGTTGTCGTGCCTTAGCCTTGTTTCCCCTTGCCGTGCCGTGCCATTTGTTTCACTTGCCTTGCATTGCTTTGCCTTGCCTTCCTTTCCTTCTGTTACGCTTTCCTTGCCTAGCCGTGCACTGCCAAGCCTTGCGTTGTCGTGCATTAGCCTTCTCTCGACTGACCGTGCCTGCCCTTGCGTTACCCTGTCCTTCCCTTGCCTTGCTTTGCCTAGCCGTGCGTTGTCGTGCATTAGCCTTGCCTTGCCTCACCGTGCCTTGCCTTGCGTTACCCTTTCCTTGCCTTGCCGTGCTTTGCCTAGCCTTGCGTTGCCGTGCCTTAGCCTTGTTTCCCCTTGCCGTGCCGTTCCTTCCGTTACTCTTGCCTTGCCTTGCTTTCTCTTGCATTCCTTACATTCCGTTACTCTTTCCTTGCCTGGCCGTGCATTGCCTAGCCTTCCGTTGTCGTGCATTAGCCTTGCATTTCCAGACCGTGCCTTGCCTTGCGTTAACCTTTCCTTGCCATGCCGTGCATTGCCTTGCTTGCGTTGTCGTGCCTTAGCCTTGTTTCCTCTTGCCGTGCCGTTCCTTACCTTACCCTTAACTTGCCTTGCTTTCCCTTGCCTTCCTTGCCTTCCGTTATTCTTTGCTTACCTTCCGTGCATTGCCTAGCCTTGCGTTGTCGTGCCTTAGCCTTGCCTCGCCTGACAGAGCCTTTCGTTGCGTTACCCTTTCCTTGCCTTGCCGTACATTGCCTAGACGTGCGTTGTTGTGCATTAGCCTTACCTTGCCTCACCGTGCCTTGCCTTACGTTGCCCTTTCCTTGCCTTGCCGTGCATTGCCTACCTTGCGTTGTCGTGCCTTACCCTTGTTTCCCCTTGCCGTGCCGTGCCTTTTGTTACACTTGCCTTGCCTTGCTTTGCCTTGCCTTCCTTTCCTTCTGTTACTCTTTCCTTGCCTAGCCTTGCACTACCTAGCCTTGCGTTGTCGTGCATTAGCCTTGCCTTTCGACTGACCGTGCCTTGCTTTGCGTTACCCTTTCCTTGCCTTGCCGTGCATTGCCTAGCCTTGCGTTGTCGTGCCTTAGCCTTGCTTCCCCTTGCCGTGCCGTTCCTTCCGTTACTCTTGCCTTGCCTTGTTTCCCTTGCATTCCTTGCCCTCCGTTACTCTTTCCTTGCCTTACCGTGCATTGCCTAGCCTTGCGTTGTCGTGCATTAGCCTTGCCTTGTCTGACCGTGCCTTGCCTTGCGTTACCCTTTCCTTGCCTTGCCGTGCATTGCCTAGCTTGCGTTGTCGTGCCTTACCCTTTTTTCCCTTACCGTGCCGTGCCTTTTGTTTCACTTGCCTTGCATTGCTTTGCCTTGCCTTCCTTTCCTTCTGTTACGCTTTCCTTCCCTAGCCGTGCACTGCCAAGCCTTGCGTTGTCGTGCATTAGCATTGCCTCGACTGACCGTGCCTTGCCTTGCGTTACACTTTCCTTGCTTTGCCGTGCATTGCCTAGCTTGCGTTGTCGTGCCTTAGCCTTGTTTCCCCTTGCCGTGCCGTGCCTTTTTTTTCACTTGCCTTGCATTGGTTTGCCTTGCCTTCCTTTCCTTCTGTTACGCTTTCCTTGCCTAGCCGTGCACTGCTAAGCCTTGCGTTGTCGTGCATTAGCCTTCCCTCGACTGACCGTGCCTGGCCTTGCGTTACCCTCTCCTTCCCTTGCCTTGCTTTGCCTAGCCGTGCGTTGTCGTGCATTAGCCTTGCCATGCCGCACCGTGCCTTGCTTTGCGTTACCCTTTCCTTGCCTTGCCGTGCTTTGCCTAGCCTTGCGTTGTCGTGCCTTAGCCTTGTTTCCCCTTGCCGTGCCGTTCCTTCCGTTACTCTTGCCTTGCCTTGCTTTCCCTTGCATTCCTTACATTCCGTTACTCTTTCCTTGCCTTGCCGTGCATGGCCTAGCCTTCCGTTGTCGTGCATTAGCCTTGCATTTCCTGACCGTGCCTTGCCTTGCGTTACCCTTTCCTTGCCTTGCCGTGCATTGCCTAGCTTGCGTTGTCGTGCTTTAGCCTTGTTTCCCCTTGCCGTGCCGTTCCTTCTGTTACTCTTGCCTTGCCTTGCTTTCCCTTGAATTCCTTACATTCCGTTACTCTTTGCTTGCCTTCCGTGCACTGCCTAGCCTTGCGTTGTCGTGCCTTAGCCTTGCCTCGCCTGACCGTGACTTCACTTGCTTTACCCTTTCCTTGCCTTGCCGTGCATTGCCTAGCCGTGCGTTGTTGTGCATTAGCCTTGCCTTGCCTCACCGTGCCTTGCCTTGCGTTACCCTTTCCTTGCCTTGCCGTGCATTGCCTAGCTTGCGTTGTCGTGCCTTAGCCTTGTTTCCCCTTGCCGTGCCGTTCCTTCCGTTACTCTTGCCTTGCCTTGCTTTCCCTTGCATTCCTTACATTCCGTTACTCTTTCCTTGCCTTGCCGTGCATTGCCTAGCCTTCCGTTGTCGTGCATTAGCCTTGCATTTCCTGACCGTGCCTTGCCTTGCGTTACCCTTTCCTTGCCTTGCCGTGTATTGCCTAGCTTGCGTTGTCGTGCCTTAGCCTTGTTTCCCCTTGCCGTGCCGTTCCTTCCCTTACCCTTAACTTGCCTTGGTTTCCCTTGCCTTCCTTGCCTTCCGTTACTCTTTGCTTACCTTCCGTGCATTGCCTAGCCTTGCGTTGTCGTGCCTTAGCCTTGCCTCGCCTGACCGTGACTTCCCTTGCGTTACCCTTTCCTTGCCTTGCCGTGCATTGCCTAGCCTTGCGTTGTCGTGCCTTAGCCTTGTCTCGCCTGACCCTGCCTTGCCTTGCGTTACCCTTGCCTTGCCTTGCCGTGCATTGCCTAGCTTGCGTTGTCGTGCCTTAGCCTTGTTTCCCCTTGCCGTGTCGTGCCTTTTGTTACACTGGCCTTGCCTTGCTTTGCCTTGCCTTCCATTCCTTCCGTTACTCGTTCCTTGCCTAGCCGTACACTGCCTAGCCTTGCGTTGTCGTGCATTAGCCTTGCCTTGCCTGACCGTGCCTTGCCTTCCGTTACCCTTTCCTTGCCTTGCCGTGCTTTGCCCAGCTTGCGTTGTCGTGCCTTAGCCTTGTTTCCCCTTGCCGTGCCGTTCCTTCCCTTACTCTTGACTTGCCTTGCTTTCCCTTGCCTTCCTTGCCTTCCGTTACTCTTTGCTTACCAGCCGTGCATTGCCTAGCTTGCGTTGTCGTGCCTTAGCCTTGTTTCCCCTTGCCGTGCCGTTCCTTCCCTTACTCTTGCCTTGCCTTGCTTTCCCTTGCATTCCTTACATTCCGTTACTCTTTCCTTGCCTTGCCGTGCATTGCCTAGCCTTGCGTTGTCCTGCCTTAGCCTTGCCTCGCCTGACCGTGACGTCCCTTGCGTTACCCTTTCCTTGCCTTGCCGTTCATTGCCTAGACGTGCGTTGTTGTGCATTATCCTTGCCTTTCCTCAACGTGCCTTCCCTTGCGTTACCCTTTCCTTGCCTTGCCGTGCATTGCCTAGCCTTGCGTTGTCGTGCCTTAGCCTTGTCTCGCCTGACCCTGCCTTGCCTTGCGTTACCCTTTCCTTGCCTTGCCGTGCATTGCCTAGCTTGCGTTGTCGTGCCTTAGCCTTGTTTCCCCTTGCCGTGCCGTGCCTTTTGTTACACTTGCCTTGCCTTGCTTTGCCTTGCCTTCCATTCCTTCCGTTACTCGTTCCTTGCCTAGCCGTGCACTGCCTAGCCTTGCGTTGTCGTGCATTAGCCTTGCCTTGCCTGACCGTGCCTTGCCTTGCGTTACCCTTTCCTTGCCTTGCCGTGCTTTGCCCAGCTTGCGTTGTCGTGCCTTAGCCTTGTTTCCCCTTGCCGTGCCGTTCCTTCGGTTACTCTTGCCTTGCCTTGCTTTCCCTTGCATTCCTTACATTCCGTTACTCTTTCCTTGCCTTGCCGTGCATTGCCTAGCCTTGCGTTGTCGTGCCTTAGCCTTGCCTCGCCTGACCGTGACTTCCCTTGCGTTACCCTTTCCTTGCCTTGCCGTCCATTGCCTAGCCGTGCGTTGTTGTGCATTAGCCTTGCCTTGCCTCACCGTGCCTTGCCTTACGTTACCCTTTCCTTGCCTTGCCGTGCATTGCCTAGCTTGCGTTGTCGTGCCTTACCTTGTTTCCCCTTGCCGTGCCGTGCCGTTTGTTACACTTCCCTTGCCTTGCTTTGCCTTGCCTTCCTAACCTTCCGTTACTCTTTCCTTGCCTAGCCGTGCATTGCCTAGCCTTGCGTTGTCGTGCATTACCCTTCCCTCGAGTGACCGTGCCTGGCCTTGCGTTACCCTCTCCTTCCCTTGCCTTGCTTTGCCTAGCCGTGCGTTGTCGTGCATTAGCCTTGCCATGCCTCACCGTGCCTTGCCTTGCGTTACCCTTTCCTTGCCTTGCCGTGCTTTGCCTAGCCTTGCGTTGTCGTGCCTTAGCCTTGTTTCCCCTTGCCGTGCCGTTCCTTCCGTTACTCTTGCCTTGCCTTGCTTTCTCTTGCATTCCTTACATTCCGTTACTCTTTCCTTGCCTTGCCGTGCATTGCCTAGCCTTCCGTTGTCGTGCATTAGCCTTGCATTTCCTGACCGTGCCTTGCCTTGCGTTACCCTTTCCTTGCCTTGCCGTGCATTGCCTAGCTTGCGTTGTCGTGCCTTAGCCTTGTTTCCCCTTGCCGTGCCTTTCCTTCTGTTACTCTTGCCTTGCCTTGCTTTCCCTTGCATTCCTTACATTCCGTTACTCTTTCCTTGCCTTGCCGTGCATTGCCTAGCCTTGCGTTGTCCTGCCTTAGCCTTGCCTCGCCTGACCGTGACTTCCCTTGCGTTACCCTTTCCTTGCCTTGCCGTGCATTGCCTAGACGTGCGTTGTTGTGCATTAGCCTTGCCTTTCCTCAACGAGCCTTCCCTTGCGTTACCCTTTCCTTGCCTTGCCGTGCATTGCCTAGCCTTGCGTTGTCGTGCCTTAGCCTTGTCTCGCCTGACCCTGCCTTGCCTTGCGTTACCCTTTCCTTGCCTTGCCGTGCATTGCCTAGCTTGCGTTGTCGTGCCTTAGCCTTGTTTCCCCTTGCCGTGCCGTGCCTTTTGTTACACTTGCCTTGCCTTGCTTTGCCTTGCCTTCCATTCCTTCCGTTACTCGTTCCTTGCCTAGCCGTGCACTGCCTAGCCTTGCGTTGTCGTGCATTAGCCTTGCCTTGCCTGACCGTGCCTTGCCTTGCGTTGCCCTTTCCTTGCCTTGCCGTGCTTTGCCCAGCTTGCGTTGTCGTGCCTTAGCCTTGTTTCCCCTTGCCGTGCCGTTCCTTCCCTTACTCTTGCCTTGCCTTGCTTTCCCTTGCCTTCCTTGCCTTCCGTTACTCTTTGCTTACCATCCGTGCATTGCCTAGCCTTGCGTTGTCGTGCCGTAGCCTTGCCTCGCCTGACCGTGACTTCCCTTGCGTTACCCTTTCCTTGCCTTGCCGTCCATTGCCTAGCCGTGCGTTGTTGTGCATTAGCCTTGCCTTGCCTCACAGTGCCTTGCCTTACGTTACCCTTTCCTTGCCTTGCCGTGCATTCCCTAGCTTGCGTTGTCGTGCCTTAGCCTTGTTTCCCCTTGCCGTGCCGTTCCTTCGGTTACTCTTGCCTTGCCTTGCTTTCCCTTGCATTCCTTACATTCCGTTACTCTTTCCTTGCCTTGCCGTGCATTGCCTAGCCTTGCGTTGTCGTGCCTTAGCCTTGCCTCGCCTGACCGTGACTTCCCTTGCGTTACCCTTTCCTTGCCTTGCCGTCCATTGCCTAGCCGTGCGTTTATGTGCATTAGCCTTGCCTTGCCTCACCGTGCCTTGCCTTACGTTACCCTTTCCTTGCCTTGCCGTGCATTGCCTACCTTGCTTTGTCGTGCCTTACCTTGTTTCCCCTTGCCGTGCCGTGCCGTTTGTTACACTTCCCTTGCCTTGCTTTGCCTTGGCTTCCTAACCTTCCGTTACTCTTTCCTTGCCTAGCCGTGCACTGCCTAGCCTTGCGTTGTCGTGCATTAGCCTTGCCTCGCCTGATCGTGCCTTGCCTTGCGTTACCCTTTCCTTGCCTTGCCGTGCATTGCCTAGCTTGCGTTGTCGTGCCTTAGCCTTGTTTCCCCTTGCCGTGCCGTTCTTTCCCTTACCCTTGCCTTGCCTTGCTTTCCCTTGCCTTCCTTGCCTTCCGTTAGTCTTTCCTTGCCTTACCGTGCATTGCCTAGCCTTGCGTTGCCGTGCCTTAGCCTTGCCTTCTCTGACCGTGCCTTGCCTTGCGTTACCCTTTCCTTGCCTTGCCGTGCATTCCCTAGCTTGCGTTGTCGTGCCTTAGCCTTGTTTCCCCTTGCCGTGCCGTTCCTTCTGTTACTCTTGCCTTGCCTTGCTTTCCCTTGCATTCCTTACATTCCGTTACTCTTTCCTTGCCTTGCCGTGCATTGCCTAGCCTTGCGTTGTCGTGCCTTAGCCTTGCCTCGCCTGACCGTGACTTCCCTTGCGTTACCCTTTCCTTGCCTTGCCGTGCATTGCCTAGACGTGCGTTGTTGTGCATTAGCCTTGCCTTTCCTCACCGTGCCTTCCCTTGCGTTACCCTTTCCTTGCCTTGCCGTGCATTGCCTAGCCTTGCGTTGTCGTGCCTTAGCCTTGTCTCGCCTGACCCTGCCTTGCCTTGCGTTACCCTTTCCTTGCCTTGCCGTGCATTGCCTAGCTTGCGTTGTCGTGCCTTAGCCTTGTTTCCCCTTGCCGTGCCTTGCCTTTTGTTTCACTTGCCTTGCATTGCTTTGCCTTGCCTTCCTTTCCTTCTGTTACGCTTTCCTTGCCTAGCCGTGCACTGCTAAGCCTTGCGTTGTCGTGCATTAGCCTTCCCTCGAGTGACCGTGCCTGGCCTTGCGCTACCCTCTCCTTCCCTTGCCATGCTTTGCCTAGCCGTGCGTTGTCGTGCCTTAGCCTTGCCATGCCTCACCGTGCCTTGCCTTGCGTTACCCTTTCCTGCCTTGCCGTGCTTTGCCTAGCCTTGCGTTGTCGTGCCTTAGCCTTGTTTCCCCTTGCCGTGCCGTTCCTTCCGTTACACTTGCCTTGCCTTGCTTTCTCTTGCATTCCTTACATTCCGTTACTCTTTCCTTGCCTTGCCGTGCATTGCCTAGCCTTCCGTTGTCGTGCATTAGCCTTGCATTTCCTGACCGTGCCTTGCCTTGCGTTACCATTTCCTTGCCTTGCCGTGCATTGCCTAGCTTGCGTTGTCGTGCCTTAGCCTTGTTTCCCCTTGCCGTGCCGTTCCTTCCCTTACTCTTGCCTTGCCTTGCTTTCCCTTGCCTTCCTTGCCTTCCGTTACTCTTTGCTTACCATCCGTGCATTGCCCAGCCTTGTGTTATCGTGCCGTAGCCTTGCCTCCCCTGACCGTGACTTCCCTAGCGTTACCCTTTCCTTGCCTTGCCGTCCATTGCCTAGCCGTGCGTTGTTGTGCATTAGCCTTGCCTTGCCTCACCGTGCCTTGCCTTACGTTACCCTTTCCTTGCCTTGCCGTGCATTCCCTAGCTTGCGTTGTCGTGCCTTACCCTTGTTTCTCCTTGCCGTGCCGTGCCTTTTGTTTCACTTGCCTTGCATTGCTTTGCCTTGCCTTCCATTCCTTCCGTTACTCGTTCATTGCCTAGCCGTGCACTGCCTAGCCTTGCGTTGTCGTGCATTAGCCTTGCCTTGCCTGACCGTGCCTTGCCTTGCGTTACCCTTTCCTTGCCTTGCCGTGTTTTGCCCAGCTTGCGTTGTCGTGCCTTAGCCTTGTTTCCCCTTGCCGTGCCGTTCCTTCCCTTACTCTTGCCTTGCCTTGCTTTCCCTTGCCTTCCTTGCCTTCCGTTACTCTTTGCTTACCATCCGTGCATTGCCCAGCCTTGTGTTATCGTGCCGTAGCCTTGCCTCCCCTGACCGTGACTTCCCTAGCGTTACCCTTTCCTTGCCTTGCCGTCCATTGCCTAGCCGTGCGTTGTTGTGCATTAGCCTTGCCTTGCCTCACCGTGCCTTGCCTTACGTTACCCTTTCCTTGCCTTGCCGTGCATTCCCTAGCTTGCGTTGTCGTGCCTTACCCTTGTTTCTCCTTGCCGTGCCGTGCCTTTTGTTTCACTTGCCTTGCATTGCTTTGCCTTGCCTTCCTTTCCTTCTGTTACTCTTTCCTTGCCTAGCCTTGCACTGCCAAGCCTTGCGTTGTCGTGCATTAGCCTTGCCTCGACTGACCGTGCCTTGCCTTGCGTTACCCTTTCCTTGCCTTGCCGTGCATTGCCTAGCTTGCGTTGTCGTGCCTTACCTTGTTTCCCCTTGCCGTGCCGTGCCGTTTGTTACACTTCCCTTGCCTTGCTTTGCCTTGCCTTCCTATCCTTCCGTTACTCTTTCCTTGCCTAGCCGTGCACTGCCTAGCCTTGCGTTGTCGTGCATTAGCCTTGCCACGCCTGATCGTGCCTTGCCTTGCGTTACCCTTTCCTTGCCTTGCCGTGCATTGCCTACCTTGCGTTGTCGTGCCTTAGCCTTGTTTCCCCTTGCCGTGCCGTTCCTTCCCTTACCCTTGCCTTGCCTTGCTTTCCCTTGCCTTCCTTGCCTTCCGTTACTCTTTCCTTGCCTTACCGTGCATTGCCTAGCCTTGCGTTGTCTTGCATTGGCCTTGCATTCTCTGACCGTGCCTTGCCTTGCGTTACCCTTTCCTTGCCTTGCCGTGCATTGCCTAGCTTGCGTTGTCGTGCCTTAGCCTTGTTTCCCCTTGCCGTGCCGTTCCTTCTGTTACTCTTGCCTTGCCTTGCTTTCCCTTGCATTCATTCCGTTACTCTTTCCTTGCCTTGCCGTGCATTGCCTAGCCTTCCGTTGTCGTGCCTTGCCTTGCGTTACCCTTTCCTTGCCTTGCCGTGCATTGCCTAGCTTGCGTTGTCGTGCCTTAGCCTTGTTTCCCCTTGCCGTGCCTTTCCTTCTGTTACTCTTGCCTTGCCTTGCTTTCCCTTGCATTCCTTACATTCCGTTACTCTTTCCTTGCCTTGCCGTGCATTGCCTAGCCTTGCGTTGTCCTGCCTTAGCCTTGCCTCGCCTGACCGTGACTTCCCTTGCGTTACCCTTTCCTTGCCTTGCCGTGCATTGCCTAGACGTGCGTTGTTGTGCATTAGCCTTGCCTTTCCTCAACGTGCCTTCCCTTGCGTTACCCTTTCCTTGCCTTGCCGTGCATTGCCTAGCCTTGCGTTGTCGTGCCTTAGCCTTGTCTCGCCTGACCCTGCCTTGCCTTGCGTTACCCTTTCCTTGCCTTGCCGTGCATTGCCTAGCTTGCGTTGTCGTGCCTTAGCCTTGTTTCCCCTTGCCGTGCCGTGCCTTTTGTTACACTTGCCTTGCCTTGCTTTGCCTTCCCTTCCATTCCTTCCGTTACTCGTTCCTTGCCTAGCCGTGCACTGCCTAGCCTTGCGTTGTCGTGCATTAGCCTTGCCTTGCCTGACCGTGCCTTGCCTTGCGTTACCCTTTCCTTGCCTTGCCGTGCTTTGCCCAGCTTGCGTTGTCGTGCCTTAGCCTTGTTTCCCCTTGCCGTGCCGTTCCTTCCCTTACTCTTGCCTTGCCTTGCTTTCCCTTGCCTTCCTTGCCTTCCGTTACTCTTTGCTTACCATCCGTGCATTGCCCAGCCTTGCGTTATCGTGCCGTAGCCTTGCCTCGCCTGACCGTGACTTCCCTTGCGTTACCCTTTCCTTGCCTTGCCGTCCATTGCCTAGCCGTGCGTTGTTGTGCATTAGCCTTGCCTTGCCTGACCGTGCCTGGCCTTGCGCTACCCTCTCCTTCCCTTGCCTTGCTTTGCCTAGCCGTGCGTTGTCGTGCATTAGCCTTGCCATGCCTCACCATGCCTTGCCTTGCGTTACCCTTTCCTTGCCTTGCCGTGCTTTGCCTAGCCTTGCGTTGCTGTGCCTTATCCTTGTTTCCCCTTGCCGTGCCGTTCCTTCCGTTACACTTGCCTTGCCTTGCTTTCTCTTGCATTCCTTACATTCCGTTACTCTTTCCTTGCCTTGACGTGCATTGCCTAGCCTTCCGTTGTCGTGCATTAGCCTTGCATTTCCTGACCGTGCCTTGCCTTGCGTTACCATTTCCTTGCCTTGCCGTGCATTGCCTAGCTTGCGTTGTCGTGCCTTAGCCTTGTTTCCCCTTGCCGTGCCGTTCCTTCTGTTACTCTTGCCTTGCCTTGCTTTCCCTTGCATTCCTTACATTCCGTTACTCTTGCCTTGCCTTGCCGTGCATTGCCTAGCCTTGCGTTGTCGTGCCTTAGCCTTGCCTGGCCTGACCGTGACTTCCCTTGCGTTACCCTTTCCTTTCCTTGCCGTGCATTGCCTAGACGTGCGTTGTTGTGCATTAGCCTTGCCTTTCCTCAACGTGCCTTCCCTTGCGTTACCCTTTCCTTGCCTTGCCGTGCATTGCCTAGCCTTGCGTTGTCGTGCCTTAGCCTTGTCTCGCCTGACCCTGCCTTGCCTTGCGTTACCCTTTCCTTGCCTTGCCGTGCTTTGCCCAGCTTGCGTTGTCGTGCCTTAGCCTTGTTTCCCCTTGCCGTGCCGTTCCTTCCCTTACTCTTGCCTTGCCTTGCTTTCCCTTGCCTTCCTTGCCTTCCGTTACTCTTTGCTTACCATCCGTGCATTGCCCAGCCTTGCGTTATCGTGCCGTAGCCTTGCCTCGCCTGACCGTGATTTCCCTTGCGTTACCCTTTCCTTGCCTTGCCGTCCATTGCCTAGCCGTGCGTTGTTGTGCATTAGCCTTGCCTTGCCTCACCGTGCCTTGCCTTACGTTACCCTTTCCTTGCCTTGCCGTGCATTCCCTAGCTTGCGTTGTCGTGCCTTACCCTTGTTTCTCCTTGCCGTGCCGTGCCTTTTGTTTCACTTGCCTTGCATTGCTTTGCCTTGCCTTCCTTTCCTTCTGTTACTCTTTCCTTGCCTAGCCTTGCACTGCCAAGCCTTGCGTTGTCGTGCATTAGCCTTGCCTCGACTGACCGTGCCTTGCCTTGCGTTACCCTTTCCTTGCCTTGCCGTGCATTGCCTAGCTTGCGTTGTCGTGCCTTACCTTGTTTCCCCTTGCCGTGCTGTGCCGTTTGTTACACTTGCCTTGCCTTGCTTTGCCTTGCCTTCCTATCCTTCCGTTACTCTTTCCTTGCCTAGCCGTGCACTGCCTAGCCTTGCGTTGTCGTGCATTAGCCTTGCCTCGCCTGATCGTGCCTTGCATTGCGTTACCCTTTCCTTGCCTTTCCGTGCATTGCCTAGCTTGCGTTGTCGTGCCTTAGACTTGTTTCCCCTTGCCGTGCCGTTCCTTCCCTTACCCTTGCCTTGCCTTGCTTTCCCTTGCCTTCCTTGCCTTCCGTTACTCTTTGCTTGCCTTCCGTGCATTGCCTAGCCTTGCGTTTTCGTGCCTTAGCCTTGCCTTGCCTCACCGTGCCTTGCCTTGCGTTACCCTTTCCTTGCCTTGCCGTGCATTGCCTAGCCTTGCGTTGTCGTGCCTTAGCCTTGGTTCCCCTTGCCGTGCCGTTCCTTCCGTTACTCTTGCCTTGCCTTGTTTCCCTTGCATTCCTTGCCTTCCGTTACTCTTTCCTTGCCTTACCGTGCATTGCCTATCTTGCGTTGTCGTGCCTTACCCTTTTTTCCCCTTGCCGTGCCGTGCCTTTTCTTTCACTTGCCTTGCATTGCTTTGCCTTGCCTTCCTTTCCTTCTGTTACGCTTTCCTTGCCTAGCCGTGCACTGCCAAGCCTTGCGTTGTCGTGCCGTAGCCTTGCATCGCCTGACCGTGACTTCCCTTGCGTTACCCTTTCCTTGCCTTGCCGTCCATTGCCTAGCCGTGCGTTGTTGTGCATTAGCCTTGCCTTGCCTCACTGTGCCTTGCCTGACGTTACCCTTTCCTTGCCTTGCCGTGCATTCCCTAGCTTGCGTTGTCGTGCCTTAGCCTTGTTTCCCCTTGCCGTGCCGTGCCTTTTGTTTCACTTGCCTTGCATTGCTTTGCCTTGCCTTCCTTTCCTTCTGTTACGCTTTCCTTGCCTAGCCGTGCACTGCCAAGCCTTGCGTTGTCGTGCATTAGCCTTCTCTCGACTGACCGTGCCTGGCCTTGCGTTACCCTGTCCTTCCCTTGCCTTGCTTTGCCTAGCCGTGCGTTGTCGTGCATTAGCCTTGCCTTGCCTCACCGTGCCTTGCCTTGCGTTACCCTTTCCTTGCCTTGCCGTGCTTTGCCTAGCCTTGCGTTGCCGTGCCTTAGCCTTGTTTCCCCTTGCCGTGCGTTTCCTTCCGTTACTCTTGCCTTGCCTTGCTTTCCCTTGTATTCCTTACATTCCGTTACTCTTTCCTTGCCTTGCCGTGCATTGCCTAGCCTTCCGTTGTCGTGCATTAGCCTTGCATTTCCTGACCGTGCCTTGCCTTGCGTTACCCTTTCCTTGCCTTGCCGTGCATTGCCTTGCTTGCGTTGTCGTGCCTTAGCCTTGTTTCCTCTTGCCGTGCCGTTCCTTACCTTACCCTTAACTTGCCTTGCTTTCCCTTGCCTTCCTTGCCTTCCGTTACTCTGTGCTTACCTTCCGTGCATTGCCTAGGCTTGCGTTGTCGTGCCTTAGCCTTGACTCGCCTGACAGAGCCTTTCGTTGCGTTACCCTTTCCTTGCCTTGCCGTGCATTGCCTAGCCTTGCGTTGTCGTGCCTTAGCCTTGTTTCCCCTTGCCGTGCCGTGCCTTTTGTTACACTTGCCTTGCCTTGCTTTGCCTTGCCTTCCATTCCTTCCGTTACTCGTTCCTTGCCTAGCCGTGCACTGCCTAGCCTTGCGTTGTCGTGCATTAGCCTTGCCTTGCCTGACCGTGCCTTGCCTTCCGTTACCCTTTCCTTGCCTTACCGTGCTTTGCCCAGCTTGCGTTGTCGTGCCTTAGCCTTGTTTCACCTTGCCGTGCCGTTCCTTCCCTTACTCTTGACTTGCCTTGCTTTCCCTTGCCTTCCTTGCCTTTCGTTACTCTTTGCTTACCATCCGTGCATTGCCTAGCCTTGCGTTGTCGTGCCGTAGCCTTGCCTCGCCTGACCGTGATATCCCTTGCGTTACCCTTTCCTTGCCTTGCCGTCCATTGCCTAGCCGTGCGTTGTTGTGCATTAGCCTTGCCTTGCCTCACCGTGCCTTGCCTTACGTTACCCTGTCCTTGCCTTGCCGTGCATTGCCTAGCTTGCGTTGTCGTGCCTTACCCTTGTTTCCCCTTGCCGTGCCGTGCCTTTTGTTTCACTTGCCTTGCATTGCTTTGCCTTGCCTTCCTTTCCTTCTGTTAGGCTTTCCTTGCCTAGCCGTGCACTGCCAAGCCTTGCGTTGTCGTGCATTAGCCTTGCCTTGCCTCACCGTGACTTGCCTTGAGTTACCCTTTCCTTGCCTTGCCGTGCATTGCCTAGCTTGCGTTGTCGTGCCTTACCCTTTTTTCCCCTTGCCGTGCCGTGCCTTTTGTTTCACTTGCCTTGCATTGCTTTGCCTTGCCTTCCTTTCCTTCTGTTACGCTTTCCTTGCCTAGCCGTGCACTGCCAAGCCTTGCGTTGTCGTGCATTAGCCTTGCCTCGACTGACCGTGCCTTGCCTTGCGTTACCCTCTCCTTGCCTTGCCGTGCATTGCCTAGACGTGCGTTGTTGTGCATTAGCCTTGCCTTTCCTCACCGTGCCTTCCCTTGCGTTACCCTTTCCTTGCCTTGCCGTGCATTGCCTAGCCTTGCGTTGTCGTGCCTTAGCCTTGTCTCGCCTGACCCTGCCTTGCCTTGCGTTACCCTTTCCTTGCCTTGCCGTGCATTGCCTAGCTTGCGTTGTCGTGCCTTAGCCTTGTTTCCCCTTGCCGTGCCTTGCCTTTTGTTTCACTTGCCTTGCATTGCTTTGCCTTGCCTTCCTTTCCTTCTGTTACGCTTTCCTTGCCTAGCCGTGCACTGCTAAGCCTTGCGTTGTCGTGCATTAGCCTTCCCTCGAGTGACCGTGCCTGGCCTTGCGCTACCCTCTCCTTCCCTTGCCTTGCTTTGCCTAGCCGTGCGTTGTCGTGCCTTAGCCTTGCCATGCCTCACCGTGCCTTGCCTTGCGTTACCCTTTCCTTGCCTTGCCGTGCTTTGCCTAGCCTTGCGTTGTCGTGCCTTAGCCTTGTTTCCCCTTGCCGTGCCGTTCCTTCCGTTACACTTGCCTTGCCTTGCTTTCTCTTGCATTCCTTACATTCCGTTACTCTTTCCTTGCCTTGCCGTGCATTGCCTAGCCTTCCGTTGTCGTGCATTAGCCTTGCATTTCCTGACCGTGCCTTGCCTTGCGTTACCATTTCCTTGCCTTGCCGTGCATTGCCTAGCTTGCGTTGTCGTGCCTTAGCCTTGTTTCCCCTTGCCGTGCCGTTCCTTCTGTTACTCTTGCCTTGCCTTGCTTTCCCTTGCATTCCTTACATTCCGTTACTCTTTCCTTGCCTTGCCGTGCATTGCCTAGCCTTGCGTTGTCGTGCCTTAGCCTTGCCTCGCCTGACCGTGACTTCCCTTGCGTTACCCTTTCCTTGCCTTGCCGTGCATTGCCTAGACGTGCGTTGTTGTGCATTAGCCTTGCCTTTCCTCAACGTGCCTTCCCTTGCGTTACCCTTTCCTTGCCTTGCCGTGCATTGCCTAGCCTTGCGTTGTCGTGCCTTAGCCTTGTCTCGCCTGACCCTGCCTTGCCTTGCGTTACCCTTTCCTTGCCTTGCCGTGCATTGCCTAGCTTGCGTTGTCGTGCCTTAGCCTTGTTTCCCCTTGCCGTGCCGTGCCTTTTGTTACACTTGCCTTGCCTTGCTTTGCCTTGCCTTCCATTCCTTCCGTTACTCGTTCATTGCCTAGCCGTGCACTGCCTAGCCTTGCGTTGTCGTGCATTAGCCTTGCCTTGCCTGACCGTGCCTTGCCTTGCGTTACCCTTTCCTTGCCTTGCCGTGTTTTGCCCAGCTTGCGTTGTCGTGCCTTAGCCTTGTTTCCCCTTGCCGTGCCGTTCCTTCCCTTACTCTTGCCTTGCCTTGCTTTCCCTTGCCTTCCTTGCCTTCCGTTACTCTTTGCTTACCATCCGTGCATTGCCCAGCCTTGTGTTATCGTGCCGTAGCCTTGCCTCCCCTGACCGTGACTTCCCTAGCGTTACCCTTTCCTTGCCTTGCCGTCCATTGCCTAGCCGTGCGTTGTTGTGCATTAGCCTTGCCTTGCCTCACCGTGCCTTGCCTTACGTTACCCTTTCCTTGCCTTGCCGTGCATTCCCTAGCTTGCGTTGTCGTGCCTTACCCTTGTTTCTCCTTGCCGTGCCGTGCCTTTTGTTTCACTTGCCTTGCATTGCTTTGCCTTGCCTTCCTTTCCTTCTGTTACTCTTTCCTTGCCTAGCCTTGCACTGCCAAGCCTTGCGTTGTCGTGCATTAGCCTTGCCTCGACTGACCGTGCCTTGCCTTGCGTTACCCTTTCCTTGCCTTGCCGTGCATTGCCTAGCTTGCGTTGTCGTGCCTTACCTTGTTTCCCCTTGCCGTGCCGTGCCGTTTGTTACACTTCCCTTGCCTTGCTTTGCCTTGCCTTCCTATCCTTCCGTTACTCTTTCCTTGCCTAGCCGTGCACTGCCTAGCCTTGCGTTGTCGTGCATTAGCCTTGCCACGCCTGATCGTGCCTTGCCTTGCGTTACCCTTTCCTTGCCTTGCCGTGCATTGCCTAGCTTGCGTTGTCGTGCCTTAGCCTTGTTTCCCCTTGCCGTGCCGTTCCTTCCCTTACCCTTGCCTTGCCTTGCTTTCCCTTGCCTTCCTTGCCTTCCGTTACTCTTTCCTTGCCTTACCGTGCATTGCCTAGCCTTGCGTTGTCTTGCATTGGCCTTGCATTCTCTGACCGTGCCTTGCCTTGCGTTACCCTTTCCTTGCCTTGCCGTGCATTGCCTAGCTTGCGTTGTCGTGCCTTAGCCTTGTTTCCCCTTGCCGTGCCGTTCCTTCTGTTACTCTTGCCTTGCCTTGCTTTCCCTTGCATTCTTTACATTCCGTTACTCTTTCCTTGCCTTGCCGTGCATTGCCTAGCCTTGCGTTGTCGTGCCTTAGTCTTGCCTCGCCTGACCGTGACTTCCCTTGCGTTACCCTTTCCTTGCCTTGCCGTGCATTGCCTAGACGTGCGTTGTTGTGCATTAGCCTTGCCTTTCCTCAACGTGCCTTCCCTTGCGTTACCCTTTCCTTGCCTTGCCGTGCATTGCCTAGCCTTGCGTTGTCGTGCCTTAGCCTTGTCTCGCCTGACCCTGCCTTGCCTTGCGTTACCCTTTCCTTGCCTTGCCGTGCATTGCCTAGCTTGCGTTGTCGTGCCTTAGCCTTGTTTCCCCTTGCCGTGCCGTGCCTTTTGTTACACTTGCCTTGCCTTGCTTTGCCTTCCCTTCCATTCCTTCCGTTACTCGTTCCTTGCCTAGCCGTGCACTGCCTAGCCTTGCGTTGTCGTGCATTAGCCTTGCCTTGCCTGACCGTGCCTTGCCTTGCGTTACCCTTTCCTTGCCTTGCCGTGTTTTGCCCAGCTTGCGTTGTCGTGCCTTAGCCTTGTTTCCACTTGCCGTGCCGTTCCTTCCCTTACTCTTGCCTTGCCTTGCTTTCCCTTGCCTTCCTTGCCTTCCGTTACTCTTTTCTTACCATCCGTGCATTGCCCAGCCTTGCGTTATCGTGCCGTAGCCTTGCCTCGCCTGACCGTGACTTCCCTTGCGTTACCCTTTCCTTGCCTTGCCGTCCATTGCCTAGCCGTGCGTTGTTGTGCATTAGCCTTGCCTTGCCTGACCGTGCCTGGCCTTGCGCTACCCTCTCCTTCCCTTGCCTTGCTTTGCCTAGCCGTGCGTTGTCGTGCATTAGCCTTGCCATGCCTCACCATGCCTTGCCTTGCGTTACCCTTTCCTTGCCTTGCCGTGCTTTGCCTAGCCTTGCGTTGCTGTGCCTTATCCTTGTTTCCCCTTGCCGTGCCGTTCCTTCCGTTACACTTGCCTTGCCTTGCTTTCTCTTGCATTCCTTACATTCCGTTACTCTTTCCTTGCCTTGCCGGGCATTGCCTAGCCTTCCGTTGTCGTGCATTAGCCTTGCCTTCTCTGACCGTGCCTTGCCGTGCTTTGCCTAGCCTTGCGTTGTCGTGCCTTAGCCTTGTTTCCCCTTGCCGTGCCGTTCCTTCCGTTACTCTTGCCTTGCCTTGCTTTCCCTTGCATTCCTTACATTCCGTTACTCTTGCCTTGCCTTGCCGTGCATTGCCTAGCCTTGCGTTGTCGTTCCTTAGCCTTGCCTCGCCTGACCGTGACTTCCCTTGCGTTACCCTTTCCTTTCCTTGCCGTGCATTGCCTAGACGTGCGTTGTTGTGCATTAGCCTTGCCTTTCCTCAACGTGCCTTCCCTTGCGTTACCCTTTCCTTGCCTTGCCGTGCATTGCCTAGCCTTGCGTTGTCGTGCCTTAGCCTTGTCTCGCCTGACCCTGCCTTGCCTTGCGTTACCCTTTCCTTGCCTTGTCGTGCATTGCCTAGCTTGCGTTGTCGTGCCTTAGCCTTGTTTCCCCTTGCCGTGCCGTGCCTTTTGTTACACTTGCCTTGCCTTGCTTTGCCTTGCCTTCCTATCCTTCCGTTACTCGTTCCTTGCCTAGCCGTGCACTGCCTAGCCTTGCGTTGTCGTGCATTAGCCTTGCCTCGCCTGATCGTGCCTTGCCTTGCGTTACCCTTTCCTTGCCTTGCCGTGCATTGCCTAGCTTGCGTTGTCGTGCCTTAGCCTTGTTTCCCCTTGCGGTGCCGTTCCTTCCCTTACCCTTGCCTTGCCTTGCTTTCCCTTGCCTTCCTTGCCTTCCGTTACTCTTTCCTTGCCTTACCGTGCATTGCCTAGCCTTGCGTTGTCTTGCATTGGCCTTGCATTCTCTGACCGTGCCTTGCCTTGCGTTACCCTTTCCTTGCCTTGCCGTGCATTGCCTAGCTTGCGTTGTCGTGCCTTACCTTGTTTCCCCTTGCCGTGCCGTGCCGTTTGTTACACTTCCCTTGCCTTGCTTTGCCTTGCCTTCCTAACCTTCCGTTACTCTTTCCTTGCCTAGCCGTGCACTGCCTAGCCTTGCGTTGTCGTGCATTAGCCTTGCCTCGCCTGATCGTGCCTTGCCTTGCGTTACCCTTCCCTTGCCTTGCCGTGCATTGCCTAGCTTGCGTTGTCGTGCCTTAGCCTTGTTTCCCCTTGCCGTGCCGTTCCTTCCCTTACCCTTGCCTTGCCTTGCTTTCCCTTGCCTTCCTTGCCTTCCGTTAGTCTTTCCTTGCCTTACCGTGCATTGCCTAGCCTTGCGTTGTCGTGCCTTAGCCTTGCCTTCTCTGACCGTGCCTTGCCTTGCGTTACCCTTTCCTTGCCTTGCCGTGCATTGCCTAGCTTGCGTTGTCGTGCCTTAGCCTTGTTTCCCCTTGCCGTGCCTTGCCTTTTGTTTCACTTGCCTTGCATTGCTTTGCCTTGCCTTCCTTTCCTTCTGTTACGCTTTCCTTGCCTAGCCGTGCACTGCTAAGCCTTGCGTTGTCGTGCATTACCCTTCCCTCCAGTGACCGTGCCTGGCCTTGCGTTACCCTCTCCTTCCCTTGCCTTGCTTTGCCTAGCCGTGCGTTGTTGTGCATTAGCCTTGCCTTTCCTCAACGAGCCTTCCCTTGCGTTACCCTTTCCTTGCCTTGCCGTGCATTGCCTAGCCTTGCGTTGTCGTGCCTTAGCCTTGTCTCGCCTGACCCTGCCTTGCCTTGCGTTACCCTTTCCTTGCCTTGCCGTGCATTGCCTAGCTTGCGTTGTCGTGCCTTAGCCTTGTTTCCCCTTGCCGTGCCGTGCCTTTTGTTACACTTGCCTTGCCTTGCTTTGCCTTGCCTTCCATTCCTTCCGTTACTCGTTCCTTGCCTAGCCGTGCACTGCCTAGCCTTGCGTTGTCGTGCATTAGCCTTGCCTTGCCTGACCGTGCCTTGCCTTGCGTTGCCCTTTCCTTGCCTTGCCGTGCTTTGCCCAGCTTGCGTTGTCGTGCCTTAGCCTTGTTTCCCCTTGCCGTGCCGTTCCTTCCCTTACTCTTGCCTTGCCTTGCTTTCCCTTGCCTTCCTTGCCTTCCGTTACTCTTTGCTTACCATCCGTGCATTGCCTAGCCTTGCGTTGTCGTGCCGTAGCCTTGCCTCGCCTGACCGTGACTTCCCTTGCGTTACCCTTTCCTTGCCTTGCCGTCCATTGCCTAGCCGTGCGTTGTTGTGCATTAGCCTTGCCTTGCCTCACAGTGCCTTGCCTTACGTTACCCTTTCCTTGCTTTGCCGTGCATTCCCTAGCTTGCGTTGTCGTGCCTTAGCCTTGTTTCCCCTTGCCGTGCCGTTCCTTCGGTTACTCTTGCCTTGCCTTGCTTTCCCTTGCATTCCTTACATTCCGTTACTCTTTCCTTGCCTTGCCGTGCATTGCCTAGCCTTGCGTTGTCGTGCCTTAGCCTTGCCTCGCCTGACCGTGACTTCCCTTTCGTTACCCTTTCCTTGCCTTGCCGTCCATTGCCTAGCCGTGCGTTGTTGTGCATTAGCCTTGCCTTGCCTCACCGTGCCTTGCCTTACGTTACCCTTTCCTTGCCTTGCCGTGCATTGCCTAGCTTGCTTTGTCGTGCCTTACCTTGTTTCCCCTTGCCGTGCCGTGCCGTTTGTTACACTTCCCTTGCCTTGCTTTGCCTTGGCTTCCTAACCTTGCGTTACTCTTTCCTTGCCTAGCCGTGCACTGCCTAGCCTTGCGTTGTCGTGCATTAGCCTTGCCTCGCCTGATCGTGCCTTGCCTTGCGTTACCCTTTCCTTGCCTTGCCGTGCATTGCCTAGCTTGCGTTGTCGTGCCTTAGCCTTGTTTCCCCTTGCCGTGCCGTTCCTTCCCTTACCCTTGCCTTGCCTTGCTTTCCCTTGCCTTCCTTGCCTTCCGTTAGTCTTTCCTTGCCTTACCGTGCATTGCCTAGCCTTGCGTTGTCGTGCCTTAGCCTTGCCTTCTCTGACCGTGCCTTGCCTTGCGTTACCCTTTCCTTGCCTTGCCGTGCATTCCCTAGCTTGCGTTGTCGTGCCTTAGCCTTGTTTCCCCTTGCCGTGCCGTTCCTTCTGTTACTCTTGCCTTGCCTTGCTTTCCCTTGCATTCCTTACATTCCGTTACTCTTTCCTTGCCTTGCCGTGCATTGCCTAGCCTTGCGTTGTCGTGCCTTAGCCTTGCCTCGCCTGACCGTGACTTCCCTTGCGTTACCCTTTCCTTGCCTTGCCGTGCATTGCCTAGACGTGCGTTGTTGTGCATTAGCCTTGCCTTTCCTCACCGTGCCTTCCCTTGCGTTACCCTTTCCTTGCCTTGCCGTGCATTGCCTAGCCTTGCGTTGTCGTGCCTTAGCCTTGTCTCGCCTGACCCTGCCTTGCCTTGCGTTACCCTTTCCTTGCCTTGCCGTGCATTGCCTAGACGTGCGTTGTTGTGCATTAGCCTTGCCTTTCCTCACCGTGCCTTCCCTTGCGTTACCCTTTCCTTGCCTTGCCGTGCATTGCCTAGACTTGCGTTGTCGTGCCTTAGCCTTGTCTCGCCTGACCCTGCCTTGCCTTGCGTTACCCTTTCCTTCCCTTGCCGTGCATTGCCTAGCTTGCGTTGTCGTGCCTTAGCCTTGTTTCCCCTTGCCGTGCCTTGCCTTTTGTTTCACTTGCCTTGCATTGCTTTGCCTTGCCTTCCTTTCCTTCTGTTACGCTTTCCTTGCCTAGCCGTGCACTGCTAAGCCTTGCGTTGTCGTGCATTAGCCTTCCCTCGAGTGACCGTGCCTTCCCTTGCGTTACCCTCTCCTTCCCTTGCCTTGCTTTGCCTAGCCGTGCGTTGTCGTGCATTAGCCTTGCCTTGCCTCACCGTGCCTTGCCTTGCGTTACCCTTTCCTTGCCTTGCCGTGCTTTGCCTAGCTTTGCGTTGTCGTGCCTTAGCCTTGTTTCCCCTTGCCGTGCCGTTCCTTCCGTTACACTTGCCTTGCCTTGCTTTCTCTTGCATTCCTTACATTCCGTTACTCTTTCCTTGCCTTGCCGTGCATTGCCTAGCCTTCCGTTGTCGTGCATTAGCCTTGCATTTCCTCACCGTGCCTTGCCTTGCGTTACCATTTCCTTGCCTTGCCGTGCATTGCCTAGCTTGCGTTGTCGTGCCTTAGCCTTGTTTCCCCTTGCCGTGCCGTTCCTTCTGTTACTCTTGCCTTCCCTGCTTTCCCTTCCATTCCTTACATTCCGTTACTCTTTCCTTGCCTTGCCGTGCATTGCCTAGCCTTGCGTTGTCGTGCCTTAGCCTTGCCTCGCCTGACCGTGACTTCCCTTGCGTTACCCTTTCCTTGCCTTGCCGTGCATTGCCTAGACGTGCGTTGTTGTGCATTAGCCTTGCCTTTCCTCAACGTGCCTTCCCTTGCGTTACCCTTTCCTTGCCTTGCCGTGCATTGCCTGGCCTTGCGTTGTCGTGCCTTAGCCTTGTCTCGCCTGACCCTGCCTTGCCTTGCGTTACCCTTTCCTTGCCTTGCCGTGCATTGCCTAGCTTGCGTTGTCGTGCCTTAGCCTTGTTTCCCCTTGCCGTGCCTTGCCTTTTGTTACACTTGCCTTGCCTTGCTTTGCCTTGCCTTCCATTCCTTCCGTTACTCGTTCCTTGCCTAGCCGTGCACTGCCTAGCCTTGCGTTGTCGTGCATTAGCCTTGCCTTGCCTGACCGTGCCTTGCCTTGCGTTACCCTTTCCTTGCCTTGCCGTGATTTGCCCAGCTTGCGTTGTCGTGCCTTAGCCTTGTTTCCCCTTGCCGTGCCGTTCCTTCCCTTACTCTTGCCTTGCCTTGCTTTCCCTTGCCTTCCTTGCCTTCCGTTACTCTTTGCTTACCATCCGTGCATTGCCCAGCCTTGCGTTATCGTGCCGTAGCCTTGCCTCCCCTGACCGTGACTTCCCTAGCGTTACCCTTTCCTTGCCTTGCCGTCCATTGCCTAGCCGTGCGTTGTTGTGCATTAGCCTTGCCTTGCCTCACCGTGCCTTGCCTTACGTTACCCTTTCCTTGCCTTGCCGTGCATTCCCTAGCTTGCGTTGTCGTGCCTTACCCTTGTTTCTCCTTGCCGTGCCGTGCCTTTTGTTTCACTTGCCTTGCATTGCTTTGCCTTGCCTTCCTTTCCTTCTGTTACTCTTTCCTTGCCTAGCCTTGCACTGCCAAGCCTTGCGTTGTCGTGCATTAGCCTTGCCTCGACTGACCGTGCCTTGCCTTGCGTTACCCTTTCCTTGCCTTGCCGTGCATTGCCTAGCTTGCGTTGTCGTGCCTTACCTTGTTTCCCCTTGCCGTGCCGTGCCGTTTGTTACACTTGCCTTGCCTTGCTTTGCCTTGCCTTCCTATCCTTCCGTTACTCTTTCCTTGCCTATCCGTGCACTGCCTAGCCTTGCGTTGTCGTGCATTAGCCTTGCCACGCCTGATCGTGCCTTGCCTTGCGTTACCCTTTCCTTGCCTTGCCGTGCATTGCCTAGCTTGCGTTGTCGTGCCTTAGCCTTGTTTCCCCTTGCCGTGCCGTTCCTTCCCTTACCCTTGCCTTGCCTTGCTTTCCCTTGCCTTCCTTGCCTTCCGTTACTCTTTCCTTGCCTTACCGTGCATTGCCTAGCCTTGCGTTGTCTTGCATTGGCCTTGCATTCTCTGACCGTGCCTTGCCTTGCGTTACCCTTTCCTTGCCTTGCCGTGCATTGCCTAGCTTGCGTTGTCGTGCCTTACCTTGTTTCCCCTTGCCGTGCCGTGCCGTTTGTTACACTTCCCTTGCCTTGCTTTGCCTTGCCTTCCTAACCTTCCGTTACTCTTTCCTTGCCTAGCCGTGCACTGCCTAGCCTTGCGTTGTCGTGCATTAGCCTTGCCTCGCCTGATCGTGCCTTGCCTTGCGTTACCCTTTCCTTGCCTTGCCGTGCATTGCCTAGCTTGCGTTGTCGTGCCTTAGCCTTGTTTCCCCTTGCCGTGCCGTTCCTTCCCTTACCCTTGCCTTGCCTTGCTTTCCCTTGCCTTCCTTGCCTTCCGTTAGTCTTTCCTTGCCTTACCGTGCATTGCCTAGCCTTGCGTTGTCGTGCCTTAGCCTTGCCTTCTCTGACCGTGCCTTGCCTTGCGTTACCCTTTCCTTGCCTTGCCGTGCATTGCCTAGCTTGCGTTGTCGTGCCTTAGCCTTGTTTCCCCTTGCCGTGCCGTGCCTTTTGTTACACTTGCCTTGCCTTGCTTTGCCTTGCCTTCCATTCCTTCCGTTACTCGTTCCTTGCCTAGCCGTGCACTGCCTAGCCTTGCGTTGTCGTGCATTAGCCTTGCCTTGCCTGACCGTGCCTTGCCTTGCGTTGCCCTTTCCTTGCCTTGCCGTGCTTTGCCCAGCTTGCGTTGTCGTGCCTTAGCCTTGTTTCCCCTTGCCGTGCCGTTCCTTCCCTTACTCTTGCCTTGCCTTGCTTTCCCTTGCCTTCCTTGCCTTCCGTTACTCTTTGCTTACCATCCGTGCATTGCCTAGCCTTGCGTTGTCGTGCCGTAGCCTTGCCTCGCCTGACCGTGACTTCCCTTGCGTTACCCTTTCCTTGCCTTGCCGTCCATTGCCTAGCCGTGCGTTGTTGTGCATTAGCCTTGCCTTGCCTCACAGTGCCTTGCCTTACGTTACCCTTTCCTTGCTTTGCCGTGCATTCCCTAGCTTGCGTTGTCGTGCCTTAGCCTTGTTTCCCCTTGCCGTGCCGTTCCTTCGGTTACTCTTGCCTTGCCTTGCTTTCCCTTGCATTCCTTACATTCCGTTACTCTTTCCTTGCCTTGCCGTGCATTGCCTAGCCTTGCGTTGTCGTGCCTTAGCCTTGCCTCGCCTGACCGTGACTTCCATTTCGTTACCCTTTCCTTGCCTTGCCGTCCATTGCCTAGCCGTGTGTTGTTGTGCATTAGCCTTGCCTTGCCTCACCGTGCCTTGCCTTACGTTACCCTTTCCTTGCCTTGCCGTGCATTGCCTAGCTTGCTTTGTCGTGCCTTACCTTGTTTCCCCTTGCCGTGCCGTGCCGTTTGTTACACTTCCCTTGCCTTGCTTTGCCTTGGCTTCCTAACCTTCCGTTACTCTTTCCTTGCCTAGCCGTGCACTGCCTAGCCTTGCGTTGTCGTGCATTAGCCTTGCCTCGCCTGATCGTGCCTTGCCTTGCGTTACCCTTTCCTTGCCTTGCCGTGCATTGCCTAGCTTGCGTTGTCGTGCCTTAGCCTTGTTTCCCCCTTGCCGTGCCGTTCCTTCCCTTACCCTTGCCTTGCCTTGCTTTCCCTTGCCTTCCTTGCCTTCCGTTAGTCTTTCCTTGCCTTACCGTGCATTGCCTAGCCTTGCGTTGTCGTGCCTTAGCCTTGCCTTCTCTGACCGTGCCTTGCCTTGCGTTACCCTTTCCTTGCCTTGCCGTCCATTGCCTAGCCGTGCGTTGTTGTGCATTAGCCTTGCCTTGCCTGACCGTGCCTGGCCTTGCGCTACCCTCTCCTTCCCTTGCCTTGCTTTGCCTAGCCGTGCGTTGTCGTGCATTAGCCTTGCCATGCCTCACCATGCCTTGCCTTGCGTTACCCTTTCCTTGCCTTGCCGTGCTTTGCCTAGCCTTGCGTTGCTGTGCCTTATCCTTGTTTCCCCTTGCCGTGCCGTTCCTTCCGTTACACTTGCCTTGCCTTGCTTTCTCTTGCATTCCTTACATTCCGTTACTCTTTCCTTGCCTTGACGTGCATTGCCTAGCCTTCCGTTGTCGTGCATTAGCCTTGCATTTCCTGACCGTGCCTTGCCTTGCGTTACCATTTCCTTGCCTTGCCGTGCATTGCCTAGCTTGCGTTGTCGTGCCTTAGCCTTGTTTCCCCTTGCCGTGCCGTTCCTTCTGTTACTCTTGCCTAGCCTTGCTTTCCCTTGCATTCCTTACATTCCGTTACTCTTTCCTTGCCTTGCCGTGCATTGCCTAGCCTTGCGTTGTCGTGCCTTAGCCTTGCCTCGCCTGACCGTGACTTCCCTTGCGTTACCCTTTCCTTGCCTTGCCGTGCATTGCCTAGACGTGCGTTGTTGTGCATTAGCCTTGCCTTTCCTCAACGTGCCTTCCCTTGCGTTACCCTTTCCTTGCCTTGCCGTGCATTGCCTAGCCTTGCGTTGTCGTGCCTTAGCCTTGTCTCGCCTGACCCTGCCTTGCCTTGCGTTACCCTTTCCTTGCCTTGCCGTGCATTGCCTAGCTTGCGTTGTCGTGCCTTAGCCTTGTTTCCCCTTGCCGTGCCGTGCCTTTTGTTACACTTGCCTTGCCTTGCTTTGCCTTGCCTTCCATTCCTTCCGTTACTCGTTCCTTGCCTAGCCGTGCACTGCCTAGCCTTGCGTTGTCGTGCATTAGCCTTGCCTTGCCTGACCGTGCCTTGCCTTGCGTTACCCTTTCCTTGCCTTGCCGTGCTTTGCCCAGCTTGCGTTGTCGTGCCTTAGCCTTGTTTCCCCTTGCCGTGCCGTTCCTTCCCTTACTCTTGCCTTGCCTTGCTTTCCCTTGCCTTCCTTGCCTTCCGTTACTCTTTGCTTACCATCCGTGCATTGCCCAGCCTTGCGTTATCGTGCCGTAGCCTTGCCTCGCCTGACCGTGACTTCCCTTGCGTTACCCTTTCCTTGCCTTGCCGTCCATTGCCTAGCCGTGCGTTGTTGTGCATTAGCCTTGCCTTGCCTCACCGTGCCTTGCCTTACGTTACCCTTTCCTTGCCTTGCCGTGCATTCCCTAGCTTGCGTTGTCGTGCCTTACCCTTGTTTCTCCTTGCCGTGCCGTGCCTTTTGTTTCACTTGCCTTGCATTGCTTTGCCTTGCCTTCCTTTCCTTCTGTTACTCTTTCCTTGCCTAGCCTTGCACTGCCAAGCCTTGCGTTGTCGTGCATTAGCCTTGCCTCGACTGACCGTGCCTTGCCTTGCGTTACCCTTTCCTTGCCTTGCCGTGCATTGCCTAGCTTGCGTTGTCGTGCCTTACCTTGTTTCCCCTTGCCGTGCCGTGCCGTTTGTTACACTTGCCTTGCCTTGCTTTGCCTTGCCTTCCTATCCTTCCGTTACTCTTTCCTTGCCTAGCCGTGCACTGCCTAGCCTTGCGTTGTCGTGCATTAGCCTTGCCTCGCCTGATCGTGCCTTGCCTTGCGTTACCCTTTCCTTGCCTTGCCGTGCATTGCCTAGCTTGCGTTGTCGTGCCTTAGCCTTGTTTCCCCTTGCCGTGCCGTTCCTTCCCTTACCCTTGCCTTGCCTTGCTTTCCCTTGCCTTCCTTGCCTTCCGTTACTCTTTCCTTGCCTTACCGTGCATTGCCTAGCCTTGCGTTGTCTTGCATTGGCCTTGCATTCTCTGACCGTGCCTTGCCTTGCGTTACCCTTTCCTTGCCTTGCCGTGCATTGCCTAGCCTTGCGTTGTCGTGCCTTACCTTGTTTCCCCTTGCCGTGCCGTGCCGTTTGTTACACTTCCCTTGCCTTGCTTTGCCTTGCCTTCCTAACCTTCCGTTACTCTTTCCTTGCCTAGCCGTGCACTGCCTAGCCTTGCGTTGTCGTGCATTAGCCTTGCCTCGCCTGATCGTGCCTTGCCTTGCGTTACCCTTCCCTTGCCTTGCCGTGCATTGCCTAGCTTGCGTTGTCGTGCCTTAGCCTTGTTTCCCCTTGCCGTGCCGTTCCTTCCCTTACCCTTGCCTTGCCTTGCTTTCCCTTGCCTTCCTTGCCTTCCGTTAGTCTTTCCTTGCCTTACCGTGCATTGCCTAGCCTTGCGTTGTCGTGCCTTAGCCTTGCCTTCTCTGACCGTGCCTTGCCTTGCGTTACCCTTTCCTTGCCTTGCCGTGCATTGCCTAGCTTGCGTTGTCGTGCCTTAGCCTTGTTTCCCCTTGCCGTGCCTTGCCTTTTGTTTCACTTGCCTTGCATTGCTTTGCCTTGCCTTCCTTTCCTTCTGTTACGCTTTCCTTGCCTAGCCGTGCACTGCTAAGCCTTGCGTTGTCGTGCATTACCCTTCCCTCCAGTGACCGTGCCTGGCCTTGCGTTACCCTCTCCTTCCCTTGCCTTGCTTTGCCTAGCCGTGCGTTGTTGTGCATTAGCCTTGCCTTTCCTCAACGAGCCTTCCCTTGCGTTACCCTTTCCTTGCCTTGCCGTGCATTGCCTAGCCTTGCGTTGTCGTGCCTTAGCCTTGTCTCGCCTGACCCTGCCTTGCCTTGCGTTACCCTTTCCTTGCCTTGCCGTGCATTGCCTAGCTTGCGTTGTCGTGCCTTAGCCTTGTTTCCCCTTGCCGTGCCGTGCCTTTTGTTACACTTGCCTTGCCTTGCTTTGCCTTGCCTTCCATTCCTTCCGTTACTCGTTCCTTGCCTAGCCGTGCACTGCCTAGCCTTGCGTTGTCGTGCATTAGCCTTGCCTTGCCTGACCGTGCCTTGCCTTGCGTTGCCCTTTCCTTGCCTTGCCGTGCTTTGCCCAGCTTGCGTTGTCGTGCCTTAGCCTTGTTTCCCCTTGCCGTGCCGTTCCTTCCCTTACTCTTGCCTTGCCTTGCTTTCCCTTGCCTTCCTTGCCTTCCGTTACTCTTTGCTTACCATCCGTGCATTGCCTAGCCTTGCGTTGTCGTGCCGTAGCCTTGCCTCGCCTGACCGTGACTTCCCTTGCGTTACCCTTTCCTTGCCTTGCCGTCCATTGCCTAGCCGTGCGTTGTTGTGCATTAGCCTTGCCTTGCCTCACAGTGCCTTGCCTTACGTTACCCTTTCCTTGCTTTGCCGTGCATTCCCTAGCTTGCGTTGTCGTGCCTTAGCCTTGTTTCCCCTTGCCGTGCCTGCCTTTTGTTTCCTTGCCGTTCCTTCGGTTACTCTTGCCTTGCCTTGCTTTCCCTTGCATTCCTTACATTCCGTTACTCTTTCCTTGCCTTGCCGTGCATTGCCTAGCCTTGCGTTGTCGTGCCTTAGCCTTGCCTCGCCTGACCGTGACTTCCCTTTCGTTACCCTTTCCTTGCCTTGCCGTCCATTGCCTAGCCGTGCGTTGTTGTGCATTAGCCTTGCCTTGCCTCACCGTGCCTTGCCTTACGTTACCCTTTCCTTGCCTTGCCGTGCATTGCCTAGCTTGCTTTGTCGTGCCTTACCTTGTTTCCCCTTGCCGTGCCGTGCCGTTTGTTACACTTCCCTTGCCTTGCTTTGCCTTGGCTTCCTAACCTTGCGTTACTCTTTCCTTGCCTAGCCGTGCACTGCCTAGCCTTGCGTTGTCGTGCATTAGCCTTGCCTCGCCTGATCGTGCCTTGCCTTGCGTTACCCTTTCCTTGCCTTGCCGTGCATTGCCTAGCTTGCGTTGTCGTGCCTTAGCCTTGTTTCCCCTTGCCGTGCCGTTCCTTCCCTTACCCTTGCCTTGCCTTGCTTTCCCTTGCCTTCCTTGCCTTCCGTTAGTCTTTCCTTGCCTTACCGTGCATTGCCTAGCCTTGCGTTGTCGTGCCTTAGCCTTGCCTTCTCTGACCGTGCCTTGCCTTGCGTTACCCTTTCCTTGCCTTGCCGTGCATTCCCTAGCTTGCGTTGTCGTGCCTTAGCCTTGTTTCCCCTTGCCGTGCCGTTCCTTCTGTTACTCTTGCCTTGCCTTGCTTTCCCTTGCATTCCTTACATTCCGTTACTCTTTCCTTGCCTTGCCGTGCATTGCCTAGCCTTGCGTTGTCGTGCCTTAGCCTTGCCTCGCCTGACCGTGACTTCCCTTGCGTTACCCTTTCCTTGCCTTGCCGTGCATTGCCTAGACGTGCGTTGTTGTGCATTAGCCTTGCCTTTCCTCACCGTGCCTTCCCTTGCCTTACCCTTTCCTTGCCTTGCCGTGCATTGCCTAGCCTTGCGTTGTCGTGCCTTAGCCTTGTCTCGCCTGACCCTGCCTTGCCTTGCGTTACCCTTTCCTTGCCTTGCCGTGCATTGCCTAGCTTGCGTTGTCGTGCCTTAGCCTTGTTTCCCCTTGCCGTGCCGTGCCTTTTGTTTCACTTGCCTTGCATTGCTTTGCCTTGCCTTCCTTTCCTTCTGTTACGCTTTCCTTGCCTAGCCGTGCACTGCTAAGCCTTGCGTTGTCGTGCATTAGCCTTCCCTCGAGTGACCGTGCCTGGCCTTGCGCTACCCTCTCCTTCCCTTGCCTTGCTTTGCCTAGCCGTGCGTTGTCGTGCCTTAGCCTTGCCATGCCTCACCGTGCCTTGCCTTGCGTTACCCTTTCCTTGCCTTGCCGTGCTTTGCCTAGCCTTGCGTTGTCGTGCCTTAGCCTTGTTTCCCCTTGCCGTGCCGTTCCTTCCGTTACACTTGCCTTGCCTTGCTTTCTCTTGCATTCCTTACATTCCGTTACTCTTTCCTTGCCTTGCCGTGCATTGCCTAGCCTTCCGTTGTCGTGCATTAGCCTTGCATTTCCTGACCGTGCCTTGCCTTGCGTTACCATTTCCTTGCCTTGCCGTGCATTGCCTAGCTTGCGTTGTCGTGCCTTAGCCTTGTTTCCCCTTGCCGTGCCGTTCCTTCTGTTACTCTTGCCTTGCCTTGCTTTCCCTTGCATTCCTTACATTCCGTTACTCTTTCCTTGCCTTGCCGTGCATTGCCTAGCCTTGCGTTGTCGTGCCTTAGCCTTGCCTCGCCTGACCGTGACTTCCCTTGCGTTACCCTTTCCTTGCCTTGCCGTGCATTGCCTAGACGTGCGTTGTTGTGCATTAGCCTTGCCTTTCCTCAACGTGCCTTCCCTTGCGTTACCCTTTCCTTGCCTTGCCGTGCATTGCCTGGCCTTGCGTTGTCGTGCCTTAGCCTTGTCTCGCCTGACCCTGCCTTGCCTTGCGTTACCCTTTCCTTGCCTTGCCGTGCATTGCCTAGCTTGCGTTGTCGTGCCTTATCCTTGTTTCCCCTTGCCGTGCCGTGCCTTTTGTTACACTTGCCTTGCCTTGCTTTGCCTTGCCTTCCATTCCTTCCGTTACTCGTTCCTTGCCTAGCCGTGCACTGGCTAGCCTTGCGTTGTCGTGCATTAGCCTTGCCTTGCCTGACCGTGCCTTGCCTTGCGTTACCCTTTCCTTGCCTTGCCGTGTTTTGCCCAGCTTGCGTTGTCGTGCCTTAGCCTTGTTTCCCCTTGCCGTGCCGTTCCTTCCCTTACTCTTGCCTTGCCTTGCTTTCCCTTGCCTTCCTTGCCTTCCGTTACTCTTTGCTTACCATCCGTGCATTGCCCAGCCTTGCGTTATCGTGCCGTAGCCTTGCCTCCCCTGACCGTGACTTCCCTAGCGTTACCCTTTCCTTGCCTTGCCGTCCATTGCCTAGCCGTGCGTTGTTGTGCATTAGCCTTGCCTTGCCTCACCGTGCCTTGCCTTACGTTACCCTTTCCTTGCCTTGCCGTGCATTCCCTAGCTTGCGTTGTCGTGCCTTACCCTTGTTTCTCCTTGCCGTGCCGTGCCTTTTGTTTCACTTGCCTTGCATTGCTTTGCCTTGCCTTCCTTTCCTTCTGTTACTCTTTCCTTGCCTAGCCTTGCACTGCCAAGCCTTGCGTTGTCGTGCATTAGCCTTGCCTCGACTGACCGTGCCTTGCCTTGCGTTACCCTTTCCTTGCCTTGCCGTGCATTGCCTAGCTTGCGTTGTCGTGCCTTACCTTGTTTCCCCTTGCCGTGCCGTGCCGTTTGTTACACTTCCCTTGCCTTGCTTTGCCTTGCCTTCCTATCCTTCGGTTACTCTTTCCTTGTCTAGCCGTGCACTGCCTAGCCTTGCGTTGTCGTGCATTAGCCTTGCCACGCCTGATCATGCCTTGCCTTGCGTTACCCTTTCCTTGCCTTGCCGTGCATTGCCTAGCTTGCGTTGTCGTGCCTTAGCCTTGTTTCCCCTTGCCGTGCCGTTCCTTCCCTTACCCTTGCCTTGCCTTGCTTTCCCTTGCCTTCCTTGCCTTCCGTTACTCTTTCCTTGCCTTACCGTGCATTGCCTAGCCTTGCGTTGTCTTGCATTGGCCTTGCATTCTCTGACCGTGCCTTGCCTTGCGTTACACTTTCCTTGCCTTGCCGTGCATTGCCTAGCTTGCGTTGTCGTGCCTTAGCCTTGTTTCCCCTTGCCGTGCCGTTCCTTCTGTTACTCTTGCCTTGCCTTGCTTTCCCTTGCATTCTTTACATTCCGTTACTCTTTCCTTGCCTTGCCGTGCATTGCCTAGCCTTGCGTTGTCGTGCCTTAGCCTTGCCTCGCCTGACCGTGACTTCCCTTGCGTTACCCTTTCCTTGCCTTGCCGTGCATTGCCTAGACGTGCGTTGTTGTGCATTAGCCTTGCCTTTCCTCAACGTGCCTTCCCTTGCGTTACCCTTTCCTTGCCTTGCCGTGCATTGCCTAGCCTTGCGTTGTCGTGCCTTAGCCTTGTCTCGCCTGACCCTGCCTTGCCTTGCGTTACCCTTTCCTTGCCTTGCCGTGCATTGCCTAGCTTGCGTTGTCGTGCCTTAGCCTTGTTTCCCCTTGCCGTGCCGTGCCTTTTGTTACACTTGCCTTGCCTTGCTTTGCCTTGCCTTCCATTCCTTCCGTTACTCGTTCCTTGCCTAGCCGTGCACTGCCTAGCCTTGCGTTGTCGTGCATTAGCCTTGCCTTGCCTGACCGTGCCTTGCCTTGCGTTACCCTTTCCTTGCCTTGCCGTGTTTTGCCCAGCTTGCGTTGTCGTGCCTTAGCCTTGTTTCCCCTTGCCGTGCCGTTCCTTCCCTTACTCTTGCCTTGCCTTGCTTTCCCTTGCCTTCCTTGCCTTCCGTTACTCTTTGCTTACCATCCGTGCATTGCCCAGCCTTGCGTTATCGTGCCGTAGCCTTGCCTCGCCTGACCGTGACTTCCCTTGCGTTACCCTTTCCTTGCCTTGCCGTCCATTGCCTAGCCGTGCGTTGTTGTGCATTAGCCTTGCCTTGCCTGACCGTGCCTGGCCTTGCGCTACCCTCTCCTTCCCTTGCCTTGCTTTGCCTAGCCGTGCGTTGTCGTGCATTAGCCTTGCCATGCCTCACCATGCCTTGCCTTGCGTTACCCTTTCCTTGCCTTGCCGTGCTTTGCCTAGCCTTGCGTTGCTGTGCCTTATCCTTGTTTCCCCTTGCCGTGCCGTTCCTTCCGTTACACTTGCCTTGCTTTCTCTTGCATTCCTTACATTCCGTTACTCTTTCCTTGCCTTGACGTGCATTGCCTAGCCTTCCGTTGTCGTGCATTAGCCTTGCATTTCCTGACCGTGCCTTGCCTTGCGTTACCATTTCCTTGCCTTGCCGTGCATTGCCTAGCTTGCGTTGTCGTGCCTTAGCCTTGTTTCCCCTTGCCGTGCCGTTCCTTCTGTTACTCTTGCCTTGCCTTGCTTTCCCTTGCATTCCTTACATTCCGTTACTCTTTCCTTGCCTTGCCGTGCATTGCCTAGCCTTGCGTTGTCGTGCCTTAGCCTTGCCTCGCCTGACCGTGACTTCCCTTGCGTTACCCTTTCCTTGCCTTGCCGTGCATTGCCTAGACGTGCGTTGTTGTGCATTAGCCTTGCCTTTCCTCAACGTGCCTTCCCTTGCGTTACCCTTTCCTTGCCTTGCCGTGCATTGCCTAGCCTTGCGTTGTCGTGCCTTAGCCTTGTCTCGCCTGACCCTGCCTTGCCTTGCGTTACCCTTTCCTTGCCTTGCCGTGCATTGCCTAGCTTGCGTTGTCGTGCCTTAGCCTTGTTTCCCCTTGCCGTGCCGTGCCTTTTGTTACACTTGCCTTGCCTTGCTTTGCCTTGCCTTCCATTCCTTCCGTTACTCGTTCCTTGCCTAGCCGTGCACTGCCTAGCCTTGCGTTGTCGTGCATTAGCCTTGCCTTGCCTGACCGTGCCTTGCCTTGCGTTACCCTTTCCTTGCCTTGCCGTGCTTTGCCCAGCTTGCGTTGTCGTGCCTTAGCCTTGTTTCCCCTTGCCGTGCCGTTCCTTCCCTTACTCTTGCCTTGCCTTGCTTTCCCTTGCCTTCCTTGCCTTCCGTTACTCTTTGCTTACCATCCGTGCATTGCCCAGCCTTGCGTTATCGTGCCGTAGCCTTGCCTCGCCTGACCGTGACTTCCCTTGCGTTACCCTTTCCTTGCCTTGCCGTCCATTGCCTAGCCGTGCGTTGTTGTGCATTAGCCTTGCCTTGCCTCACCGTGCCTTGCCTTACGTTACCCTTTCCTTGCCTTGCCGTGCATCCCCTAGCTTGCGTTGTCGTGCCTTACCCTTGTTTCTCCTTGCCGTGCCGTGCCTTTTGTTTCACTTGCCTTGCATTGCTTTGCCTTGCCTTCCTTTCCTTCTGTTACTCTTTCCTTGCCTAGCCTTGCACTGCCAAGCCTTGCGTTGTCGTGCATTAGCCTTGCCTCGACTGACCGTGCCTTGCCTTGCGTTACCCTTTCCTTGCCTTGCCGTGCATTGCCTAGCTTGCGTTGTCGTGCCTTACCTTGTTTCCCCTTGCCGTGCCGTGCCGTTTGTTACACTTCCCTTGCCTTGCTTTGCCTTGCCTTCCTATCCTTCCGTTACTCTTTCCTTGCCTAGCCGTGCACTGCCTAGCCTTGCGTTGTCGTGCATTAGCCTTGCCTCGCCTGATCGTGCCTTGCCTTGCGTTACCCTTTCCTTGCCTTGCCGTGCATTGCCTAGCTTGCGTTGTCGTGCCTTAGCCTTGTTTCCCCTTGCCGTGCCGTTCCTTCCCTTACCCTTGCCTTGCCTTGCTTTCCCTTGCCTTCCTTGCCTTCCGTTACTCTTTGCTTGCCTTCCGTGCATTGCCTAGCCTTGCGTTTTCGTGCCTTAGCCTTGCCTCGCCTGACCGTGCCTTGCCTTGCGTTACCCTTTCCTTGCCTTGCCGTGCATTGCCTAGCCTTGCGTTGTCGTGCATTAGCCTTGCCTTTGCCTTCCGTTACTTGCCTTGCCTTGTTTCCCTTGCATTCCTTGCCTTCCGTTACTCTTTCCTTGCCTTGCCGTGCATTGCCTAGCTTGCGTTGTCGTGCCTTACCCTTTTTTCCCCTTGCCGTGCCGTGCCTTTTCTTTCACTTGCCTTGCATTGCTTTGCCTTGCCTTCCTTTCCTTCTGTTACGCTTTCCTTGACTAGCCGTGCACTGCCAAGCCTTGCGTTGTCGTGCCGTAGCCTTGCCTCGCCTGACCGTGACTTCCCTTGCGTTACCCTTTCCTTGCCTTGCCGTCCATTGCCTAGCCGTGCGTTGTTGTGCATTAGCCTTGCCTTGCCTCACTGTGCCTTGCCTGACGTTACACTTTCCTTGCCTTCCCGTGCATTCCCTAGCTTGCGTTGTCGTGCCTTAGTCTTGTTTCCCCTTGCCGTGCCGTGCCTTTTGTTTCACTTGCCTTGCATTGCTTTGCCTTGCCTTCCTTTCCTTCTGTTACGCTTTCCTTGCCTAGCCGTGCACTGCCAAGCCTTGCGTTGTCGTGCAATAGCCTTCTCTCGACTGACCGTGCCTGGCCTTGCGTTACCCTGTCCTTCCCTTGCCTTGCTTTGCCTAGCCGTGCGTTGTCGTGCATTAGCCTTGCCTTGCCTCACCGTGCCTTGCCTTGCGTTACCCTTTCCTTGCCTTGCCGTGCATTGCCTAGCCTTGCGTTGTCGTGCCTTAGCCTTGTTTCCCCTTGCCGTGCCGTTCCTTCCGTTACTCTTGCCTTGCCTTGCTTTCCCTTGTATTCCTTGCCTTCCGTTACTCTTTCCTTGCCTTACCGTGCATTGCCTAGCCTTGCGTTGTCGTGCATTAGCCTTGCCTTCTCCTGACCGTGCCTTGCCTTGCGTTACCCTTTCCTTGCCTTGCCGTGCATTGCCTTGCTTGCGTTGTCGTGCCTTACCCTTGTTTCCTCTTGCCGTGCCGTTCCTTACCTTACCCTTAACTTGCCTTGCTTTCCCTTGCCTTCCTTGCCTTCCGTTACTCTTTGCTTACCTTCCGTGCATTGCCTAGCCTTGCGTTGTCGTGCCTTAGCCTTGCCTCGCCTGACCGTGCCTTTCACTTGCGTTACCCTTTCCTTGCCTTGCCGTGCATTGCCTAGCCGTGCGTTGTTGTGCATTAGCCTTGCCTTGCCTCACCGTGCCTTGCCTTCCGTTACCCTTTCCTTGCCTTGCCGTGCATTGCCCTTGCGTTGTCGTGCCTTACCCTTGTTTCCCCTTGCCGTGCCGTGCCTTTTGTTTCACTTGCCTTGCATTGCTTTGCCTTGCGTTCCTTTCCTTCGTTACTCTTTCCTTGCCTAGCCGTGCACTGCCAAGCCTTGCGTTGTCGTGCATTAGCCTTGCCTCGCCTGACCCTGCCTTGCCTTGCGTTACCCTTTCCTTGCCTGGCCGTGCATTGCCTAGCCGTGCGTAGCCGTGCCTTAGCCTTGTTTCCCCTTGCCGTGCCGTTCCTTCCGTTAACCTTGCCTTGCCTTGCTTTCCCTTGTCTTCCTTCCCTTCCGTTACTCCTTGCTTGCCTTACCTGCATTGCCTAGCCTTGCGTTGTCGTGCATTAGCCTTGCACTTGCCTCACCGTGCCTTGCCTTGCGTTACCCTTTCCTTGCCTTGCCGTGCATTGCCTAGCTTGCGTAGCCGTGCCTTAGCCTTGTTTCCCGTTGCCGAGCCGTTCCTTCCGTTAACCTTGCCTTGCCTTGCTTTCCCTTGCCTTCCTTCCCTTCCGTTACTCCTTGCTTGCCTTCCGTGCATTGCCTAGCCTTGCGTTGTCCTGCCTTAGCCTTGCCTCGCCTGACCGTGACTTCCCTTGCGTTACCCTTTCCTTGCCTTGCCGTGCATTGCCTAGCCTTGCGTTGTCGTGCCTTAGCCTTGTCTCGCCTGACCGTGCCTTGCCTTGCGTTACCCTTTCCTTGCCTTGCCGTGCATTGCCTAGCTTGCGTTGTCGTGCCTAACCCTTGTTTCCCCTTGCCGTGCCGTGCCTTTTGTTTCACTTGCCTTGCATTGCTTTGCCTTGCGTTCCTTTCCTTCTGTTACTCGTTCCTTGCCTAGCCGTGCACTGCCAAGCCTTGCGTTGTCGTGCATTAGCCTTGCCTTGCCTGACCGTGCCTTGCCTTGCGTTACCCTTTCCTTGCCTTGCCGTGCATTGCCTAGCTTGCGTTGTCGTGCCTTAGCCTTGTTTCCCCTTGCCGTGCCGTTCCTTCCGTTACTCTTGCCTTGCCTTGCTTTCCCTTGCCTTCCTTGCCTTCCGTTACTCTTTGCTTTCCCTTGCCTTGCCGTGCAGCCTTGCCTGCCTGAGCCTTCCGTTGTCGTCCATTAGCCGTGCTGTGCATTAGCCTTGCCTGACCGTGCCTTGCCTTGCGTTACCCTTTCCTTGCCTTGCCGTGCATTGCCTAGCTTGCGTTGTCGTGCCTTAGCCTTGTTTCCCCTTGCCGTGCCGTGCCTTTTGTTACCCTTGCCTTGCCTTGCTTTGCCTTGCCTTCCTTGCCTTCCGTTGCTCTTTGCTTACCTTCCGTGCATTGCCTAGCCTTGCGTTGTCGTGACTTAGCCTTGCCTCGCCTGACCGTGACTTCCCTTGCGTTACACTTTCCTTGCCTTGCCGTGCATTGCCTAGCCGTGCGTTGTCGTGCATTAGCCTTGCCTTGCCTCACCGTGCCTTGCCTTGCGTTACCCTTTCCTTGCCTTGCCGTGCTTTGCCTAGCCTTGCGTTGTCGTGCCTTAGCCTTGTCTCGCCTGACCCTGCCTTGCCTTGCGTTACCCTTTCCTTGCCTTGCCGTGCATTGCCTAGCTTGCGTTGTCGTGCCTTAGCCTTGTTTCCCCTTGCCGTGCCGTGCCTTTTGTTACACTTGCCTTGCCTTGCTTTGCCTTGCCTTCCATTCCTTCCGTTACTCGTTCCTTGCCTAGCCGTGCACTGCCTAGCCTTGCGTTGTCGTGCATTAGCCTTGCCTTGCCTGACCGTGCCTTGCCTTCCGTTACCCTTTCCTTGCCTTACCGTGCTTTGCCCAGCTTGCGTTGTCGTGCCTTAGCCTTGTTTCACCTTGCCGTGCCGTTCCTTCCCTTACTCTTGACTTGCCTTGCTTTCCCTTGCCTTCCTTGCCTTTCGTTACTCTTTGCTTACCATCCGTGCATTGCCTAGCCTTGCGTTGTCGTGCCGTAGCCTTGCCTCGCCTGACCGTGACTTCCCTTGCGTTACCCTTTCCTTGCCTTGCCGTCCATTGCCTAGCCGTGCGTTGTTGTGCATTAGCCTTGCCTTGCCTCACCGTGCCTTGCCTTCCGTTACCCTGTCCTTGCCTTGCCATGCATTGCCTAGCTTGCGTTGTCGTGCCTTACCCTTGTTTCCCCTTGCCGTGCCGTGCCTTTTGTTTCACTTGCCTTGCATTGCTTTGCCTTGCCTTCCTTTCCTTCTGTTAGGCTTTCCTTGCCTAGCCGTGCACTGCCAAGCCTTGCGTTGTCGTGCATTAGCCTTGCCTTGCCTCACCGTGACTTGCCTTGAGTTACCCTTTCCTTGCCTTGCCGTGCATTGCCTAGCTTGCGTTGTCGTGCCTTACCCTTTTTTCCCCTTGCCGTGCCGTGCCTTTTGTTTCACTTGCCTTGCATTGCTTTGCCTTGCCTTCCTTTCCTTCTGTTACGCTTTCCTTGCCTAGCCGTGCACTGCCAAGCCTTGCGTTGTCGTGCATTAGCCTTGCCTCGACTGACCGTGCCTTGCCTTGCGTTACCCTCTCCTTGCCTTGTCGTGCATTGCCTAGCTTGCGTTGTCGTGCCTTAGCCTTGTTTCCCCTTGCCGTGCCGTGCCATTTGTTTCACTTGCCTTGCATTGCTTTGCCTTGCCTTCCTTTCCTTCTGTTACGCTTTCCTTGCCTAGCCGTGCACTGCCAAGCCTTGCGTTGTCGTGCATTAGCCTTCTCTCGACTGACCGTGCCTGGCCTTGCGTTACCCTGTCCTTCCCTTGCCTTGCTGTGCCTAGCCGTGCGTTGTCGTGCATTAGCCTTGCCTTGCCTCACCGTGCCTTGCCTTGCGTTACCCTTTCCTTGCCTTGCCGTGCTTTGCCTAGCCTTGCGTTGCCGTGCCTTAGCCTTGTTTCCCCTTGCCGTGCCTTTCCTTCCGTTACTCTTGCCTTGCCTTGCTTTCCCTTGTATTCCTTACATTCCGTTACTCTTTCCTTGCCTTGCCGTGCATTGCCTAGCCTTCCGTTGTCGTGCATTAGCCTTGCATTTCCTGACCGTGCCTTGCCTTGCGTTACCCTTTCCTTGCCTTGCCGGGCATTGCCTTGCTTGCGTTGTCGTGCCTTAGCCTTGTTTCCTCTTGCCGTGCCGTTCCTTACCTTATCCTTAACTTGCCTTGCTTTCCCTTGCCTTCCTTGCCTTCCGTTACTCTTTGCTTACCTTCCGTGCATTGCCTAGCCTTGCGTTGTCGTGCCTTAGCCTTGCCTCGCCTGACAGAGCCTTTCGTTGCGTTACCCTTTCCTTGCCTTGCCGTACATTGCCTAGACGTGCGTTGTTGTGCATTAGCCTTACCTTGCCTCACCGTGCCTTGCCTTGCGTTGCCCTTTCCTTGCCTTGCCGTGCATTGCCTACCTTGCGTTGTCGTGCCTTACCCTTGTTTCCCCTTGCCGTGCCGTGCCTTTTGTTACACTTGCCTTGCCTTGCTTTGCCTTGCCTTCCTTTCCTTCCGTTACTCTTTCCTTGCCTAGCCGTGCACTACCTAGCCTTGCGTTGTCGTGCATTAGCCTTGCCTCGACTGACCGTGCCTTGCTTTGCGTTACCCTTTCCTTACCTTGCCGTGCATTGCCTAGCCATGCGTTGTCGTGCCTTACCCTTGTTTCCCCTTGCCGTGCCGTGCCTTTTGTTTCACTTGCATTTCATTGCTTTGCCTTGCCTTCCGTTCCTTCTGTTAGGCTTTCCTTGCCTAGCCGTGCACTGCCAAGCCTTGCGTTGTCGTGCATTAGCCTTGCCTTGCCTCACCGTGACTTGCCTTGAGTTACCCTTTCCTTGCCTTGCCGTGCATTGCCTAGCTTGCGTTGTCGTGCCTTACCCTTTTTTCCCCTTGCCGTGCCGTGCCTTTTGTTTCACTTGCCTTGCATTGCTTTGCCTTGCCTTCCTTTTCTTCTGTTACGCTTTCCTTGCCTAGCAGTGCACTGCCAAGCCTTGCGTTGTCGTGCATTAGCCTTCTCTCGACTGACCGTGCCTGGCCTTGCGTTACCCTGTCCTTCCCTTGCCTTGCTTTGCCTAGCCGTGCGTTGTCGTGCATTAGCCTTGCCTTGCCTCACCGTGCCTTGCCTTGCGTTACCCTTTCCTTGCCTTGCCGTGCTTTGCCTAGCCTTGCGTTGTCGTGCCTTAGCCTTGTTTCCCCTTGCCGTGCCGTTCCTTCCGTTACTCTTGCCTTGCCTTGCTTTCTCTTGCATTCCTTACATTCCGTTACTCTTTCCTTGCCTTGCCGTGCATTGCCTAGCCTTCCGTTGTCGTGCATTAGCCTTGCATTTCCTGACCGTGCCTTGCCTTGCGTTACCCTTTCCTTGCCTTGCCGTGCTTTGCCTAGCCTTGCGTTGTCGTGCCTTAGCCTTGTTTCCCCTTGCCGTGCCGTTCCTTCCGTTACTCTTGCCTTGCCTTTCTTTCTCTTGCATTCCTTACATTCCGTTACTCTTTCCTTGCCTTGCCGTGCATTGCCTAGCCTTCCGTTGTCGTGCATTAGCCTTGCATTTCCTGACCGTGCCTTGCCTTGCGTTACCCTTTCCTTGCCTTGCCGTGCATTGCCTTGCTTGCGTTGTCGTGCCTTAGCCTTGTTTCCTCTTGCCGTGCCGTTCCTTACCTTACCCTTAACTTGCCTTGCTTTCCCTTGCCTTCCTTGCCTTCCGTTATTCTTTGCTTACCTTCCGTGCATTGCCTAGCCTTGCGTTGTCGTGCCTTAGCCTTGCCTCGCCTGACAAAGCCTTTCGTTGCGTTACCCTTTCCTTGCCTTGCCGTACATTGCCTAGACGTGCGTTGTTGTGCATTAGCCTTACCTTGCCTCACCGTGCCTTGCCTTACGTTGCCCTTTCCTTGCCTTGCCGTGCATTGCCTACCTTGCGTTGTCGTGCCTTACCCTTGTTTCCCCTTGCCGTGCCGTGCCTTTTGTTACACTTGCCTTGCCTTGCTTTGCCTTGCCTTCCTTTCCTTCTGTTACTCTTTCCTTGCCTTGCCGTGCATTGCCTAGCCTTCCGTTGTCGTGCATTAGCCTTGCATTTCCTGACCGTGCCTTGCCTTGCGTTACCCTTTCCTTGCCTTGCCGTGCTTTGCCTAGCCTTGCGTTGTCGTGCCTTAGCCTTGTTTCCCCTTGCCGTGCCGTTCCTTCCGTTACTCTTGCCTTGCCTTTCTTTCTCTTGCATTCCTTACATTCCGTTACTCTTTCCTTGCCTTGCCGTGCATTGCCTAGCCTTCCGTTGTCGTGCATTAGCCTTGCATTTCCTGACCGTGCCTTGCCTTGCGTTACCCTTTCCTTGCCTTGCCGTGCATTGCCTTGCTTGCGTTGTCGTGCCTTAGCCTTGTTTCCTCTTGCCGTGCCGTTCCTTACCTTACCCTTAACTTGCCTTGCTTTCCCTTGCCTTCCTTGCCTTCCGTTACTCTTTGCTTACCTTCCGTGCATTGCCTAGCCTTGCGTTGTCGTGCCTTAGCCTTGCCTCGCCTGACAAAGCCTTTCGTTGCGTTACCCTTTCCTTGCCTTGCCGTACATTGCCTAGACGTGCGTTGTTGTGCATTAGCCTTACCTTGCCTCACCGTGCCTTGCCTTACGTTGCCCTTTCCTTGCCTTGCCGTGCATTGCCTACCTTGCGTTGTCGTGCCTTACCCTTGTTTCCCCTTGCCGTGCCGTGCCTTTTGTTACACTTGCCTTGCCTTGCTTTGCCTTGCCTTCCTTTCCTTCTGTTACTCTTTCCTTGCCTAGCCGTGCACTACCTAGCCTTGCGTTGTCGTGCATTAGCCTTGCCTCGACTGACCGTGCCTTGCTTTGCGTTACCCTTTCCTTGCCTTGCCGTGCATTGCCTAGCCTTGCGTTGTCGTGCCTTAGCCTTGCTTCCCCTTGCCGTGCCGTTCCTTCCGTTACTCTTGCCTTGCCTTGTTTCCCTTGCATTCCTTGCCTTCCGTTACTCTTTCCTTGCCTTGCCGTGCATTGCCTAGCCTTCCGTTGTCGTGCATTAGCCTTGCATTTCCTGACCGTGCCTTGCCTTGCGTTACCCTTTCCTTGCCTTGCCGTGCATTGCCTAGCTTGCGTTGTAGTGCCTTAGCCTTGTTTCCCCTTGCAGTGCCGTTCCTTACCTTACCCTTAACTTGCCTTGCTTTCCCTTGCCTTCCTTGCCTTCCGATACTCTTTGCTTACCTTCCGTGCATTGCCTAGCCTTGCGTTGTCGTGCCTTAGCCTTGCCTCGCCTGACAGAGCCTTGCCTTGCGTTACCCTTTCCTTGCCTTGCCGTGCATTGCATAGACGTGCGTTGTTGTGCATTAGCCTTGCCTTTCCTCACCGTGCCTTGCCTTGCGTTACCCTTTCCTTGCCTTGCCGTGCATTGCCTAGCTTGCGTTGTCGTGCCTTAGCCTTGTTTCCCCTTGCCGTGCCGTGCCTTTTGTTACACTTGCCTTGCCTTGCTTTGCCTTGCCTTCCATTCCTTCCGTTACTCGTTCCTTGCCTAGCCGTGCACTGCCTAGCCTTGCGTTGTCGTGCATTAGCATTGCCTTGCCTGACCGTGCCTTGCCATGCGTTACCCTTTCCTTGCCTTGCCGTGCTTTGCCCAGCTTGCGTTGTCGTGCCTTAGCCTTGTTTCCCCTTGCCCTGCCGTTCCTTCCCTTACTCTTGACTTGCCTTGCTTTCCCTTGCCTTCCTTGCCTTCCGTTACTCTTTGCTTACCATCCGTGCATTGCCTAGCCTTCCGTTGTCGTGCCGTAGCCATGCCTCGCCTGACCGTGACTTCCCTTGCGTTACCCTTTCCTTGCCTTGCCGTCCATTGCCTAGCCGTGCGTTGTTGTGCATTAGCCTTGCCTTGCCTCACCGTGCCTTCCCTTACGTTACCCTTTCCTTGCCTTGCCGTGCATTGCCTAGCTTGCGTTGTCGTGCCTTACCCTTTTTTCCCCTTGCCGTGCCGTGCCTTTTGTTTCACTTGCCTTGCATTGCTTTGCCTTGCCTTCCTTTCCTTCTGTTACGCTTTCCTTCCCTAGCCGTGCACTGCCAAGCCTTGCGGTGTCGTGCATTAGCCTTGTTTCCCCTTGCCGTGCCGTGCCTTTTGTTTCACTTGCCTTGCATTGCTTTGCCTTGCCTTCCTTTCCTTCTGTTACGCTTTCCTTGCCTAGCCGTGCACTTCTAAGCCTTTCGTTGTCGTGCATTAGCCTTCCCTCGACTGACCGTGCCTGGCCTTGCGTTACCCTCTCCTTCCCTTGCCTTGCTTTGCCTAGCTGTTCGTTGTCGTGCATTAGCCTTGCCTTGCCTCACCGTGCCTTGCCTTACGTTACCCTTTCCTTGCCTTGCCGTGCATTGCCTAGCTTGCGTTGTCGTGCCTTACCCTTGTTTCTCCTTGCCGTGCCGTGCCTTTTGTTTCACTTGCCTTGCATTGCTTTGCCTTGCCTTCCTTTCCTTCTGTTACTCTTTCCTTGCCTAGCCTTGCACTGCCAAGCCTTGCGTTGTCGTGCATTAGCCTTGCCTCGACTGACCGTGCCTTGCCTTGCGTTACCCTTTCCTTGCCTTGCCGTGCATTGCCTAGCTTGCGTTGTCGTGCCTTACCTTGTTTCCCCTTGTCGTGCCGTGCCGTTTGTTACACTTCCCTTGCCTTGCTTTGCCTTGCCTTCCTATCCTTCCGTTACTCTTTCCTTGCCTAGCCGTGCACTGCCTAGCCTTGCGTTGTCGTGCATTAGCCTTGCCTCGCCTGATCGTGCCTTGCCTTGCGTTACCCTTTCCTTGCCTTGCCGTGCATTGCCTAGCTTGCGTTGTCGTGCCTTAGCCTTGTTTCCCCTTGCCGTGCCGTTCCTTCCCTTACCCTTGCCTTGCCTTGCTTTGCCTTGCCTTCCTATCCTTCCGTTACTCTTTCCTTGCCTAGCCGTGCACTGCCTAGCCTTGCGTTGTCGTGCATTAGCCTTGCCTTCTCTGACCGTGCCTTGCCTTGCGTTACCCTTTCCTTGCCTTGCCGTGTATTGCCTAGCTTGCGTTGTCGTGCCTTACCCTTTTTTCCCCTTACCGTGCCGTGCCTTTTGTTTCACTTGCCTTGCATTGCTTTGCCTTGCATTCCTTTCCTTCTGTTACGCTTTCGTTGCCTAGCCGTGCACTGCTAAGCCTTGCGTTGTCGTGCATTAGCCTTCCTTCGACTGACCGTGCCTGGCCATGCGTTACCCTCTCCTTCCCTTGCCTTGCTTTGCCTAGCCGTGCGTTGTCGTGCATTAGCCTTGCATTTCCTGACCGTGCCTTGCCTTGCGTTATCCTTTCCTTGCCTTGCCGTTCATTGCCTAGCTTGCGTTGTCATGCCTTAGCCTTGTTTCCCCTTGCCGTGCCGTTCCTTCTGTTACTCTTGCCTTGCCTTGCTTTCCCTTGCATTCCTTACATTCCGTTACTCTTTCCTTGCCTTGCCATGCATTGCCTAGCCTTGCGTTGTCGTGCCTTAGCCTTGCCTCGCCTGACCGTGACTTCCCTTGCGTTACCCTTTCCTTGCCTTGCCGTGCATTGCCTAGACGTGCGTTGTTGTGCATTAGCCTTGCCTTTCCTCACCGTGCCTTCCCTTGCGTTACCCTTTCCTTGCCTTGCCGTGTATTGCGTAGCCTTGCGTTGTCGTGCCTTAGCCTTGTCTTGCCTGACCCTGCCTTGCCTTGCGTTACCCTTTCCTTGCCTTGCCGTGCATTGCATAGCTTGCGTTGTCGTGCCTTAACCTTGTTTCCCCTTGCCGTGCCGTGCCTTTTGTTTCACTTGCCTTGCATTGCTTTGCCTTGCCTTCATTTCCTTATGTTACGCTTTCCTTGCCTAGCCGTGCACTGCTAAGCCTTGCGTTGTCGTACATTAGCCTTCCCTCGACTGACCGTGCCTGGCCTTGCGTTACCCTCTCCTTCCCTTGCCTTGCTTTGCCTAGCCGTGCGTTGACGTGCATTAGCCTTGCCATGCCTCACCGTGCCTTGCCTTGCGTTACCCTTTCCTTGCCTTGCCGTGCTTTGCCTAGTTTGCGTTGTCGTGCCTTACCCTTTTTTCCCCTTGCCGTGCCGTGCCTTTTGTTTCACTTGCCTTGCATTGCTTTGCCTTTCCTTCCTTTCCTTCTGTTACGCTTTCATTGCCTAGCCGTGCATTGCCAAGCCTTGCGATGTCGTGCATTAGCCTTGCCTTGACTGACCGTGCTTTGCCTTGCGTTACCCTTTCCTTGCCTTGCCGTGCATTGCCTAGCTTGCGTTGTCGTGCCTTAGCCTTGTTTCCCCTTGCCGTGCCGTGCCTTTTGTTTCACTTGCCTTGCATTGCTTTGCCTTGCCTTCCTTTCCTTCTGTTACGCTTTCCTTGCCTAGCCGTGCACTGCCAAGCCTTGCGTTGTCGTGCACTAGCCTTCCCTCCACTGACCGTGCCTGGCCTTGCGTTACCCTCTCCTTCCCTTGCCTTGCTTTGCCTAGCCGTGCGTTGTCGTGCATTAGCCTTGCCTTGCCTCACCGTGCCTTGCCTTGCGTTACCCTTTCCTTGCCTTGCCGTGCTTTGCCTAGCCTTGCGTTGTCGTGCCTTAGCCTTGTTTCCCCTTGCCGTGCCGTTCCTTCCGTTACTCTTGCCTTGCCTTGCTTTCCCTTGCATTCCTTACATTCAGTTACTCTTTCCTTGCCTTGCCGTGCATTGCCTAGCCTTCCGTTGTCGTGCATTAGCCTTGCATTTCCTGACCGTGCCTTGCCTTGCGTTACCCTTTCCTTGCCTTGCCGGGCATTGCCTTGCTTGCGTTGTCGTGCCTTAGCCTTGTTTCCTCTTGCCGTGCCGTTCCTTACCTTACCCTTAACTTGCCTTGCTTTCCCTTGCCTTCCTTGCATTCCGATACTCTTTGCTTACCTTCCGTGCATTGCCTAGCCTTGCGTTGTCGTGCCTTATCCTTGCCTCGCCTGACAGAGCCTTGCCTTGCGTTACCCTTTCCTTGCCTTGCCGTACATTGCCTAGGCGTGCGTTGTTGTGCATTAGCCTTACCTTGCCTCACCGTGCCTTGCCTTGCGTTGCCCTTTCCTTGCCTTGCCGTGCATTGCCTACCTTGTGTTGTCGTGCCTTACCCTTCTTTCCCCTTGCCGTGCCGTGCCTTTTGTTACACTTGCCTTGCTTTGCTTTGCCTTGCCTTCCTTTCCTTCCGTTACTCTTTCTTTGCCTAGCCGTGCACTACCTAGCCTTGCGTTGTCGTGCATTAGCCTTGCCTCGACTGACGGTGCCTTGCCTTTCGTTACCCTTTCCTTGCCTGGCCGTGCATTGCCTAGCCGTGCGTAGCCGTGCCTTAGCCTTGTTTACCCTTGCCGAGCCGTTCCTTCCGTTAACCTTGCCCTGCCTTGCTTTCCCTTGCCTTCCTTCCGTTCCGTTACTCCTTGCTTGCCTTACCGTGCACTGCCAAGCCTTGCGTTGTCGTGCATTAGCCTTGCCTTGCCTCACCGTGACTTGCCTTGAGTTACCCTTTCCTTGCCTTGCCGTGCATTGCCTAGCTTGCGTTGTCGTGCCTTACCCTTTTTTCCCCTTGCCGTGCCGTGCCTTTTGTTTCACTTGCCTTGCATTGCTTTGCCTTGCCTTCCTTTCCTTCTGTTACGCTTTCCTTGCCTAGCCGTGCACTGCCAAGCCTTGCGTTGTCGTGCATTAGCCTTGCCTCGACTGACCGTGCCTTGCCTTGCGTTACCCTCTCCTTGCCTTGTCGTGCATTGCCTAGCTTGCGTTGTCGTGCCTTAGCCTTGTTTCCCCTTGCCGTGCCGTGCCATTTGTTTCACTTGCCTTGCATTGCTTTGCCTTGCCTTCCTTTTCTTCTGTTACGCTTTCCTTGCCTAGCAGTGCACTGCCAAGCCTTGCGTTGTCGTGCATTAGCCTTCTCTCGACTGACCGTGCCTGGCCTTGCGTTACCCTGTCCTTCCCTTGCCTTGCTTTGCCTAGCCGTGCGTTGTCGTGCATTAGCCTTGCCTTTCCTCACCGTGCCTTGCCTTGCGTTACCCTTTCCTTGCCTTGCCGTGCTTTGCCTAGCCTTGCGTTGTCGTGCCTTAGCCTTGTTTCCCCTTGCCGTGCCGTTCCTTCTGTTACTCTTGCCTTGCCTTGCTTTCCCTTGCATTCCTTACATTCCGTTACTCTTTCCTTGCCTTGCCATGCATTGCCTAGCCTTGCGTTGTCGTGCCTTAGCCTTGCCTCGCCTGACCGTGACTTCCCTTGCGTTACCCTTTCCTTGCCTTGCCGTGCATTGCCTAGCTTGCGTTGTCGTGCCTTACCCTTTTTCCCCTTACCGTGCCGTGCCTTTTGTTTCCTTGCCTTGCTTGCTTTGCCTTGCCTTCCTTTCCTTTTGTTACGCTTTCCTTCCCTAGCCGTGCACTGCCAAGCCTTGCGATGTCGTGCATTAGCCTTGCCTTGACTGACCGTGCTTTGCCTTGCGTTACCCTTTCCTTGCCTTGCCGTGCATTGCCTAGCTTGCGTTGTCGTGCCTTAGCCTTGTTTCCCCTTGCCGTGCCGTAACCTTTTGTTTCACTTGCCTTGCTTGCTTTGCCTTGCCTTCCTTTCCTTCTGTTATGCTTTCCTTGCCTAGCCGTGCACTGCCAAGCCTTGCGTTGTCGTGCATTAGCCTTCCCTCGACTGACCGTGCCTGGCCTTGCGTTACCCTTTCCTTGCCTTGCCGTGCATTGCCTAGCCTTGCGTTGTCGTGCATTAGCCTTGCCTTGCCTCACCGTGCCTTGCCTTGCGTTACCCTTTCCTTGCCTTGCCGTGCTTTGCCTAGCCTTGCGTTGTCGTGCCTTAGCCTTGTTTCCCCTTGCCGTGCCGTTCCTTCCGTTACTCTTGCCTTGCCTTGCTATCCCTTGCATTCCTTACATTCCGTTACTCTTTCCTTGCCTTGCCGTGCATTGCCTAGCCTTCCGTTGTCGTGCATTAGCCTTGCATTTCCTCACCGTGCCTTGCCTTGCGTTACCCTTTCCTTGCCTTGCCGTGCATTGCCTAGCTTGCGTTGTCGTGCCTTAGCCTTGTTTCCCCTTGCAGTGCCGTTCCTTACCTTACCCTTAACTTGCCTTGCTTTCCCTTGCCTTCCTTGCCTTCCGATACTCTTTGCTTACCTTCCGTGCATTGCCTAGCCTTGCGTTGTCGTGCCTTAGCCTTGCCTCGCCTGACAGAGCCTTGCCTTGCGTTACCCCTTCCTTGCCTTGCCGTGCATTGCATAGACATGCGTTGTTGTGCATTAGCCTTGCCTTTCCTCACCGTGCCTTGCCTTGCGTTACCCTTTCCTTGCCTTGCCGTGCATTGCCTAGCTTGCGTTGTCGTGCCTTAGCCTTGTTTCCCCTTGCCGTGCCGTGCCTTTTGTTACACTTGCCTTGCCTTGCTTTCCCTTGCCTTCCATTCCTTCCGTTACTCTTTCCTTGCCTTAGCCGTGCACTGCCTAGCCTTGCGTTGTCGTGCATTAGCCTTGCCTTGCCTGACCGTGCCTTGCCTTGCGTTACCCTTTCCTTGCCTTGCCGTGCATTGCCTAGCTTGCGTTGTCGTGCCTTAGCCTTGTTTCCCCTTGCCGTGCCGTGCCTTTTGTTTCACTTGCCTTGCATTGCTTTGCCTTGCCTTCCTTTCCTTCTGTTACTCTTTGCTTACCATCCGTGCATTGCCTAGCCTTGCGTTGTCGTGCCGTAGCCATGCCTCGCCTGACCGTGACTTCCCTTGCGTTACCCTTTCCTTGCCTTGCCGTCCATTGCCTAGCCGTGCGTTGTTGTGCATTAGCCTTGCCTTGCCTCACCGTGCCTTGCCTTGCGTTACCCTTTCCTTGCCTTGCCGTGCATTGCCTAGCTTGCGTTGTCGTGCCTTAGCCTTGTTTCCCCTTGCCGTGCCGTGCCTTTTGTTTCACTTGCCTTGCATTGGTTTGCCTTGCCTTCCTTTCCTTCTGTTACGCTTTCCTTGCCTAGCCGTGCACTGCTAAGCCTTGCGTTGTCGTGCATTAGCCTTCCCTCGACTGACCCGTGCCTTGCCTTGCGTTACCCTTTCCTTGCCTTGCCGTGCATTGCCTAGCCTTGCGTTGTCGTGCATTAGCCTTGCCTTGCCGCACCGTGCCTTGCCTTGCGTTACCCTTTCCTTGCCTTGCCGTGCATTGCCTAGCTTGCGTTGTCGTGCCTTAGCCTTGTTTCCCCTTGCCGTGCCGTTCCTTCCCTTACCCTTAACTTGCCTTGCTTTCCCTTGCCTTCCTTGCCTTCCGTTACTCTTTGCTTGCCTTCCGTGCATTGCCTAGCCTTGCGTTGTCGTGCCTTAGCCTTGCCTCGCCTGACCGTGACTTCCCTTGCGTTACCCTTTCCTTGCCTTGCCGTGCATTGCCTAGCCGTGCGTTGTCGTGCCTTAGACTTGTTTCCCCTTGCCGAGCCGTTCCTTCCGTTAACCTTGCCTTGCCTTGCTTTCCCTTGCCTTCCTTCCCTTCCGTTACTCTTTGCTTCCCTGCCGTGCATTGCCTAGCCTTGCGTTGTCGTGCCTTAGCCTTGTCTCGCCTGACCCTGCATTGCCTTGCGTTACCCTTTCCTTGCCTTGCCGTGCATTGCCTAGCTTGCGTTGTCGTGCCTTAGCCTTGTTTCCCCTTGCCGTGCCGTGCCTTTTGTTTCACTTGCCTTGCATTGCTTTGCCTTGCCTTCCTTTCCTTCTGTTATGCTTTCCTTGCCTAGCCGTGCACTGCCAAGCCTTGCGTTGTCGTGCATTAGCCTTCCCTCGACTGACCGTGCCTGGCCTTGCGTTACCCTCTCCTTCCCTTGCCTTGCTTTGCCTAGCCTTGCGTTGTCGTGCATTAGCCTTGCCTTGCCTGACCGTGCCTTGCCTTGCGTTACCCTTTCCTTGCCTTGCCGTGCTTTGCCTAGCTTGCGTTGTCGTGCCTTAGCCTTGTTTCCCCTTGCCGTGCCGTTCCTTCCCTTACTCTTGCCTTGCCTTGCTTTCCCTTGCCTTCCTTGCCTTCCGTTACTCTTTCCTTGCCTTGCCGTGCATTGCCTAGCCTTGCGTTGTCGTGCCGTAGCCTTGCCTCGCCTGACCGTGACTTCCCTTGCGTTACCCTTTCCTTGCCTTGCCGTGCATTGCCTAGCCTTGCGTTGTCGTGCATTAGCCTTGTCTTGCCTCACCGTGCCTTGCCTTGCGTTACCCTTTCCTTGCCTTGCCGTGCATTGCCTAGCTTGCGTTGTCGTGCCTTAGCCTTGTTTCCCCTTGCCGTGCCGTGCCTTTTGTTACACTTGCCTTGCCTTGCTTTGCCTTGCCTTCCATTCCTTCCGTTACTCGTTCCTTGCCTAGCCGTGCACTGCCTAGCCTTGCGTTGTCGTGCATTAGCCTTGCCTTGCCTGACCGTGCCTTGCCATGCGTTACCCTTTCCTTGCCTTGCCGTGCTTTGCCCAGCTTGCGTTGTCGTGCCTTAGCCTTGTTTCCCCTTGCCGTGCCGTTCCTTCCCTTACTCTTGACTTGCCTTGCTTTCCCTTGCCTTCCTTGCCTTCCGTTGCTCTTTGCTTACCTTCCGTGCATTGCCTAGCCTTGCGTTGTCGTGACTTAGCCTTGCCTCGCCTGACCGTGACTTCCCTTGCGTTACCCTTTCCTTGCCTTGCCGTGCGTAGCCGTGCCTTAGCCTTCTTTCCCCTTGCCGAGCCGTTCCTTCCGTTAACCTTGCCTTGCCTTGCTTTCCCTTGCATTCCTTCCGTTCCGTTACTCCTTGCTTGCCTTACCTGCATTGCCTAGCCTTGCGTTGTCGTGCCTTAGCCTTGCCTCGCCTGACCGTGACTTCACTTGCGTTACCCTTTCCGTGCCTTGCCGTGCATTGCCTAGCCGTGCGTTGTTGTGCATTAGCCTTGCCTTGCCTCACCGTGCCTTGCCTTGCGTTACCCTTTCCTTGCCTTGCCGTGCATTGCCTAGCTTGCGTTGTCGTGCCTTACCCTTGTTTCCCCTTGCCGTGCCGTGCCTTTTGTTTCACTTGCCTTGCATTGCTTTGCCTTGCGTTCCTTTCCTTCTGTTACTCGTTCCTTGCCTAGCCGTGCACTGCCAAGCCTTGCGTTGTCGTGCATTAGCCTTGCCTCGACTGACACTGCCTTGCCTTGCGTTGCCCTTTCCTTGCCTTGCCGTGCATTGCCTAGCTTGCGTTGTCGTGCCTTAGCCTTGTTTCCCCTTGCCGTGCCGTGCCATTTTGTTCACTTGCCTTGCCTTGCTTTGCCTTGCCTTTCATTCCTTCCGTTACTCGTTCCTTGCCTAGCCGTGCACTGCCTAGCCTTGCGTTGTCGTGCATTAGCCTTGCCTTGCTTGACCGTGCCTTGCCTTGCGTTACCCTTTCCTTGCCTTGCCTTGCTTTGCCTAGCTTGCGTTTTCGTGCCTTAGCCTTGTTTCCCCTTGCCGTGCCGTTCCTTCCCTTACTCTTAACTTGCCTTGCTTTCCCTTGCCTTCCTTGCCTTCCGTTACTCTTTGCTTACCTTCCGTGCATTGCCTAGCCTTCCGTTGTCGTGCCTTAGCCTTGCCTCGCTTGACCGTGCCTTGCCTTGCGTTACCCTCTCCTTCCATTTCCTTGCTTTGCCTAGCTGTGCGTTGTCGTGCATTAGCCTTGCCTTGCCTCACCGTGCCTTGCCTTGCGTTACCCTTTCCTTGCCTTGCCGTGCATTGCCTAGCCTTGCGTTGTCGTGCCTTAGCCTTGTTTCCCCTTGCCGTGCCGTTCCTTCCGTTACTCTTGCCTTGCCTTGCTTTCCCTTGCATTCCTTACATTCCGTTACTCTTTCCTTGCCTTGCCGTGCATTGCCTAGACGTGCGTTGTTGTGCATTAGCCTTGCCTTTCCTGACCGTGCCTTGCCTTGCGTTACCCTTTCCTTGCCTTGCCGTGCATTGCCTAGCCTTGCGTTGTCGTGCCTTAGCCTTGTCTCGCCTGACCCTGCCTTGCCTTGCGTTACCCTTTCCTTGCCTTGCCGTGCATTGCCTAGCTTGCGTTGTCGTGCCTTAGCCTTGTTTCCCCTTGCCGTGCCGTGCCTTTTGTTACACTTGCCTTGCCTTGCTTTGCCTTGCCTTCCATTCCTTCCGTTACTCGTTCCTTGCCTAGCCGTGCACTGCCTAGCCTTGCGTTGTCATGCATTAGCCTTGCCTTGCCTGACCGTGCCTTGCTTGCGTTACCCTTTCCTTGCCTTGCCGTGGTTTGCCCAGCTTGCGTTGTCGTGCCTTAGCCTTGTTTCCCCTTGCCCTGCCGTTCCTTCCCTTACTCTTCACTTGCCTTGCTTTCCCTTCCCTTCCTTGCCTTCCGTTACTCTTTGCTTACCATCCGTGCATTGCCTAGCCTTGCGTTGTCGTGCCGTAGCCATGCCTCGCCTGACCGTGACTTCCCTTGCGTTACTCTTTCCTTGCCTTGCCGTCCATTGCCTAGCCGTGCGTTGTTGTGCATTAGCCTTGCTTTGCCTAACCGTGCGTTCCCTTACGTTACCCTTTCCTTGCCTTGCCGTGCATTGCCTAGCTTGCGTTGTCGTGCCTTACCCTTTTTTCCCCTTGCCGTGCCGTGCCTTTTGTTTCACTTGCCTTGCATTGCTTTGCCTTGCCTTCCTTTCTTTCTGTTACGCTTTCCTTCCCTAGCCGTGCACTGCCAAGCCTTGCGTTGTCGTGCATTAGCCTTGCCTCGACTGACCGTGCCTTGCCTTGCGTTACACTTTCCTTGCCTTGCCGTGCATTGCCTAGCTTGCGTTGTCGTGCCTTATCCTTGTTTCCCCTTGCCGTGCCGTGCCTTTTGTTTCACTTGCCTTGCATTGCTTTGCCTTGCCTTCCTTTCCTTCTGTTACGCTTTCCTTGCCTAGCCGTGCCCTGCTAAGCCTTGCGTTGTCCTGCATTAGCCTTCTCTCGACTGACCGTGCCTGGCCTTGCGTTACCCTGTCCTTCCCTTGCCTTGCTTTGCCTAGCCGTGCGTTGTCGTGCATTAGCCTTGCCTTGCCTCACCGTGCCTTGCCTTGCGTTACCCTTTCCTTGCCTTGCCGTGCTTTGCCTAGCCTTGCGTTGTCGTGCCTTAGCCTTGTTTCCCCTTGCCGTGCCGTTCCTTCCGTTACTCTTGCCTTGCCTTGCTTTCTCTTGCATTCCTTACATTCCGTTACTCTTTCCTTGCCTTGCCGTGCATTGCCTAGCCTTCCGTTGTCGTGCATTAGCCTTGCATTTCCTGACCGTGCCTTGCCTTGCGTTACCCTTTCCTTGCCTTGCCGTGCTTTGCCTAGCCTTGCGTTGTCGTGCCTTAGCCTTGTTTCCCCTTGCCGTGCCGTTCCTTCCGTTACTCTTGCCTTGCCTTTCTTTCCCTTGCATTCCTTACATTCCGTTACTCTTTCCTTGCCTTGCCGTGCATTGCCTAGACTTGCGTTGTCGTGCCTTAGCCTTGCCTCGCCTGACCGTGACTTCCCTTGTGTTACCCTTTCCTTGCCTTGCCGTGCATTGCCTAGACGTGCGTTGTTGTGCATTAGCCTTGCCTTTCCTCACCGTGCCTTCCCTTGCGTTACCCTTTCCTTGCCTTGCCGTGCATTGCCTAGCCTTGCGTTGTCGTGCCTTAGCCTTGTCTCGCCTGACCCTGCCTTGCCTTGCGTTACCCTTTCCTTGCCTTGCCGTGCATTGCCTAGCTTGCGTTGTCGTGCCTTAGCCTTGTTTCCCCTTGCAGTGCCGTTCCTTACCTTACCCTTAACTTGCCTTGCTTTGCCTTGCCTTCCTTTCCTTCTGTTACTCTTTCCTTGCCTAGCCGTGCCTTGCCTTGCGTTGTCGTGCATTGCCTTGCCTCGACTACTTGCTTTGCTTACCCTTTCCTTGCCTTGCCGTGCATTGCCTAGCCTTGCGTTGTCGTGCCTTAGCCTTGCTTCCCCTTGCCGTGCCGTTCCTTCCGTTACTCTTGCCTTGCCTTGTTTCCCTTGCATTCCTTGCCTTCCGTTACTCTTTCCTTGCCTTGCCGTGCATTGCCTAGCCTTCCGTTGTCGTGCATTAGCCTTGCATTTCCTGACCGTGCCTTGCCTTGCGTTACCCTTTCCTTGCCTTGCCGTGCATTGCCTAGCTTGCGTTGTAGTGCCTTAGCCTTGTTTCCCCTTGCAGTGCCGTGCCTTTTGTTACACTTGCCTTGCCTTGCTTTACTTGCCTTCCATTCCTTCCGTTACTCGTTCCTTGCATAGCCGTGCACTGCCTAGCCTTGCGTTGTCGTGCATTAGCATTGCCTTGCCTGACCGTGCCTTGCCATGCGTTACCCTTTCCTTGCCTTGCCGTGCTTTGCCCAGCTTGCGTTGTCGTGCCTTAGCCTTGTTTCCCCTTGCCCTGCCGTTCCTTCCCTTACTCTTGACTTGCCTTGCTTTCCCTTGCCTTCCTTGCCTTCCGTTACTCTTTGCTTACCATCCGTGCATTGCCTAGCCTTCCGTTGTCGTGCCGTAGCCATGCCTCGCCTGACCGTGACTTCCCTTGCGTTACCCTTTCCTTGCCTTGCCGTCCATTGCCTAGCCGTGCGTTGTTGTGCATTAGCCTTGCCTTGCCTCACCGTGCCTTCCCTTACGTTACCCTTTCCTTGCCTTGCCGTGCATTGCCTAGCTTGCGTTGTCGTGCCTTACCCTTTTTTCCCCTTGCCGTGCCGTGCCTTTTGTTTCACTTGCCTTGCATTGCTTTGCCTTGCCTTCCTTTCCTTCTGTTACGCTTTCCTTCCCTAGCCGTGCACTGCCAAGCCTTGCGGTGTCGTGCATTAGCCTTGTTTCCCCTTGCCGTGCCGTGCCTTTTGTTTCACTTGCCTTGCATTGCTTTGCCTTGCCTTCCTTTCCTTCTGTTACGCTTTCCTTGCCTAGCCGTGCACTTCTAAGCCTTTCGTTGTCGTGCATTAGCCTTCCCTCGACTGACCGTGCCTGGCCTTGCGTTACCCTCTCCTTCCCTTGCCTTGCTTTGCCTAGCTGTTCGTTGTCGTGCATTAGCCTTGCCTTGCCTCACCGTGCCTTGCCTTACGTTACCCTTTCCTTGCCTTGCCGTGCATTGCCTAGCTTGCGTTGTCGTGCCTTACCCTTGTTTCTCCTTGCCGTGCCGTGCCTTTTGTTTCACTTGCCTTGCATTGCTTTGCCTTGCCTTCCTTTCCTTCTGTTACTCTTTCCTTGCCTAGCCTTGCACTGCCAAGCCTTGCGTTGTCGTGCATTAGCCTTGCCTCGACTGACCGTGCCTTGCCTTGCGTTACCCTTTCCTTGCCTTGCCGTGCATTGCCTAGCTTGCGTTGTCGTGCCTTACCTTGTTTCCCCTTGCCGTGCCGTTCCTTCCCTTACCCTTGCCTTGCCTTGCTTTGCCTTGCCTTCCTATCCTTCCGTTACTCTTTCCTTGCCTAGCCGTGCACTGCCTAGCCTTGCGTTGTCGTGCATTAGCCTTGCCTTCTCTGACCGTGCCTTGCCTTGCGTTACCCTTTCCTTGCCTTGCCGTGTATTGCCTAGCTTGCGTTGTCGTGCCTTACCCTTTTTTCCCCTTACCGTGCCGTGCCTTTTGTTTCACTTGCCTTGCATTGCTTTGCCTTGCATTCCTTTCCTTCTGTTACGCTTTCGTTGCCTAGCCGTGCACTGCTAAGCCTTGCGTTGTCGTGCATTAGCCTTCCTTCGACTGACCGTGCCTGGCCATGCGTTACCCTCTCCTTCCCTTGCCTTGCTTTGCCTAGCCGTGCGTTGTCGTGCATTAGCCTTGCATTTCCTGACCGTGCCTTGCCTTGCGTTATCCTTTCCTTGCCTTGCCGTGCATTGCCTAGCTTGCGTTGTCATGCCTTAGCCTTGTTTCCCCTTGCCGTGCCGTTCCTTCTGTTACTCTTGCCTTGCCTTGCTTTCCCTTGCATTCCTTACATTCCGTTACTCTTTCCTTGCCTTGCCATGCATTGCCTAGCCTTGCGTTGTCGTGCCTTAGCCTTGCCTCGCCTGACCGTGACTTCCCTTGCGTTACCCTTTCCTTGCCTTGCCGTGCATTGCCTAGCTTGCCTTGTCGTGCCTTAGCCTTGTTTCCCCTTGCAGTGCCGTTCCTTACCTTACCCTTAACTTGCCTTGCTTTCCCTTGCCTTCCTTGCATTCCGATACTCTTTGCTTACCTTCCGTGCATTGCCTAGCCTTGCGTTGTCGTGCCTTATCCTTCCCTCGCCTGACAGAGCCTTGCCTTGCGTTACCCTTTCCTTGCCTTGCCGTGCATTGCCTAGCCTTGCGTTGTTGTGCATTAGCCTTGCCTTGCTTGACCGTGCCTTGCCTTGCGTTACCCTTTCCTTGCCTTGCCGTGCATAGCCTAGCTTGCGTTGTCATGCCTTAGCCCTGTTTCCCCTTGCCGTGCCGTTCCTTCCCTTACCCTTAACTTGCCTTGTTTTCCCTTGCCTTCCTTGCCTTCCGTTACTCTTTGCTTGCCTTCCGTGGACTGCCTAGCCTTGCGTTTTCGTGCCTTAACCTTGACTTGCCTCACCGTGCCTTGCCTTTCGTTACCCTTTCCTTGCCTGGCCGTGCATTGCCTAGCCGTGCGTAGCCGTGCCTTAGCCTTGTTTCCCCTTGCCGAGCCGTTCCTTCCGTTAACCTTGCCCTGCCTTGCTTTCCCTTGCCTTCCTTCCGTTCCGTTACTCCTTGCTTGCCTTACCTGCATTGCCTAGCATTGCGTTGTCGTGCCTTAGCCTTGCCTCGCCTGACCGTGACTTCACTTGCGTTACCCTTTCCTTGCCTTGCCGTGCATTGCCTAGCCGTGCGTTGTTGTGCATTAGCCTTGCCTTGCCTCACCGTGCCTTGCCTTCCGTTACCCTTTCCTTGCCTTGCCGTGCTTTGCCTAGTTTGCGTTGTCGTGCCTTACCCTTTTTTCCCCTTGCCGTACCGTGCCTTTTGTTTCACTTGCCTTGCATTGCTTTGCCTTTCCTTCCTTTCCTTCTGTTACGCTTTTATTGCCTAGCCGTGCACTGCCAAGCCTTGCGATGTCGTGCATTAGCCTTGCCTTGACTGACCGTGCTTTTCCTTGCGTTACCCTTTCCTTGCCTTGCCGTGCATTGCCTAGCTTGCGTTGTCGTGCCTTAGCCTTGTTTCCCCTTGCCGTGCCGTGCCTTTTGTTTCACTTGCCTTGCATTGCTTTGCCTTGCCTTCCTTTCCTTCTGTTACGCTTTCCTTGCCTAGCCGTGCACTGCCAAGCCTTGCGTTGTCGTGCATTAGCCTTCCCTCCACTGACCGTGCCTGGCCTTGCGTTACCCTCTCCTTCCCTTGCCTTCCTTTGCCTAGCCGTGCGTTGTCGTGCATTAGCCTTGCCTTGCCTCACCGTGCCTTGCCTTGCGTTACCCTTTCCTTGCCTTGCCGTGCTTTGCCTAGCCTTGCGTTGTCGTGCCTTAGCCTTGTTTGCCCTTGCCGTGCCGTTCCTTCCGTTACTCTTGCCTTGCCTTGCTTTCCCTTGCATTCCTTACATTCCGTTACTCTTTCCTTGCCTTGCCGTGCATTGCCTAGCCTTCCGTTGTCGTGCATTAGCCTTGCATTTCCTGACCGTGCCTTGCCTTGCGTTACCCTTTCCTTGCCTTGCCCTGCATTGCCTAGCTTGCCTTGTCGTGCCTTAGCCTTGTTTCCCCTTGCAGTGCCGTTCCTTCCGTTAACCTTGCCTTGCCTTGCTTTCCCTTGCCTTCCTTCCGTTCCGTTACTCCTTGCTTGCCTTACCTGCATTGCCTAGCCTTGCGTTGTCGTGCCTTATCCTTGCCTCGCCTGACAGAGCCTTGCCTTGCGTTACCCTTTCCTTGCCTTGCCGTGCTTTGCCTAGCCTTGCGTTGTCGTGCCTTAGCCTTGTTTCCCCTTGCCGTGCCGTTCCTTCCGTTACTCTTGCCTTGCCTTGCTTTCCCTTGCATTCCTTACATTCCGTTACTCTTTCCTTGCCTTGCCGTGCATTGCCTAGCTTGCGTTGTCGTGCCTTAGCCTTGTTTCCCCTTGCCGTGCCGTTCCTTCTGTTACTCTTGCCTTGCCTTGCTTTCCCTTGCATTCCTTACATTCCGTTACTCTTTCCTTGCCTTGCCATGCATTGCCTAGCCTTGCGTTGTCGTGCCTTAGCCTTGCCTCGCCTGACCGTGACTTCCCTTGCGTTACCCTTTCCTTGCCTTGCCGTGCATTGCCTAGCTTGCGTTGTCGTGCCTTACCCTTTTTCCCCTTACCGTGCCGTGCCTTTTGTTTCACTTGCCTTGCATTGCTTTGCCTTGCCTTCCTTTCCTTTTGTTACGCTTTCCTTCCCTAGCCGTGCACTGCCAAGCCTTGCGATGTCGTGCATTAGCCTTGCCTTGACTGACCGTGCTTTGCCTTGCGTTACCCTTTCCTTGCCTTGCCGTGCATTGCCTAGCTTGCGTTGTCGTGCCTTAGCCTTGTTTCCCCTTGCCGTGCCGTGCCTTTTGTTTCACTTGCCTTGCATTGCTTTGCCTTGCCTTCCTTTCCTTCTGTTACGCTTTCCTTGCCTAGCCGTGCACTGCCAAGCCTTGCGTTGTCGTGCATTAGCCTTCCCTCGACTGACCGTGCCTGGCCTTGCGTTACCCTCTCCTTCCCTTGCCTTGCTTTGCCTAGCCGTGCGTTGTCGTGCATTAGCCTTGCCTTGCCTCACCGTGCCTTGCCTTGCGTTACCCTTTCCTTGCCTTGCCGTGCTTTGCCTAGCCTTGCGTTGTCGTGCCTTAGCCTTGTTTCCCCTTGCCGTGCCGTTCCTTCCGTTACTCTTGCCTTGCCTTGCTATCCCTTGCATTCCTTACATTCCGTTACTCTTTCCTTGCCTTGCCGTGCATTGCCTAGCCTTCCGTTGTCGTGCATTAGCCTTGCATTTCCTCACCGTGCCTTGCCTTGCGTTACCCTTTCCTTGCCTTGCCGTGCATTGCCTAGCTTGCGTTGTCGTGCCTTAGCCTTGTTTCCCCTTGCAGTGCCGTTCCTTACCTTACCCTTAACTTGCCTTGCTTTCCCTTGCCTTCCTTGCCTTCCGATACTCTTTGCTTACCTTCCGTGCATTGCCTAGCCTTGCGTTGTCGTGCCTTAGCCTTGCCTCGCCTGACAGAGCCTTGCCTTGCGTTACCCCTTCCTTGCCTTGCCGTGCATTGCATAGACGTGCGTTGTTGTGCATTAGCCTTGCCTTTCCTCACCGTGCCTTGCCTTGCGTTACCCTTTCCTTGCCTTGCCGTGCATTGCCTAGCTTGCGTTGTCGTGCCTTAGCCTTGTTTCCCCTTGCCGTGCCGTGCCTTTTGTTACACTTGCCTTGCCTTGCTTTGCCTTGCCTTCCATTCCTTCCGTTACTCGTTCCTTGCCTAGCCGTGCACTGCCTAGCCTTGCGTTGTCGTGCATTAGCCTTGCCTTGCCTGACCGTGCCTTGCCATGCGTTACCCTTTCCTTGCCTTGCCGTGCTTTGCCCAGCTTGCGTTGTCGTGCCTTAGCCTTGTTTCCCCTTGCCCTGCCGTTCCTTCCCTTACTCTTGACTTGCCTTGCTTTCCCTTGCCTTCCTTGCCTTCCGTTACTCTTTGCTTACCATCCGTGCATTGCCTAGCCTTGCGTTGTCGTGCCGTAGCCATGCCTCGCCTGACCGTGACTTCCCTTGCGTTACCCTTTCCTTGCCTTGCCGTCCATTGCCTAGCCGTGCGTTGTTGTGCATTAGCCTTGCCTTGCCTCACCGTGCCTTCCCTTACGTTACCCTTTCCTTGCCTTGCCGTGCATTGCCTAGCTTGCGTTGTCGTACCTTACTCTTTTTTCCCCTTGCCGTGCCGTGCCTTTTGTTTCACTTGCCTTGCATTGCTTTGCCTTGCCTTCCTTTCCTTCTGTTACGCTTTCCTTCCCTAGCCGTGCACTGCCAAGCCTTGCGGTGTCGTGCATTAGCCTTGCCTCGACTGACCCTGCCTTGCCTTGCGTTACCCTTTCCTTGCCTTGCCGTGCATTGCCTAGCCTTGCGTTGTCGTGCATTAGCCTTGCCTTGCCTGACCGTGCCTTTGCCTTGCGTTACCCTTTCCTTGCCTTGCCGTGCATTGCCTAGCTTGCGTTGTCATGCCTTAGCCCTGTTTCCCCTTGCCGTGCCGTTCCTTCCCTTACCCTTAACTTGCCTTGCTTTCCCTTGCCTTCCTTGCCTTCCGTTACTCTTTGCTTGCCTTCCGTGCACTGCCTAGCCTTGCGTTTTCGTGCCTTAGCCTTGACTTGCCTCACCGTGCCTTGCCTTTCGTTACCCTTTCCTTGCCTGGCCATGCATTGCCTAGCCGTGCGTAGCCGTGCCTTAGACTTGTTTCCCCTTGCCGAGCCGTTCCTTCCGTTAACCTTGCCTTGCCTTGCTTTCCCTTGCCTTCCTTCCCTTCCGTTACTCTTTGCTTACCTGCCGTGCATTGCCTAGCCTTGCGTTGTCGTGCCTTAGCCTTGTCTCGCCTGACCCTGCATTGCCTTGCGTTACCCTTTCCTTGCCTTGCCGTGCATTGCCTAGCTTGCGTTGTCGTGCCTTACCCTTTTTTCCCCTTGCCGTGCCGTGCCTTTTGTTTCACTTGCCTTGCATTGCTTTGCCTTGCCTTCCTTTCCTTCTGTTACGCTTTCCTTCCCTAGCCGTGCACTGCCAAGCCTTGCGGTGTCGTGCATTAGCCTTGCCTCGACTGACCCTGCCTTGCCTTGCGTTACCCTTTCCTTGCCTTGCCGTGCATTGCCTAGCCTTGCGTTGTCGTGCATTAGCCTTGCCTTGCCTGACCGTGCCTTGCCTTGCGTTACCCTTTCCTTGCCTTGCCGTGCTTTGCCCAGCTTGCGTTGTCGTGCCTTAGCCTTGTTTCCCCTTGCCGTGCCGTTCCTTCCCTTACTCTTGACTTGGCTTGCTTTCCCTTGCCTTCCTTGCCTTCCGTTACTCTTTGTTTACCATCCGTGCATTGCCTAGCCTTGCGTTGTCGTGCCGTAGCCTTGCCTCGCCTGACCGTGACTTCCCTTGCGTTACCCTTTCCTTGCCTTGCCGTCCATTTCCTAGCCGTGCGTTTTTGTGCATTAGCCTTGACTTGCCTCACCGTGCCTTGCCTTGCGTTACCCTTTCCTTGCCTTGCCGTGCATTGCCTAGCTTGCGTTGTCGTGCCTTAGCCTTGTTTCCCCTTGCCGTGCCGTGCCTTTTGTTACACTTGCCTTGCCTTGCTTTGCCTTGCCTTCCATTCCTTCCGTTACTCGTTCCTTGCCTAGCCGTGCACTGCCTAGCCTTGCGTTGTCGTGCATTAGCCTTGCCTTGCCTGACCGTGCCTTGCCATGCGTTACCCTTTCCTTGCCTTGCCGTGCTTTGCCCAGCTTGCGTTGTCGTGCCTTAGCCTTGTTTCCCCTTGCCGTGCCGTTCCTTCCCTTACTCTTGACTTGCCTTGCTTTCCCTTGCCTTCCTTGCCTTCCGTTGCTCTTTGCTTACCTTCCGTGCATTGCCTAGCCTTGCGTTGTCGTGACTTAGCCTTGCCTCGCCTGACCGTGACTTCCCTTGCGTTACCCTTTCCTTGCCTTGCCGTGCATTGCCTAGCCGTGCGTAGCCGTGCCTTAGCCTTCTTTCCCCTTGCCGAGCCGTTCCTTCCGTTAACCTTGCCTTGCCTTGCTTTCCCTTGCATTCCTTCCGTTCCGTTACTCCTTGCTTGCCTTACCTGCATTGCCTAGCCTTGCGTTGTCGTGCCTTAGCCTTGCCTCGCCTGACCGTGACTTCACTTGCGTTACCCTTTCCGTGCCTTGCCGTGCATTGCCTAGCCGTGCGTTGTTGTGCATTAGCCTTGCCTTGCCTCACCGTGCCTTGCCTTGCGTTACCCTTTCCTTGCCTTGCCGTGCATTGCCTAGCTTGCGTTGTCGTGCCTTACCCTTGTTTCCCCTTGCCGTGCCGTGCCTTTTGTTTCACTTGCCTTGCATTGCTTTGCCTTGCGTTCCTTTCCTTCTGTTACTCGTTCCTTGCCTAGCCGTGCACTGCCAAGCCTTGCGTTGTCGTGCATTAGCCTTGCCTCGACTGACACTGCCTTGCCTTGCGTTGCCCTTTCCTTGCCTTGCCGTGCATTGCCTAGCTTGCGTTGTCGTGCCTTAGCCTTGTTTCCCCTTGCCGTGCCGTGCCATTTGGTTCACTTGCCTTGCCTTGCTTTGCCTTGCCTTTCATTCCTTCCGTTACTCGTTCCTTGCCTAGCCGTGCACTGCCTAGCCTTGCGTTGTCGTGCATTAGCCTTGCCTTGCTTGACCGTGCCTTGCCTTGCGTTACCCTTTCCTTGCCTTGCCTTGCTTTGCCTAGCTTGCGTTGTCGTGCCTTAGCCTTGTTTCCCCTTGCCGTGCCGTTCCTTCCGTTACTCTTGCCTTGCCTTGCTTTCCCTTGCATTCCTTACATTCCGTTACTCTTTCCTTGCCTTGCCGTGCATTGCCTAGACGTGCGTTGTTGTGCATTAGCCTTGCCTTTCCTGACCGTGCCTTGCCTTGCGTTACCCTTTCCTTGCCTTGCCGTGCATTGCCTAGCCTTGCGTTGTCGTGCCTTAGCCTTGTCTCGCCTGACCCTGCCTTGCCTTGCGTTACCCTTTCCTTGCCTTGCCGTGCATTGCCTAGCTTGCGTTGTCGTGCCTTAGCCTTGTTTCCCCTTGCCGTGCCGTGCCTTTTGTTACACTTGCCTTGCCTTGCTTTGCCTTGCCTTCCATTCCTTCCGTTACTCGTTCCTTGCCTAGCCGTGCACTGCCTAGCCTTGCGTTGTCATGCATTAGCCTTGCCTTGCCTGACCGTGCCTTGCTTGCGTTACCCTTTCCTTGCCTTGCCGTGGTTTGCCCAGCTTGCGTTGTCGTGCCTTAGCCTTGTTTCCCCTTGCCCTGCCGTTCCTTCCCTTACTCTTCACTTGCCTTGCTTTCCCTTCCCTTCCTTGCCTTCCGTTACTCTTTGCTTACCATCCGTGCATTGCCTAGCCTTGCGTTGTCGTGCCGTAGCCATGCCTCGCCTGACCGTGACTTCCCTTGCGTTACTCTTTCCTTGCCTTGCCGTCCATTGCCTAGCCGTGCGTTGTTGTGCATTAGCCTTGCTTTGCCTCACCGTGCGTTCCCTTACGTTACCCTTTCCTTGCCTTGCCGTGCATTGCCTAGCTTGCGTTGTCGTGCCTTACCCTTTTTTCCCCTTGCCGTGCCGTGCCTTTTGTTTCACTTGCCTTGCATTGCTTTGCCTTGCCTTCCTTTCTTTCTGTTACGCTTTCCTTCCCTAGCCGTGCACTGCCAAGCCTTGCGTTGTCGTGCATTAGCCTTGCCTCGACTGACCGTGCCTTGCCTTGCGTTACACTTTCCTTGCCTTGCCGTGCATTGCCTAGCTTGCGTTGTCGTGCCTTATCCTTGTTTCCCCTTGCCGTGCCGTGCCTTTTGTTTCACTTGCCTTGCATTGCTTTGCCTTGCCTTCCTTTCCTTCTGTTACGCTTTCCTTGCCTAGCCGTGCCCTGCTAAGCCTTGAGTTGTCCTGCATTAGCCTTCCCTCGACTGACCGTGCCTGGCCTTGCGTTACCCTCTCCTTCCCTTGCCTTGCTTTGCCTAGCCGTGCGTTGACGTGCATTAGCCTTGCCATGCCTCACCGTGCCTTGCCTTGAGTTACCCTTTCCTTGCCTTGCCGTGCTTTGCCTAGCCTTGCGTTGTCGTGCCTTAGCCTTGTTTCCCCTTGCCGTGCCGTTCCTTCCGTTACTCTTGCCTTGCCTTGCTTTCCCTTGCATTCCTTACATTCCGTTACTCTTTCCTTGCCTTGCCGTGCATTGCCTAGCCTTCCGTTGTCGTGCATTAGCCTTGCATTTCCTGACCGTGCCTTGCCTTGCGTTACCCTTTCCTTGCCTTGCCGTGCATTGCCTAGCTTGCGTTGTCGTGCCTTAGCCTTGTTTCCCCTTGCCGTGCCGTTCCTTCTGTTACTCTTGCCTTGCCTTGCTTTCCCTTGCATTCCTTACATTCCGTTACTCTTTCCTTGCCTTGCCGTGCATTGCCTAGACTTGCGTTGTCGTGCCTTAGCCTTGCCTCGCCTGACCGTGACTTCCCTTGTGTTACCCTTTCCTTGCCTTGCCGTGCATTGCCTAGACGTGCGTTGTTGTGCATTAGCCTTGCCTTTCCTCACCGTGCCTTCCCTTGCGTTACCCTTTCCTTGCCTTGCCGTGCATTGCCTAGCCTTGCGTTGTCGTGCCTTAGCCTTGTCTCGCCTGACCCTGCCTTGCCTTGCGTTACCCTTTCCTTGCCTTGCCGTGCATTGCCTAGCTTGCGTTGTCGTGCCTTAGCCTTGTTTCCCCTTGCAGTGCCGTTCCTTACCTTACCCTTAACTTGCCTTGCTTTCCCTTGCCTTCCTTGCCTTCCGATACTCTTTGCTTACCTTCCGTGCATTGCCTAGCCTTGCGTTGTCGTGCCTTAGCCTTGCCTCGCCTGACAGAGACTTGCCTTGCGTTACCCTTTCCTTGCCTTGCCGTGCATTGCATAGACGTGCGTTGTTGTGCATTAGCCTTGCCTTTCCTCACCGTGCCTTGCCTTGCGTTACCCTTTCCTTGCCTTGCCGTGCATTGCCTAGCTTGCGTTGTCGTGCCTTAGCCTTGTTTCCCCTTGCCGTGCCGTGCCTTTTGTTACACTTGCCTTGCCTTGCTTTCCCTTGCCTTCCATTCCTTCCGTTACTCGTTCCTTGCATAGCCGTGCACTGCCTAGCCTTGCGTTGTCGTGCATTAGCCTTGCCTTGCCTGACCGTGCCTTGCCATGCGTTACCCTTTCCTTGCCTTGCCGTGCTTTGCCCAGCTTGCGTTGTCGTGCCTTAGCCTTGTTTCCCCTTGCCCTGCCGTTCCTTCCCTTACTCTTGACTTGCCTTGCTTTCCCTTGCCTTCCTTGCCTTCCGTTACTCTTTGCTTACCATCCGTGCATTGCCTAGCCTTGCGTTGTCGTGCCGTAGCCATGCCTCGCCTGACCGTGACTTCCCTTGCGTTACCCTTTCCTTGCCTTGCCGTCCATTGCCTAGCCGTGCGTTGTTGTGCATTAGCCTTGCCTTGCCTCACCGTGCCTTCCCTTACGTTACCCTTTCCTTGCCTTGCCGTGCATTGCCTAGCTTGCGTTGTCGTGCCTTACCCTTTTTTCCCCTTGCCGTGCCGTGCCTTTTGTTTCACTTGCCTTGCATTGCTTTGCCTTGCCTTCCTTTCCTTCTGTTACGCTTTCCTTCCCTAGCCGTGCACTGCCAAGCCTTGCGGTGTCGTGCATTAGCCTTGCCTCGACTGACCCTGCCTTGCCTTGCGTTACCCTTTCCTTGCCTTGCCGTGCATTGCCTAGGCTTGCGTTGTCGTGCATTAGCCTTGCCTTGCCTGACCGTGCCTTTGCCTTGCGTTACCCTTTCCTTGCCTTGCCGTGCATTGCCTAGCTTGCGTTGTCATGCCTTAGCCCTGTTTCCCCTTGCCGTGCCGTTCCTTCCCTTACCCTTAACTTGCCTTGCTTTCCCTTGCCTTCCTTGCCTTCCGTTACTCTTTGCTTGCCTTCCGTGCACTGCCTAGCCTTGCGTTTTCGTGCCTTAGCCTTGACTTGCCTCACCGTGCCTTGCCTTTCGTTACCCTTTCCTTGCCTGGCCGTGCATTGCCTAGCCGTGCGTAGCCGTGCCTTAGACTTGTTTCCCCTTGCCGAGCCGTTCCTTCCGTTAACCTTGCCTTGCCTTGCTTTCCCTTGCCTTCCTTCCCTTCCGTTACTCTTTGCTTACCTGCCGTGCATTGCCTAGCCTTGCGTTGTCGTGCCTTAGCCTTGTCTCGCCTGACCCTGCATTGCCTTGCGTTACCCTTTCCTTGCCTTGCCGTGCATTGCCTAGCTTGCGTTGTCGTGCCTTAGCCTTGTTTCCCCTTGCCGTGCCGTGCCTTTTGTTACACTTGCCTTGCCTTGCTTTGCCTTGCCTTCCATTCCTTCCGTTACTCGTTCCTTGCCTAGCCGTGCACTGCCTAGCCTTGCGTTGTCGTGCATTAGCCTTGCCTTGCCTGACCGTGCCTTGCCATGCGTTACCCTTTCCTTGCCTTGCCGTGCTTTGCCCAGCTTGCGTTGTCGTGCCTTAGCCTTGTTTCCCCTTGCCGTGCCGTTCCTTCCCTTACTCTTGACTTGCCTTGCTTTCCCTTGCCTTCCTTGCCTTCCGTTGCTCTTTGCTTACCTTCCGTGCATTGCCTAGCCTTGCGTTGTCGTGACTTAGCCTTGCCTCGCCTGACCGTGACTTCCCTTGCGTTACCCTTTCCTTGCCTTGCCGTGCATTGCCTAGCCGTGCGTAGCCGTGCCTTAGCCTTCTTTCCCCTTGCCGAGCCTTTCCTTCCGTTAACCTTGCCTTGCCTTGCTTTCCCTTGCATTCCTTCCGTTCCGTTACTCCTTGTTTGCCTTACCTGCATTGCCTAGCCTTGCGTTGTCGTGCCTTAGCCTTGCCTCGCCTGACCGTGACTTCACTTGCGTTACCCTTTCCGTGCCTTGCCGTGCATTGCCTAGCCGTGCGTTGTTGTGCATTAGCCTTGCCTTGCCTCACCGTGCCTTGCCTTGCGTTACCCTTTCCTTGCCTTGCCTTGCATTGCCTAGCTTGCGTTGTCGTGCCTTACCCTTGTTTCCCCTTGCCGTGCCGTGCCTTTTGTTTCACTTGCCTTGCATTGCTTTGCCTTGCGTTCCTTTCCTTCTGTTACTCGTTCCTTGCCTAGCCGTGCACTGCCAAGCCTTGCGTTGTCGTGCATTAGCCTTGCCTCGACTGACACTGCCTTGCCTTGCGTTGCCCTTTCCTTGCCTTGCCGTGCATTGCCTAGCTTGCGTTGTCGTGCCTTAGCCTTGTTTCCCCTTGCCGTGCCTTGCCATTTGGTTCACTTGCCTTGCCTTGCTTTGCCTTGCCTTTCATTCCTTCCGTTACTCGTTCCTTGCCTAGCCGTGCACTGCCTAGCCTTGCGTTGTCGTGCATTAGCCTTGCCTTGCTTGACCGTGCCTTGCCTTGCGTTACCCTTTCCTTGCCTTGCCTTGCTTTGCCTAGCTTGCGTTTTCGTGCCTTAGCCTTGTTTCCCCTTGCCGTGCCGTTCCTTCCCTTACTCTTAAGTTGCCTTGCTTTCCCTTGACTTCCTTGCCTTCCGTTACTCTTTGCTTGCCTTCCGTGCATTGCCTAGCCTTCCGTTGTCGTGCCTTAGCCTTGCCTCGCTTGACCGTGCCTTGCCTTGCGTTACCCTCTCCTTCCCTTTCCTTGCTTTGCCTAGCCGTGCGTTGTCGTGCATTAGCCTTGCCTTGCCTCACCGTGCCTTGCCTTGCGTTACCCTTTCCTTGCCTTGCCGTGCTTTGCCTAGCCTTGCGTTGTCGTGCCTTAGCCTTGTTTCCCCTTGCCGTGCCGTTCCTTCCGTTACTCTTGCCTTGCCTTGCTTTCCCTTGCATTCCTTACATTCCGTTACTCTTTCCTTGCCTTGCCGTGCATTGCCTAGCCTTCCGTTGTCGTGCATTAGCCTTGCCTTTCCTGACCGTGCCTTGCCTTGCGTTACCCTTTCCTTGCCTTGCCGTGCATTGCCTAGCCTTGCTTTGTCGTGCCTTAGCCTTGTCTCGCCTGACCCTGCCTTGCCTTGCGTTACCCTTTCCTTGCCTTGCCGTGCATTGCCTAGCTTGCGTTGTCGTGCCTTAGCCTTGTTTCCCCTTGCCGTGCCGTGCCTTTTGTTACACTTGCCTTGCCTTGCTTTGCCTTGCCTTCCATTCCTTCCGTTACTCGTTCCTTGCCTAGCCGTGCACTGCCTAGCCTTGCGTTGTCGTGCATTAGCCTTGCCTTGCCTGACCGTGCCTTGCCTTGCGTTACCCTTTCCTTGCCTTGCCGTGCTTTGCCCAGCTTGCGTTGTCGTGCCTTAGCCTTGTTTCCCCTTGCCCTGCCGTTCCTTCCCTTACTCTTCACTTGCCTTGCTTTCCCTTGCCTTCCTTGCCTTCCGTTACTCTTTGCTTACCATCCGTGCATTGCCTAGGCTTGCGTTGTCGTGCCGTAGCCATGCCTCGCCTGACCGTGACTTCCCTTGCGTTACCCTTTCCTTGCCTTGCCGTCCATTGCCTAGCCGTGCGTTGTTGTGCATTAGCCTTGCCTTGCCTCACCGTGCGTTCCCTTACGTTACCCTTTCCTTGCCTTGCCGTGCATTGCCTAGCTTGCGTTGTCGTGCCTTACCCTTTTTTCCCCTTGCCGTGCCGTGCCTTTTGTTTCAATTGCCTTGCATTGCTTTGCCTTGCCTTCCTTTCTTTCTGTTACGCTTTCCTTCCCTAGCCGTGCACTGCCAAGCCTTGCGTTGTCGTGCATTAGCCTTGCCTCGACTGACCGTGCCTTGCCTTGCGTTACACTTTCCTTGCCTTGCCGTGCATTGCCTAGCTTGCGTTGTCGTGCCTTATCCTTGTTTCCCCTTGCCGTGCCGTGCCTTTTGTTTCACTTGCCTTGCATTGCTTTGCCTTGCCTTCCTTTCCTTCTGTTACGCTTTCCTTGCCTAGCCGTGCCCTGCTAAGCCTTGCGTTGTCCTGCATTAGCCTTCCCTCGACTGACCGTGCCTGGCCTTGCGTTACCCTCTCCTTCCCTTGCCTTGCTTTGCCTAGCCGTGCGTTGACGTGCATTAGCCTTGCCATGCCTCACCGTGCCTTGCCTTGAGTTACCCTTTCCTTGCCTTGCCGTGCTTTGCCTAGCCTTGCGTTGTCGTGCCTTAGCCTTGTTTCCCCTTGCCGTGCCGTTCCTTCCGTTACTCTTGCCTTGCCTTGCTTTCCCTTGCATTCCTTACATTCCGTTACTCTTTCCTTGCCTTGCCGTGCATTGCCTAGCCTTCCGTTGTCGTGCATTAGCCTTGCATTTCCTGACCGTGCCTTGCCTTGCGTTACCCTTTCCTTGCCTTGCCGTGCATTGCCTAGCTTGCGTTGTCGTGCCTTAGCCTTGTTTCCCCTTGCCGTGCCGTTCCTTCTGTTACTCTTGCCTTGCCTTGCTTTCCCTTGCATTCCTTACATTCCGTTACTCTTTCCTTGCCTTGCCGTGCATTGCCTAGACTTGCGTTGTCGTGCCTTAGCCTTGCCTCGCCTGACCGTGACTTCCCTTGCGTTACCCTTTCCTTGCCTTGCCGTGCATTGCCTAGACGTGCGTTGTTGTGCATTAGCCTTGCCTTTCCTCACCGTGCCTTCCCTTGCGTTACCCTTTCCTTGCCTTGCCGTGCATTGCCTAGCCTTGCGTTGTCGTGCCTTAGCCTTGTCTCGCCTGACCCTGCCTTGCCTTGCGTTACCCTTTCCTTGCCTTGCCGTGCATTGCCTAGCTTGCGTTGTCGTGCCTTAGCCTTGTTTCCCCTTGCCGTGCCGTGCCTTTTGTTACACTTGCCTTGCCTTGCTTTGCCTTGCCTTCCATTCCTTCCGTTACTCGTTCCTTGCCTAGCCGTGCACTGCCTAGCCTTGCGTTGTCGTGCATTAGCCTTGCCTTGCCTGACCGTGCCTTGCCTTGCGTTACCCTTTCCTTGCCTTGCCGTGCTTTGCCCAGCTTGCGTTGTCGTGCCTTAGCCTTGTTTCCCCTTGCCGTGCCGTTCCTTCCCTTACTCTTGACTTGCCTTGCTTTCCCTTGCCTTCCTTGCCTTGCGTTACCCTTTCCTTGCCTTCCCGTGCATTGCCTAGCTTGCGTTGTCGTGCCATACCCTTTTTTCCCCTTACCGTGCCGTGCCTTTTGTTTCACTTGCCTTGCATTGCTTTGCCTTGCCTTCCTTTCCTTCTGTTACGCTTTCGTTGCCTAGCCGTGCACTGCTAAGCCTTGCGTTGTCGTGCATTAGCCTTCACTCGACTGACCGTGCCTGGCCTTGCGTTACCCTCTCCTTCCCTTGCCTTGCTTTGCCTAGCCGTGCGTTGTCGAGCATTAGCCTTGCCATGCCTCACCGTGCCTTGCCTTGCGTTACCCTTTCCTTGCCTTGCCGTGCTTTGCCTAGCCTTGCGTTGTCGTGCCTTAGCCTTGTTTCCCCTTGCCGTGCCGTTCCTTCCGTTACTCTTGCCTTGCCTTGCTTTCCCTTGCATTCCTTACATTCCGTTACTCTTTCCTTGCCTTGCCGTGCATTGCCTAGGCTTCCGTTGTCGTGCATTAGCCTTGCATTTCCTGACCGTGCCTTGCCTTGCGTTACCCTTTCCTTGCCTTGCCGTGCATTGCCTAGCTTGCGTTGTCGTGCCTTAGCCTTGTTTCCCCTTGCCGTGCCGTTCCTTCTGTTACTCTTGCCTTGCCTTGCTTTCCCTTGCATTCCTTACATTCCGTTACTCTTTCCTTGCCTTGCCGTGCATTGCCTAGACTTGCGTTGTCGTGCCTTAGCCTTGCCTCGCCTGACCGTGACTTCCCTTGCGTTACCCTTTCCTTGCCTTGCCGTGCATTGCCTAGACGTGCGTTGTTGTGCATTAGCCTTGCCTTTCCTCTACGTGCCTTGCCTTCCGGTACCCTTTCCTTGCCTTGCCGTGCTTTGCCCAGCTTGCGTTGTCGTGCCTTAGCCTTCTTTCCCCTTGCCGTGCCGTTCCTTCCCTTACTCTTGACTTGCCTTGCTTTCCCTTGCCTTCCTTGCCTTCCGTTACTCTTTGCTTACCATCCGTGCATTGCCTAGCCTTGAGTTGTCATGCCGTAGCCTTGCCTCGCCTGACCGTGACTTCCCTTGCGTTACCCTTTCCTTGCCTTGCCGTCCATTGCCTAGCCGTGCGTTGTTGTGCATTAGCCTTGCCTTGCCTCACCGTGCCTTGCCTTACGTTACCCTTTCCTTGCCTTGCCGTGCATTGCCTAGCTTGCGTTGTCGTGCCTTACCCTTGTTTCTCCTTGCCGTGCCGTGCCTTTTGTTTCACTTGCCTTGTATTGCTTTGCCTTGCCTTCCTTTCCTTCTGTTACTCTTTCCTTGCCTAGCCTTGCACTGCCACGCCTTGCGTTGTCGTGCATTAGCCTTGCCTCGACTGACCGTGCCTTGCCTTCCGTTACCCTTTCCTTGCCTTGCCGTGCATTGCCTAGCTTGCGTTGTCGTGCCTTACCTTGTTTCCCCTTGCCGTGCCGTGCCGTTTGTTACACTTCCCTTGCCTTGCTTTGCCTTGCCTTCCTATCCTTCCGTTACTCTTTCCTTGCCTAGCCGTGCACTGCCTAGCCTTGCGTTGTCGTGCATTAGCCTTGCCTCGCCTGATCGTGCCTTGCCTTGCGTTACCCTTTCCTTGCCTTGCCGTGCATTGCCTAGCTTGCGTTGTCGTGCCTTAGCCTTGTTTCCCCTTGCCGTGCCGTTCCTTCCCTTACCCTTGCCTTGCCTTGCTTTCCCTTGCCTTCCTTGCCTTCCGTTACTCTTTCCTTGCCTTACCGTGCATTGCCTACCCTTGCGTTGTCGTGCATTAGCCTTGCCTTCTCTGACCGTGCCTTGCCTTGCGTTACCCTTTCCTTGCCTTGCCGTGCATTGCCTAGCTTGCGTTGTCGTGCCTTACCTTGTTTCCCCTTGCCGTGCCGTGCCGTTTGTTACACTTCCCTTGACTTGCTTTGCCTTGCCTTCCTATCCTTCCGTTACTCTTTCCTTGCCTAGCCGTGCATTGCCTAGCCTTGCGTTGTCGTGCCTCAGCCTTGCCTCGCCTGACCGTGACTTCCCTTGCGTTACCCTTTCCTTGCCTTGCCGTGCATTGCCTAGACGTGCGTTGTTGTGCATTAGCCTTGCCTTTCCTCACCGTGCCTTCCCTTGCGTTACCCTTTCCTTGCCTTGCCGTGCATTGCCTAGCCTTGCGTTGTCGTGCCTTAGCCTTGTCTCGCCTGACCCTGCCTTGCCTTACGTTACCATTTCCTTGCCTTGCCGTGCATTGCCTAGCTTGCGTTGTCGTGCTTTAGCCTTGTTTCCCCTTGCCGTGCCGTGCCTTTTGTTACACTTGCCTTGCCTTGCTTTGCCTTGCCTTCCATTCCTTCCGTTACTCGTTCCTTGCCTAGCCGTGCACTGCCTAGCCTTGCGTTGTCGTGCATTAGCCTTGCCTTGCCTGACCGTGCCTTGCCTTGCGTTACCCTTTCCTTGCCTTGCCGTGCTTTGCCCAGCTTGCGTTGTCGTGCCTTAGCCTTGTTTCCCCTTGCCGTGCCGTTCCTTCGGTTACTCTTGCCTTGCCTTGCTTTCCCTTGCATTCCTTACATTCCGTTACTCTTTCCTTGCCTTGCCGTGCATTGCCTAGCCTTGCGTTGTCGTGCCTTAGCCTTGCCTCGCCTGACCGTGACTTCCCTTGCGTTACCCTTTCCTTACCTTGCCGTCCATTGCCTAGCCGTGCGTTGTTGTGCATTAGCCTTGCCTTGCCTCACCGTGCCTTGCCTTACGTTACCCTTTCCTTGCCTTGCCGTGCATTGCCTAGCTTGCGTTGTCGTGCCTTACCTTGTTTCCCCTTGCCGTGCCGTGCCGTTTGTTACACTTCCCTTGCCTTGCTTTGCCTTGCCTTCCTAACCTTCCGTTACTCTTTCCTTGCCTAGCCGTGCACTGCCTAGCCTTGCGTTGTCGTGCATTAGCCTTGCCTCGCCTGATCGTGCCTTGCCTTGCGTTACCCTTTCCTTGCCTTGCCGTGCATTGCCTAGCTTGCGTTGTCGTGCCTTAGCCTTGTTTCCCCTTGCCGTGCCGTTCCTTCCCTTACCCTTGACTTGCCTTGCTTTCCCTTGCCTTCCTTGCCTTCCGTTAGTCTTTCCTTGCCTTACCGTGCATTGCCTAGCCTTGCGTTGTCGTGCCTTAGCCTTGCCTTCTCTGACCGTGCCTTGCCTTGCGTTACCCTTTCCTTGCCTTGCCGTGCTTTGCCCAGCTTGCGTTGTCGTGCCTTAGCCTTGTTTCCCCTTGCCGTGCCGTTCCTTCCCTTACTCTTGACTTGCCTTGCTTTCCCTTGCCTTCCTTGCCTTGCGTTACCCTTTCCTTGCCTTGCCGTGCATTGCCTAGCTTGCGTTGTCGTGCCATACCCTTTTTTCCCCTTACCGTGCCGTGCCTTTTGTTTCACTTGCCTTGCATTGCTTTGCCTTGCCTTCCTTTCCTTCTGTTACGCTTTCGTTGCCTAGCCGTGCACTGCTAAGCCTTGCGTTGTCGTGCATTAGCCTTCACTCGACTGACCGTGCCTGGCCTTGCGTTACCCTCTCCTTCCCTTGCCTTGCTTTGCCTAGCCGTGCGTTGTCGAGCATTAGCCTTGCCATGCCTCACCGTGCCTTGCCTTGCGTTACCCTTTCCTTGCCTTGCCGTGCTTTGCCTAGCCTTGCGTTGTCGTGCCTTAGCCTTGTTTCCCCTTGCCGTGCCGTTCCTTCCGTTACTCTTGCCTTGCCTTGCTTTCCCTTGCATTCCTTACATTCCGTTACTCTTTCCTTGCCTTGCCGTGCATTGCCTAGCCTTCCGTTGTCGTGCATTAGCCTTGCATTTCCTGACCGTGCCTTGCCTTGCGTTACCCTTTCCTTGCCTTGCCGTGCATTGCCTAGCTTGCGTTGTCGTGCCTTAGCCTTGTTTCCCCTTGCCGTGCCGTTCCTTCTGTTACTCTTGCCTTGCCTTGCTTTCCCTTGCATTCCTTACATTCCGTTACTCTTTCCTTGCCTTGCCGTGCATTGCCTAGCCTTGCGTTGTCGTGCCTTAGCCTTGCCTCGCCTGACCGTGACTTCCCTTGCGTTACCCTTTCCTTGCCTTGCCGTGCATTGCCTAGCTTGCGTTGTCGTGCCTTAGCCTTGTTTCCCCTTGCCGTGCCGTTCCTTCCCTTACTCTTGCCTTGCCTTCTTTGCCTTCCGTTACTCTTTGCTTACCATCCGTGCATTGCCTAGCCTTGCGTTGTCGTGCCGTAGCCTTGCCTCGCCTGACCGTGACTTCCCTTGCGTTACCCTTTCCTTGCCTTGCCGTCCATTGCCTAGCCGTGCGTTGTTGTGCATTAGCCTTGCCTTGCCTCACAGTGCCTTGCCTTACGTTACCCTTTCCTTGCCTTGCCGTGCATTCCCTAGCTTGCGTTGTCGTGTCTTAGCCTTGTTTCCCCTTGCCGTGCCGTTCCTTCTGTTACTCTTGCCTTGCCTTGCTTTCCCTTGCATTCCTTACATTCCGTTACTCTTTCCTTGCCTTGCCGTGCATTGCCTAGCCTTGCGTTGTCGTGCCTTAGCCTTGCCTCGCCTGACCGTGACTTCCCTTGCGTTACCCTTTCCTTGCCTTGCCGTGCATTGCCTAGACGTGCGTTGTTGTACATTAGCCTTGCCTTTCCTCACCGTGCCTTCCCTTGCGTTACCCGTTCCTTGCCTTGCCGTGCATTGCCTAGCCTTGCGTTGTCGTGCCTTAGCCTTGTCTCGCCTGACCCTGCCTTGCCTTGCGTTACCCTTTCCTTGCCTTGCCGTGCATTGCCTAGCTTGCGTTGTCGTGCCTTAGCCTTGTTTCCCCTTGCCGTGCCGTGCCTTTTGTTTCACTTGCCTTGCATTGCTTTGCCTTGCCTTCCTTTCCTTCTGTTACGCTTTCCTTGCCTAGCCGTGCACTGCTAAGCCTTGCGTTGTCGTGCATTAGCCTTCCCTCGAGTGACCGTGCCTGGCCTTGCGCTACCCTCTCCTTCCCTTGCCTTGCTTTGCCTAGCCGTGCGTTGTCGTGCATTAGCCTTGCCATGCCTCACCGTGCCTTGCCTTGCGTTACCCTTTCCTTGCCTTGCCGTGCTTTGCCTAGCCTTGCGTTGTCGTGCCTTAGCCTTGTTTCCCCTTGCCGTGCCGTTCCTTCCGTTACACTTGCCTTGCCTTGCTTTCTCTTGCATTCCTTACATTCCGTTACTCTTTCCTTGCCTTGCCGTGCATTGCCTAGCCTTCCGTTGTCGTGCATTAGCCTTGCATTTCCTGACCGTGCCTTGCCTTGCGTTACCATTTCCTTGCCTTGCCGTGCATTGCCTAGCTTGCGTTGTCGTGCCTTAGCCTTGTTTCCCCTTGCCGTGCCGTTCCTTCTGTTACTCTTGCCTTGCCTTGCTTTCCCTTGCATTCCTTACATTCCGTTACTCTTTCCTTGCCTTGCCGTGCATTGCCTAGCCTTGCGTTGTCGTGCCTTAGCCTTGCCTCGCCTGACCGTGACTTCCCTTGCGTTACCCTTTCCTTGCCTTGCCGTGCATTGCCTAGACGTGCGTTGTTGTGCATTAGCCTTGCCTTTCCTCAACTGCCTTCCCTTGCGTTACCCTTTCCTTGCCTTGCCGTGCATTGCCTAGCCTTGCGTTGTCGTGCCTTAGCCTTGTCTCGCCTGACCCTGCCTTGCCTTGCGTTACCCTTTCCTTGCCTTGCCGTGCATTGCCTAGCTTGCGTTGTCGTGCCTTAGCCTTGTTTCCCCTTGCCGTGCCGTGCCTTTTGTTACACTTGCCTTGCCTTGCTTTGCCTTGCCTTCCATTCCTTCCGTTACTCGTTCCTTGCCTAGCCGTGCACTGCCTAGCCTTGCGTTGTCGTGCATTAGCCTTGCCTTGCCTGACCGTGCCTTTCCTTGCGTTACCCTTTCCTTGCCTTGCCGTGCTTTGCCCAGCATGCGTTGTCGTGCCTTAGCCTTGTTTCCCCTTGCCGTGCCGTTCCTTCCCTTACTCTTGCCTTGCCTTGCTTTCCCTTGCCTTCCTTCCCTTCGGTTACTCTTTGCTTACCATCCGTGCATTGCCCAGTCTTGCGTTATCGTGCCGTAGCCTTGCCTCGCCTAACCGTGACTTCCCTTGCGTTACCCTTTCCTTGCCTTGCCGTCCATTGCCTAGCCGTGCGTTGTTGTGCATTAGCCTTGCCTTGCCTCACCGTGCCTTGCCTTACGTTACCCTTTCCTTTCCTTGCCGTGCATTCCCTAGCTTGCGTTGTCGTGCCTTACCCTTGTTTCTCCTTGCTGTGCCGTGCCTTTTGTTTCACTTGCCTTGCATTGCTTTGCCTTGCCTTCCTTTCCTTCTGTTACTCTTTCCTTGCCTAGTCTTGCACTGCCAAGCCTTGCGTTGTCGTGCATTAGCCTTCCCTCGACTGACCGTGCCTTTCCTTGCGTTACCCTTTCCTTGCCTTGCCGTGCATTGCCTAGCTTGCGTTGTCGTGCCTTACCTTGTTTCCCCTTGCCGTGCCGTGCCGTTTGTTACACTTCCCTTGCCTTGCTTTGCCTTGCCTTCCTATCCTTCCGTTACTCTTTCCTTCCCTAGCCGTGCACTGCCTAGCCTTGCGTTGTCGTGCATTAGCCTTGCCTCGCCTGATCGTGCCTTGCCTTGCGTTACCCTTTCCTTGCCTTGCCGTGCATTGCCTAGCTTGCGTTGTCGTGCCTTAGCCTTGTTTCCCCTTGCCGTGCCGTTCCTTCCCTTACCCTTGCCTTGCCTTGCTTTCCCTTGCATTCCTTGCCTTCCGTTACTCTTTCCTTGCCTTACCGTGCATTGCCTAGCCTTGCGTTGTCGTGCATTAGCCTTGCCTTCTCTGACCGTGCCTTGCCTTGCGTTACCCTTTCCTTGCCTTGCCGTTCATTGCCTAGCTTGCGTTGTCGTGCCTTAGCCTTGTTTCCCCTTGCCGTGCCTTGCCTTTTGTTTCACTTGCCTTGCATTGCTTTGCCTTGACTTCCTTTCCTTCTGTTACGCTTTCCTTGCCTAGCCGTGCACTGCTAAGCCTTGCGTTGTCGTGCATTAGCCTTCCCTCGAGTGACCTTGCCTGGCCTTGCGTTACCCTCTCCTTCCCTTGCCTTGCTTTGCCTAGCCGTGCGTTGTCGTGCATTAGCCTTGCCATGCCTCACCGTGCCTTGCCTTGCGTTACCCTTTCCTTGCCTTGCCGTGCTTTGCCTAGCCTTGCGTTGTCGTGCCTTAGCCTTGTTTCCCCTTGCCGTGCCGTTCCTTCCGTTACTCTTGCCTTGCCTTGCTTTCTCTTGCATTCCTTACATTCCGTTACTCTTTCCTTGCCTTGCCGTGCATTGCCTAGGCTTCCGTTGTCGTGCATTAGCCTTGCATTTCCTGACCGAGCCTTGCCTTGCGTTACCCTTTCCTTGCCTTGCCGTGCATTGCCTAGCTTGCGTTGTCGTGCCTTAGCCTTGTTACCCCTTGCCGTGCCGTTCCTTCTGTTACTCTTGCCTTGCCTTGCTTTCCCTTGCATTCCTTACATTCCGTTACTCTTTCCTTGCCTTGCCGTGCATTGCCTAGCCTTGCGTTGTCGTGCCTCAGCCTTGCCTCGCCTGACCGTGACTTCCCTTGCGTTACCCTTTCCTTGCCTTGCCGTGCATTGCCTAGACGTGCGTTGTTGTGCATTAGCCTTGCCTTTCCTCACCGTGCCTTCCCTTGCGTTACCCTTTCCTTGCCTTGCCGTGCATTGCCTAGCCTTGCGTTGTCGTGCCTTAGCCTTGTCTCGCCTGACCCTGCCTTGCCTTGCGTTACCCTTTCCTTGCCTTGCCGTGCATTGCCTAGCTTGCGTTGTCGTGCCTTAGCCTTGTTTCCCCTTGCCGTGCCGTGCCTTTTGTTTCACTTGCCTTGCACTGCTTTGCCTTGCCTTCCTTTCCTTCTTTACGCTTTACTTGCCTAGCCGTGCACTGCTAAGCCTTGCGTTGTCGTGCATTAGCCTTCCCTCGAGTGACCGTGCCTGGCCTTGCGCTACCCTCTCCTTCCCTTGCCTTGCTTTGCCTAGCCGTGCGTTGTCGTGCCTTAGCCTTGCCATGCCTCACCGTGCCTTGCCTTGCGTTACCCTTTCCTTGCCTTGCCGTGCTTTGCCTAGCCTTGCGTTGTCGTGCCTTAGCCTTGTTTCCCCTTGCCGTGCCGTTCCTTCCGTTACACTTGCCTTGCCTTGCTTTCTCTTGCATTCCTTACATTCCGTTACTCTTTCCTTGCCTTGCCGTGCATTGCCTAGCCTTCCGTTGTCGTGCATTAGCCTTGCATTTCCTGACCGTGCCTTGCCTTGCGTTACCATTTCCTTGCCTTGCCGTGCATTGCCTAGTTTGCGTTGTCGTGCCTTAGCCTTGTTTCCCCTTGCCGTTCCGTTCCTTCTGTTACTCTTGCCTTGCCTTGCTTTCCCTTGCATTCCTTACATTCCGTTACTCTTTCCTTGCCTTGCCGTGCATTGCCTAGCCTTGCGTTGTCGTGCCTTAGCCTTGCCTCGCCTGACCGTGACTTCCCTTGCGTTACCCTTTCCTTGCCTTGCCGTGCATTGCCTAGACGTGCGTTGTTGTGCATTAGCCTTGCCTTTCCTCAACGTGCCTTCCCTTGCGTTACCCTTTCCTTGCCTTGCCGTGCATTGCCTAGCCTTGCGTTGTCGTGCCTTAGCCTTGTCTCGCCTGACCCTGCCTTGCCTTGCGTTACCCTTCCTTTCCTTGCCGTGCATTTCCTAGCTTGCGTTGTCGTGCCTTAGCCTTGTTTCCCCTTGCCGTGCCGTGCCTTTTGTTACACTTGCCTTGCCTTGCTTTGCCTTGCCTTCCATTCCTTCCGTTACTCGTTCCTTGCCTAGCCGTGCACTGCCTAGCCTTGCGTTGTCGTGCATTAGCCTTGCCTTGCCTGACCGTGCCTTGCCTTGCGTTACCCTTTCCTTGCCTTGCCGTGTTTTGCCCAGCTTCCGTTGTCGTGCCTTAGCCTTGTTTCCCCTTGCCGTGCCGTTCCTTCCCTTACTCTTGCCTTGCCTTGCTTTCCCTTGCCTTCCTTGCCTTCCGTTACTCTTTGCTTACCATCCGTGCATTGCCCAGCCTTGCGTTATCGTGCCGTAGCCTTGCCTCGCCTGACCGTGACTTCCCTTGCGTTACCCTTTCCTTGCCTTGCCGTCCATTGCCTAGCCGTGCGTTGTTGTGCATTAGCCTTGCCTTGCCTCACCGTGCCTTGCCTTACGTTACCCTTTCCTTGCCTTGCCGTGCATTCCCTAGCTTGCGTTGTCGTGCCTTACCCTTGTTTCTCCTTGCCGTGCCGTGCCTTTTGTTTCACTTGCCTTGCATTGCTTTGCCTTGCCTTCCTTTCCTTCTGTTACTCTTTCTTTGCCTAGCCTTGCACTGCCAAGCCTTGCGTTGTCGTGCATTAGCCTTGCCTCGACTGACCGTGCCTTGCCTTGCGTTACCCTTTCCTTGCCTTGCCGTGCATTGCCTAGCTTGCGTTGTCGTGCCTTACCTTGTTTCCCCTTGCCGTGCCGTGCCGTTTGTTACACTTCCCTTGCCTTGCTTTGCCTTGCCTTCCTATCCTTCCGTTACTCTTTCCTTGCCTAGCCGTGCACTGCCTAGCCTTGCGTTGTCGTGCATTAGCCTTGCCATGCCTGATCGTGCCTTGCCTTGCGTTACCCTTTCCTTGCCTTGCCGTGCATTGCCTAGCTTGCGTTGTCGTGCCTTAGCCTTGTTTCCCCTTGCCGTGCCGTTCCTTCCCTTACCCTTGCCTTGCCTTGCTTTCCCTTGCCTTCCTTGCCTTCCGTTACTCTTTCCTTGCCTTACCGTGCATTGCCTAGCCTTGCGTTGTCGTGCATTAGCCTTGCATTCTCTGACCGTGCGTTGCCTTGCGTTACCCTTTCCTTGCCTTGCCGTGCATTGCCTAGCTTGCGTTGTCGTGCCTTAGCCTTGTTTCCCCTTGCCGTGCCGTTCCTTCTGTTACTCTTGCCTTGCCTTGCTTTCCCTTGCATTCCTTACATTCCGTTACTCTTTCCTTGCCTTGCCGTGCATTGCCTAGCCTTGCGTTGTCGTGCCTTAGCCTTGCCTCGCCTGACCGTGACATCCCTTGCGTTAACCTTTCCTTGCCTTGCCGTGCATTGCCTAGACGTGCGTTGTTGTGCATTAGCCTTGCCTTTCCTCACCGTGCCTTCCCTTGCGTTACCCTTTCCTTGCCTTGCCGTGCATTGCCTAGCCTTGCGTTGTCGTGCCTTAGCCTTGTCTCGCCTGACCCTGCCTTGCCTTGCGTTACCCTTTCCTTGCCTTGCCGTGCATTGCCTAGCTTGCGTTGTCGTGCCTTAGCCTTGTTTCCCCTTGCCGTGCCGTGCCTTTTGTTTCACTTGCCTTGCATTGCTTTGCCTTGCCTTCCTTTCCTTCTGTTACGCTTTCCTTGCCTAGCCGTGCACTGCCAAGCCTTGCGTTGTCGTGCATTAGCCTTCCCTCGAGTGACCGTGCCTGGCCTTGCGCTACCCTCTCCTTCCCTTGCCTTGCTTTGCCTAGCCGTGCGTTGTCGTGCATTAGCCTTGCCATGCCTCACCATGCCTTGCCTTGCGTTACCCTTTCCTTGCCTTGCCGTGCTTTGCCTAGCCTTGCGTTGTCGTGCCTTAGCCTTGTATCCCCTTGCCGTGCCGTTCCTTCCGTTACACTTGCCTTGCCTTGCTTTCTCTTGCATTCCTTACATTCCGTTACTCTTTCCTTGCCTTGCCGTGCATTGCCTAGCCTTCCGTTGTCGTGCATTAGCCTTGCATTTCCTGACCGTGCCTTGCCTTGCGTTACCCTTTCCTTGCCTTGCCGTGCTTTGCCCAGCTTGAGTTGTCGTGCCTTAGCCTTGTTTCCCCTTGCCGTGCCGTTCCTTCCCTTACTCTTGCCTTGCCTTGCTTTCCCTTGCCTTCCTTCCCTTCGGTTACTCTTTGCTTACCATCCGTGCATTGCCCAGTCTTGCGTTATCGTGCCGTAGCCTTGCCTCGCCTGACAGTGACTTCCCTTGCGTTACCCTTTCCTTGCCTTGCCGTCCATTGCCTAGCCGTGCGTTGTTGTGCATTAGCCTTGCCTTGCCTCACCGTGCCTTGCCTTACGTTACCCTTTCCTTGCCTTGCCGTGCATTCCCTAGCTTGCGTTCTCGTGCCTTACCCTTGTTTCTCCTTGCCGTGCCGTGCCTTTTGTTTCACTTGCCTTGCATTGCTTTGCCTTGCCTTCCTTTCCTTCTGTTACTCTTTCCTTGCCTAGCCTTGCACTGCCAAGCCTTGCGTTGTCGTGCATTAGCCTTGCCTCGACTGACCGTGCCTTGCCTTGCGTTACCCTTTCCTTGCCTTGCCGTGCATTGCCTAGCTTGCGTTGTCGTGCCTTACCTTGTTTCCCCTTGCCGTGCCGTGCCGTTTGTTACACTTCCCTTGCCTTGCTTTGCCTTGCCTTCCTATCCTTCCGTTACTCTTTCCTTGCCTAGCCGTGCACTGCCTAGCCTTGCGTTGTCGTGCATTAGCCTTGCCACGCCTGATCGTGCCTTGCCTTGCGTTACCCTTTCCTTGCCTTGCCGTGCATTGCCTAGCTTGCGTTGTCGTGCCTTAGCCTTGTTTCCCCTTGCCGTGCCGTTCCTTCCCTTACCCTTGCCTTGCCTTGCTTTCCCTTGCCTTCCTTGCCTTCCGTTACTCTTTCCTTGCCTTACCGTGCATTGCCTAGCCTTCCGTTGTCTTGCATTAGCGTTGCATTCTCTGACCGTGCCTTGCCTTGCGTTACCCTTTCCTTGCCTTGCCGTGAATTGCCTAGCTTGCGTTGTCGTGCCTTAGCCTTGTTTCCCCTTGCCGTGCCGTTCCTTCTGTTACTCTTGCCTTGCCTTGCTTTCCCTTGCATTCCTTACATTCCGTTACTCTTTCCTTGCCTTGCCGTGCATTGCCTAGCCTTGCGTTGTCGTGCCTTAGCCTTGCCTCGCCTGACCGTGACTTCCCTTGCGTTACCCTTTCCTTGCCTTGCCGTGCATTGCCTAGACGTGCGTTGTTGTGCATTAGCCTTGCCTTTCCTCAACGTGCCTTCCCTTGCGTTACCCTTTCCTTGCCTTGCCGTGCATTGCCTAGCCTTGCGTTGTCGTGCCTTAGCCTTGTCTCGCCTGACCCTGCCTTGCCTTGCGTTAACCTTTCCTTGCCTTGCCGTGCATTGCCTAGCTTGCGTTGTCGTGCCTTAGCCTTGTTTCCCCTTGCCGTGCCGTGCCTTTGGTTACACTTGCCTTGCCTTGCTTTGCCTTGCCTTCCATTCCTTCCGTTACTCGTTCCTTGCCTAGCCGTGCACTGCCTAGCCTTGCGTTGTCGTGCATTAGCCTTGCCTTGCCTGACCGTGCCTTGCCTTGCGTTACCCTTTCCTTGCCTTGCCGTGTTTTGCCCAGCTTGCGTTGTCGTGCCTTAGCCTTGTTTCCCCTTGCCGTGCCGTTCCTTCCCTTACTCTTGCCTTGCCTTGCTTTCCCTTGCCTTCCTTGCATTCCGTTACTCTTTGCTTACCATCCGTGCATTGCCCAGCCTTGCGTTATCGTGCCGTAGCCTTGCCTCGCCTGACCGTGACTTCCCTTGCGTTACCCTTTCCTTGCCTTGCCGTCCATTGCCTAGCCGTGCGTTTTTGTGCATTAGCCTTGCCTTGCCTGACCGTGCCTGGCCTTGCGCTACCCTCTCCTTCCCTTGCCTTGCTTTGCCTAGCCGTGCGTTGTCGTGCATTAGCCTTGCCATGCCTCACCGTGCCTTGCCTTGCGTTACCCTTTCCTTGCCTTGCCGTGCTTTGCCTAGCCTTGCGTTGTCGTGCCTTAGCCTTGTTTCCCCTTGCCGTGCCGTTCCTTCCGTTACACTTGCCTTGCCTTGCTTTCTCTTGCATTCCTTACATTCCGTTACTCTTTCCTTGCCTTGCCGTGCATTGCCTAGCTTGCGTTGTCGTGCCTTAGCCTTGTTTCCCCTTGCCGTGCCGTTCCTTCTGTTACTCTTGCCTTGCCTTGCTTTCCCTTGCATTCCTTACATTCCGTTACTCTTTCCTTGCCTTGCCGTGCATTGCCTAGCCTTGCGTTGTCGTGCCTTAGCCTTGCCTCGCCTGACCGTGACTTCCCTTGCGTTACCCTTTCCTTGCCTTGCCGTGCATTGCCTAGACGTGCGTTGTTGTGCATTAGCCTTGCCTTTCCTCACCGTGCCTTCCCTTGCGTTACCCTTTCCTTGCCTTGCCGTGCATTGCCTAGCCTTGCGTTGTCGTGCCTTAGCCTTGTCTCGCCTGACCCTGCCTTGCCTTGCGTTACCCTTTCCTTGCCTTGCCGTGCATTGCCTAGCTTGCGTTGTCGTGCCTTAGCCTTGTTTCCCCTTGCCGTGCCGTGCCTTTTGTTACACTTGCCTTGCCTTGCTTTGCCTTGCCTTCCATTCCTTCCGTTACTCGTTCCTTGCCTAGCCGTGCACTACCTAGCCTTGCGTTGTCGTGCATTAGCCTTGCCTTGCCTGACCGTGCCTTGCCTTGCGTTACCCTTTCCTTGCCTTGCCGTGCTTTGCCCAGCTTGCGTTGTCGTGCGTTAGCCTTGTTTCCCCTTGCCGTGCCGTTGCTTCCCTTACTCTTGCCTTGCCTTGCTTTCCCTTGCCTTCCTTGCCTTCCGTTACTCTTTGCTTACCATCCGTGCATTGCCCAGCCTTGGGTTATCGTGCCGTAGCCTTGCCTCGCCTGACCGTGACTTCCCTTGCGTTACCTTTTCCTTGCCTTGCCGTCCATTGCCTAGCCGTGCGTTGTTGTGCATTAGCCTTGCCTTGCCTCACCGTGCCTTGCCTTACGTTACCCTTTCCTTGCCTTGCCGTGCATTCCCTAGCTTGCGTTGTCGTGCCTTACCCTTGTGTCTCCTTGCCGTGCCGTGCCTTTTGTTTCACTTGCCTTGCATTGCTTTGCCTTGCCTTCCTTTCCTTCTGTTACGCTTTCCTTGCCTAGCCGTGCACTGCTAAGCCTTGCGTTGTCGTGCCTTACCCTTCCCTCGAGTGACCGTGCCTGGCCTTGCGTTACCCTCTCCTTCCCTTTCCTTGCTTTGCCTAGCCGTGCGTTGTCGTGCATTAGCCTTGCCATGCCTCACCGTGCCTTGCCTTGCGTTACCCTTTCCTTGCCTTGCCGTGCTTTGCCTAGCCTTGCGTTGTCGTGCCTTAGCCTTGTTTCCCCTTGCCGTGCCGTTCCTTCCGTTACTCTTGCCTTGCCTTGCTTTCTCTTGCATTCCTTACATTCCGTTACTCTTTCCTTGCCTTGCCGTGCATTGCCTAGCCTTCCGTTGTCGTGCATTAGCCTTGCATTTCCTGACCGTGCCTTGCCTTGCGTTACCCTTTCCTTGCCTTGCCGTGCATTGCCTAGCTTGCCTTGTCGTGCCTTAGCCTTGTTTCCCCTTGCCGTGCCGTGCCTTTTGTTACACTTGCCTTGCCTTGCTTTGCCTTGCCTTCCATTCCTTCCGTTACTCGTTCCTTGCCTAGCCGTGCACTGCCTAGCCTTGCGTTGTCGTGCATTAGCCTTGCCTTGCCTGACCGTGCCTTGCCTTGCGTTACCCTTTCCTTGCCTTGCCGTGCTTTGCCCAGCTTGCGTTGTCGTGCCTTAGCCTTGTTTCCCCTTGCCGTGCCGTTCCTTCCCTTACTCTTGCCTTGCCTTGCTTTCCCTTGCCTTCCTTGCCTTCCGTTACTCTTTGCTTACCATCCGTGCATTGCCTAGCCTTGCGTTGTCGTGCCGTAGCCTTGCCTCGCCTGACAGTGACTTCCCTTGCGTTACCCTTTCCTTGCCTTGCCGTCCATTGCCTAGCCGTGCGTTGTTGTGCATTAGCCTTGCCTTGCCTCACAGTGCCTTGCCTTACGTTACCCTTTCCTTGCCTTGCCGTGCATTCCCTAGCTTGCGTTGTCGTGCCTTAGCCTTGTTTCCCCTTGCCGTGCCGTTCCTTCTGTTACTCTTGCCTTGCCTTGCTTTCCCTTGCATTCCTTACATTCCGTTACTCTTTCCTTCCCTTGCCGTGCATTGCCTAGCCTTGCGTTGTCGTGCCTTAGCCTTGCCTCGCCTGACCGTGACTTCCCTTGCGTTACCCTTTCCTTGCCTTGCCGTGCATTGCCTAGACGTGCGTTGTTGTGCATTAGCCTTGCCTTTCCTCACCGTGCCTTCCCTTGCGTTACCCTTTCCTTGCCTTGCCGTGCATTGCCTAGCCTTGCGTTGTCGTGCCTTAGCCTTGTCTCGCCTGACCCTGCCTTGCCTTGCGTTACCCTTTCCTTGCCTTGCCGTGCATTGCCTAGCTTGCGTTGTCGTGCCTTAGCCTTGTTTCCCCTTGCCGTGCCGTGCCTTTTGTTTCACTTGCCTTGCATTGCTTTGCCTTGCCTTCCTTTCCTTCTGTTACGCTTTCCTTGCCTAGCCGTGCACTGCTAAGCCTTGCGTTGTCGTGCATTAGCCTTCCCTCGAGTGACCGTGCCTGGCCTTGCGCTACCCTCTCCTTCCCTTGCCTTGCTTTGCCTAGCCGTGCGTTGTCGTGCCTTAGCCTTGCCATGCCTCACCGTGCCTTGCCTTGCGTTACCCTTTCTTTGCCTTGCCGTGCTTTGCCTAGCCTTGCGTTGTCGTGCCTTAGCCTTGTTTCCCCTTGCCGTGCCGTTCCTTCTGTTACTCTTGCCTTGCCTTGCTTTCCCTTGCATTCCTTACATTCCGTTACTCTTTCCTTGCCTTGCCGTGCATTGCCTAGCCTTGCGTTGTCGTGCCTTAGCCTTGCCTCGCCTGACCGTGACTTCCCTTGCGTTACCCTTTCCTTGCCTTGCCGTGCATTGCCTAGACGTGCGTTGTTGTGCATTAGCCTTGCCCTTCCTCAACGTGCCTTCCCTTGCGTTACCCTTTCCTTGCCTTGCCGTGCATTGCCTAGCCTTGCGTTGTCGTGCATTAGCCTTGCCTTGCCTGACCGTGCCTTGCCTTGCGTTACCCTTTCCTTGCCTTGCCGTGTTTTGCCCAGCTTGCGTTGTCGTGCCTTAGCCTTGTTTCCCCTTGCCGTGCCGTTCCTTCCCTTACTCTTGCCTTGCCTTGCTTTCCCTTGCCTTCCTTGCCTTCCGTTACTCTTTGCTTACCATCCGTGCATTGCCCAGCCTTGCGTTATCGTGCCGTAGCCTTGCCTCGCCTGACCGTGTCTTCCCTTGCGTTACCCTTTCCTTGCCTTGCCGTCCATTGCCTAGCCGTGCGTTGTTGTGCATTAGCCTTGCCTTGCCTCACCGTGCCTTGCCTTACGTTACCCTTTCCTTGCCTTGCCGTGCATTCCCTAGCTTGCGTTGTCGTGCCTTACCCTTGTTTCTCCTTGCCGTGCCGTGCCTTTTGTTTCACTTGCCTTGCATTGCTTTGCCTTGCCTTCCTTTCCTTCTGTTACTCTTTCCTTGCCTAGCCTTGCACTGCCAAGCCTTGCGTTGTCGTGCATTAGCCTTGCCTCGACTGACCGTGCCTTGCCTTGCGTTACCCTTTCCTTGCCTTGCCGTGCATTGCCTAGCTTGCGTTGTCGTGCCTTACCTTGTTTCCCCTTGCCGTGCCGTGCCGTTTGTTACACTTCCCTTGCCTTGCTTTGCCTTGCCTTCCTATCCTTCCGTTAATCTTTCCTTGCCTAGCCGTGCACTGCCTAGCCTTGCGTTGTCATGCATTAGCCTTGCCATGCCTGATCGTGCCTTGCCTTGCGTTACCCTTTCCTTGCCTTGCCGTGCATTGCCTAGCTTGCGTTGTCGTGCCTTAGCCTTGTTTCCCCTTGCCGTGCCGTTCCTTCCCTTACCCTTGTCTTGCCTTGCTTTCCCTTGCCTTCCTTGCCTTCCGTTACTCTTTCCTTGCCTTACCGTGCATTGCCTAGCCTTGCGTTGTCGTGCATTAGCCTTGCATTCTCTGACCGTGCCTTGCCTTGCGTTACCCTTTCCTTGCCTTGCCGTGCATTGCCTAGCTTGCGTTGTCGTGCCTTAGCCTTGTTTCCCCTTGCCGTGCCGTTCCTTCTGTTACTCTTGCCTTGCCTTGCTTTCCCTTGCATTCCTTACATTCCGTTACTCTTTCCTTGCCTTGCCGTGCATTGCCCAGCCTTGCGTTGTCGTGCCTTAGCCTTGCCTCGCCTGACCGTGACTTCCCTTGCGTTACCCTTTCCTTGCCTTGCCGTGCATTGCCTAGACGTGCGTTGTTGTGCATTAGCCTTGCCTTTCCTCACCGTGCCTTCCCTTGCGTTACCCTTTCCTTGCCTTGCCGTGCATTGCCTAGCCTTGCGTTGTCGTGCCTTAGCCTTCTCTCGCCTGACCCTGCCTTGCCTTGCGTTACCCTTTCCTTGCCTTGCCGTGCATTGCCTAGCTTGCGTTGTCGTGCCTTAGCCTTGTTTCCCCTTGCCGTGCCGTGCCTTTTGTTTCACTTGCCTTGCATTCCTTTGCCTTGCCTTCCTTTCCTTCTGTTACGCTTTCCTTGCCTAGCCGTGCACTGCTAAGCCTTGCGTTGTCGTGCATTAGCCTTCCCTCGAGTGACCGTGCCTGGCCTTGCGCTACCCTCTCCTTCCCTTGCCTTGCTTTGCCTAGCCGTGCGTTGTCGTGCATTAGCCTTGCCATGCCTCACCGTGCCTTGCCTTGCGTTACCCTTTCCTTGCCTTGCCGTGCTTTGCCTAGCCTTGCGTTGTCGTGCCTTAGCCTTGTTTCCCCTTGCCGTGCCGTTCCTTCCGTTACACTTGCCTTGCCTTGCTTTCTCTTGCATTCCTTACATTCCGTTACTCTTTCCTTGCCTTGCCGTGCATTGCCTAGCCTTCCGTTGTCGTGCATTAGCCTTGCATTTCCTGACCGTGCCTTGCCTTGCGTTACCATTTCCTTGCCTTGCCGTGCATTGCCTAGCTTGCGTTGTCGTGCCTTAGCCTTGTTTCCCCTTGCCGTGACGTTCCTTCTGTTACTCTTGCCTTGCCTTGCTTTCCCTTGCATTCCTTACATTCCGTTACTCTTTCCTTGCCTTGCCGTGCATTGCCTAGCCTTGCGTTGTCGTGCCTTAGCCTTGCCTCGCCTGAACGTGACTTCCCTTGCGTTACCCTTTCCTTGCCTTGCCGTGCATTGCGTAGCCTTGCGTTGTCGTGCCTTAGCCTTGCTTCCCCTTGCCGTGCCGTTCCTTCCGTTACTCTTGCCTTGCCTTGCTTTCCCTTGCATTCCTTGCCTTCCGTTACTCTTTCCTTGCCTTGCCGTGCATTGCCTAGCCTTGCGTTGTCGTGCATTAGCCTTGCCTTGCCTGACCGTGCCTTGCCTTGCGTTGCCCTTTCCTTGCCTTGCCGTGCATTGCCTAGCTTGCGTTGTCATGCCTTAGCCCTGTTTCCCCTTGCCGTGCCGTTCCTTCCCTTACCCTTAACTTGCCTTGCTTTCCCTTGCCTTCCGTGCTTTTCGTTACTCTTTGCTTGCCTTCCGTGCACGGCCTAGCCTTGCGTTTTCGTGCCTTAGCCTTGACTTGCCTCACCGTGCCTTGCCTTGCGTTACCCTTTCCTTGCCTGGCCGTGCATTGCCTAGCCGTGCGTAGCCGTTCCTTAGCCTTGTTTCCCCTTGCCGAGCCGTTCCTTCCGTTAACCTTGCCTTGCCTTGCTTTCCCTTGCCTTCCTTCCCTTCCGTTACTCCTTGCTTGCCTTACCTGCATTGCCTAGCCTTGCGTTGTCTTGCCTTAGCCTTGCCTCGCCTGACCGTGACTTCACTTGCGTTACCCTTTCCTTGCCTTGCCGTGCATCGCCTAGCCGTGCGTTGTTGTGCATTAGCCTTGCCTTGCCTCACCGTGCCTTGCCTTGCTTTACCCTTTCCTTGCCTTGCCGTGCATTGCCTAGCTTGCGTTGTCGTGCCTTACCCTTGTTTCCCCTTGCCGAGCCGTGCCTTTTGTTTCACTTGCCTTGCATTGCTTTGCCTTGCGTTCCTTTCCTTCTGTTACTCGTTCCTTGCCTAGCCGTGCACTGCCAAGCCTTGCGTTGTCGTGCATTAGCCTTGCCTCGCCTGACCCTGCCTTGCCTTGCGTTACCCTTTCCTTGCCTTGCCGTGCATTGCCTAGCTTGCGTTGTCGTGCCTTTGCCTTGTTTCCCCTTGCCGTGCCGTTCCTTCCGTTACTCATGCCTTGCCTTGCTTTCCCTTGCATTCCTTACATTCCGTTACTCTTTCTTTGCCTTGCCGTGCATTGCCTAGCCTTCCGTTGTCGTACATTAGCCTTGCATTTCCTGACCGTGTCTTGCCTTGCGTTACCCTTTCCTTGCCTTGCCGTGCATTGCCTAGCTTGCGTTTTCGTGCCTTAGCCTTGTTTCCCCTTGCCGTGCCGTTCCTTCCCTTACCCTTAACTTGCCTTGCTTTCCCTTGCCTTCCTTGCCTTCCGTTGCTCTTTGCTTACCTTCCGTGCATTGCCTAGCCTTGCGTTGTCGTGCCGTAGCCATGCCTCGCCTGACCGTGCCTTGCCTTGCGTTGCCCTTTCTTTGCCTTGCCGTGCATTGCCTAGACGTGCGTTGTTGTGCTTTAGCCTTGCCTTTCCTCACCGTGCCTTCCCTTGCGTTACCCTTTCCTTGCCTTGCCGTACATTGCCTAGCCTTGCGTTGTCGTGCCTTAGCCTTGTCTTGCCTGACCCTGCCTTGCCTTGCGTTACCCTTTCCTTGCCTTGCCGTGCATTGCCTAACCTTGCGTTGTCGTGCATTAGCCTTGCCTTGCCTGACCGTGCCTTGCCTTGCGTTACCCTTTCCTTGCCTTGCCGTGCATAGCCTAGCTTGCGTTGTCATGCCTTAGCCCTGTTTCCCCTTGCCGTGCCGTTCCTTCCCTTACCCTTAACTTGCCTTGCTTTCCCTTGCCTTCCTTGCCTTCCGTTACTCTTTGCTTGCCTTCCGTGCACTGCCCAGCCTTGCGTTTTCGTGCCTTAACCTTGACTTGCCTCACCGTGCCTTGCCTTTCGTTACCCTTTCCTTGCCTGGCCGTGCATTGCCTAGCCGTGCGTAGCCGTGCCTTAGCCTTGTTTCCCCTTGCCGAGCCGTACCTTCCGTTAACCTTGCCTTGCCTTGCTTTCCCTTGCCTTCCTTCCGTTCCGTTACTCCTTGATTGCCTTACCTGCACTGCCTAGCCTTGCGTTGTCGTGCCTTAGCCTTGCCTCGCCTGACCGTGACTTCACTTGCGTTACCCTTTCCTTGCCTTGCCGTGCATTGCCTAGCCGTGCGTTGTTGTGCATTAGCCTTGCCTTGCCTCACCGTGCCTTGCCTTGCGTTGCCCTTTCCTTGCCTTGCCGTGCATTGCCTAGCTTGCGTTGTCATGCCTTAGCCCTGTTTCCCCTTGCCGTGCTGTGCCTTTTGTTTCACTTGCCTTGCATTGCTTTGCCTTGCGTTCCTTTCCTTCTGTTACTCGTTCCTTGCCTAGCCGTGCACTGCCAAGCCTTGCGTTGTCGTGCATTAGCCTTGCCTCGACTGACCCTGCCTTGCCTTGCGTTACCCTTTCCTTGCCTTGCCGTGCATTGCCTAGCTTGCGTTGTCGTGCCTTAGCCTTGTTTCCCCTTGCCGTGCCGTGCCTTTTGGTTCACTTGCCTTGCCTTGCTTTGCCTTGCCTTTCATTCCTTCCGTTACTCGTTCCTTGCCTAGCCGTGCACTGCCTAGCCTTGCGTTGTCGTGCATTAGCCTTGCCTTGCCTGACCGTGCCTTGCCTTGCGTTACCCTTTCCTTTCCTTGCCTTGCTTTGCCTAGCTTGCGTTGTCGTGCCTTAGCCTTGTTTCCCCTTGCCGTGCCGTTCCTTCCCTTACTCTTAACTTGCCTTGCTTTCCCTTGCCTTCCTTGCCTTCCGTTACTCTTTGCTTACCTTCCGTGCATTGCCTAGCCTTCCGTTGTCGTGCCTTAGCCTTGCCTCGCTTGACCGTGCCTTGCCTTGCGTTACCCTCTCCTTCCCTTGCCTTGCTTTGCCTAGCCGTGCGTTGTCGTGCATTAGCCTTGCCTTGCCTCACCGTGCCTTGCCTTGCGTTACCCTTTCCTTGCCTTGTCGTGCTTTGCCTAGCGGTGCGTTGTCGTGCCTTAGCCTTGTTTCCCCTTGCCGTGCCGTTCCTTCCCTTACTCTTGCCTTGCCTTGCTTTCCCTTGCCTTCCTTGCCTTCCGTTACTCTTTGCTTACCATCCGTGCATTGCCCAGCCTTGTGTTATCGTGCCGTAGCCTTGCCTCGCCTGACCGTGTCTTCCCTTGCGTTACCCTTTCCTTGCCTTGCCGTCCATTGCCTAGCCGTGCGTTGTTGTGCATTAGCCTTGCCTTGCCTCACCGTGCCTTGCCTTACGTTACCCTTTCCTTGCCTTGCCGTGCATTCCCTAGCTTGCGTTGTCGTGCCTTACCCTTGTTTCTCCTTGCCGTGCCGTGCCTTTTGTTTCACTTGCCTTGCATTGCTTTGCCTTGCCTTCCTTTCCTTCTGTTACTCTTTCCTTGCCTAGCCTTGCACTGCCAAGCCTTGCGTTGTCGTGCATTAGCCTTGCCTCGACTGACCGTGCCTTGCCTTGCGTTACCCTTTCCTTGCCTTGCCGTGCATTGCCTAGCTTGCGTTGTCGTGCCTTACCTTGTTTCCCCTTGCCGTGCCGTGCCGTTTGTTACACTTCCCTTGCCTTGCTTTGCCTTGCCTTCCTATCCTTCCGTTAATCTTTCCTTGCCTAGCCGTGCACTGCCTAGCCTTGCGTTGTCATGCATTAGCCTTGCCATGCCTGATCGTGCCTTGCCTTGCGTTACCCTTTCCTTGCCTTGCCGTGCATTGCCTAGCTTGCGTTGTCGTGCCTTAGCCTTGTTTCCCCTTGCCGTGCCGTTCCTTCCCTTACCCTTGTCTTGCCTTGCTTTCCCTTGCCTTCCTTGCCTTCCGTTACTCTTTCCTTGCCTTACCGTGCATTGCCTAGCCTTGCGTTGTCGTGCATTAGCCTTGCATTCTCTGACCGTGCCTTGCCTTGCGTTACCCTTTCCTTGCCTTGCCGTGCATTGCCTAGCTTGCGTTGTCGTGCCTTAGCCTTGTTTCCCCTTGCCGTGCCGTTCCTTCTGTTACTCTTGCCTTGCCTTGCTTTCCCTTGCATTCCTTACATTCCGTTACTCTTTCCTTGCCTTGCCGTGCATTGCCCAGCCTTGCGTTGTCGTGCCTTAGCCTTGCCTCGCCTGACCGTGACTTCCCTTGCGTTACCCTTTCCTTGCCTTGCCGTGCATTGCCTAGACGTGCGTTGTTGTGCATTAGCCTTGCCTTTCCTCACCGTGCCTTCCCTTGCGTTACCCTTTCCTTGCCTTGCCGTGCATTGCCTAGCCTTGCGTTGTCGTGCCTTAGCCTTCTCTCGCCTGACCCTGCCTTGCCTTGCGTTACCCTTTCCTTGCCTTGCCGTGCATTGCCTAGCTTGCGTTCTCGTGCCTTAGCCTTGTTTCCCCTTGCCGTGCCGTGCCTTTTGTTTCACTTGCCTTGCATTCCTTTGCCTTGCCTTCCTTTCCTTCTGTTACGCTTTCCTTGCCTAGCCGTGCACTGCTAAGCCTTGCGTTGTCGTGCATTAGCCTTCCCTCGAGTGACCGTGCCTGGCCTTGCGCTACCCTCTCCTTCCCTTGCCTTGCTTTGCCTAGCCGTGCGTTGTCGTGCATTAGCCTTGCCATGCCTCACCGTGCCTTGCCTTGCGTTACCCTTTCCTTGCCTTGCCGTGCTTTGCCTAGCCTTGCGTTGTCGTGCCTTAGCCTTGTTTCCCCTTGCCGTGCCGTTCCTTCCGTTACACTTGCCTTGCCTTGCTTTCTCTTGCATTCCTTACATTCCGTTACTCTTTCCTTGCCTTGCCGTGCATTGCCTAGCCTTCCGTTGTCGTGCATTAGCCTTGCATTTCCTGACCGTGCCTTGCCTTGCGTTACCATTTCCTTGCCTTGCCGTGCATTGCCTAGCTTGCGTTGTCGTGCCTTAGCCTTGTTTCCCCTTGCCGTGCCGTTCCTTCTGTTACTCTTGCCTTGCCTTGCTTTCCCTTGCATTCCTTACATTCCGTTACTCTTTCCTTGCCTTGCCGTGCATTGCCTAGCCTTGCGTTGTCGTGCCTTAGCCTTGCCTCGCCTGAACGTGACTTCCCTTGCGTTACCCTTTCCTTGCCTTGCCGTGCATTGCGTAGCCTTGCGTTGTCGTGCCTTAGCCTTGCTTCCCCTTGCCGTGCCGTTCCTTCCGTTACTTTTGCCTTGCCTTGCTTTCCCTTGCATTCCTTGCCTTCCGTTACTCTTTCCTTGCCTTGCCGTGCATTGCCTAGCCTTGCGTTGTCGTGCATTAGCCTTGCCTTGCCTGACCGTGCCTTGCCTTGCGTTGCCCTTTCCTTGCCTTGCCGTGCATTGCCTAGCTTGCGTTGTCATGCCTTAGCCCTGTTTCCCCTTGCCGTGCCGTTCCTTCCCTTACCCTTAACTTGCCTTGCTTTCCCTTGCCTTCCGTGCTTTTCGTTACTCTTTGCTTGCCTTCCGTGCACGGCCTAGCCTTGCGTTTTCGTTCCTTAGCCTTGACTTGCCTCACCGTGCCTTGCCTTGCGTTACCCTTTCCTTGCCTGGCCGTGCATTGCCTAGCCGTGCGTAGCCGTTCCTTAGCCTTGTTTCCCCTTGCCGAGCCGTTCCTTCCGTTAACCTTGCCTTGCCTTGCTTTCCCTTGCCTTCCTTCCCTTCCGTTACTCCTTGCTTGCCTTACCTGCATTGCCTAGCCTTGCGTTGTCTTGCCTTAGCCTTGCCTCGCCTGACCGTGACTTCACTTGCGTTACCCTTTCCTTGCCTTGCCGTGCATCGCCTAGCCGTGCGTTGTTGTGCATTAGCCTTGCCTTGCCTCACCGTGCCTTGCCTTGCTTTACCCTTTCCTTGCCTTGCCGTGCATTGCCTAGCTTGCGTTGTCGTGCCTTACCCTTGTTTCCCCTTGCCGAGCCGTGCCTTTTGTTTCACTTGCCTTGCATTGCTTTGCCTTGCGTTCCTTTCCTTCTGTTACTCGTTCCTTGCCTAGCCGTGCACTGCCAAGCCTTGCGTTGTCGTGCATTAGCCTTGCCTCGCCTGACCCTGCCTTGCCTTGCGTTACCCTTTCCTTGCCTTGCCGTGCATTGCCTAGCTTGCGTTGTCGTGCCTTTGCCTTGTTTCCCCTTGCCGTGCCGTTCCTTCCGTTACTCATGCCTTGCCTTGCTTTCCCTTGCATTCCTTACATTCCGTTACTCTTTCTTTGCCTTGCCGTGCATTGCCTAGCCTTCCGTTGTCGTACATTAGCCTTGCATTTCCTGACCGTGCCTTGCCTTGCGTTACCCTTTCCTTGCCTTGCCGTGCATTGCCTAGCTTGCGTTTTCGTGCCTTAGCCTTGTTTCCCCTTGCCGTGCCGTTCCTTCCCTTACCCTTAACTTGCCTTGCTTTCCCTTGCCTTCCTTGCCTTCCGTTGCTCTTTGCTTACCTTCCGTGCATTGCCTAGCCTTGCGTTGTCGTGCCGTAGCCATGCCTCGCCTGACCGTGCCTTGCCTTGCGTTGCCCTTTCTTTGCCTTGCCGTGCATTGCCTAGACGTGCGTTGTTGTGCTTTAGCCTTGCCTTTCCTCACCGTGCCTTCCCTTGCGTTACCCTTTCCTTGCCTTGCCGTACATTGCCTAGCCTTGCGTTCTCGTGCCTTAGCCTTGTCTTGCCTGACCCTGCCTTGCCTTGCGTTACCCTTTCCTTGCCTTGCCGTGCATTGCCTAACCTTGCGTTGTCGTGCATTAGCCTTGCCTTGCCTGACCGTGCCTTGCCTTGCGTTACCCTTTCCTTGCCTTGCCGTGCATAGCCTAGCTTGCGTTGTCATGCCTTAGCCCTGTTTCCCCTTGCCGTGCCGTTCCTTCCCTTACCCTTAACTTGCCTTGCTTTCCCTTGCCTTCCTTGCCTTCCGTTACTCTTTGCTTGCCTTCCGTGCACTGCCCAGCCTTGCGTTTTCGTGCCTTAACCTTGACTTGCCTCACCGTGCCTTGCCTTTCGTTACCCTTTCCTTGCCTGGCCGTGCATTGCCTAGCCGTGCGTAGCCGTGCCTTAGCCTTGTTTCCCCTTGCCGAGCCGTACCTTCCGTTAACCTTGCCTTGCCTTGCTTTCCCTTGCCTTCCTTCCGTTCCGTTACTCCTTGATTGCCTTACCTGCACTGCCTAGCCTTGCGTTGTCGTGCCTTAGCCTTGCCTCGCCTGACCGTGACTTCACTTGCGTTACCCTTTCCTTGCCTTGCCGTGCATTGCCTAGCCGTGCGTTGTTGTGCATTAGCCTTGCCTTGCCTCACCGTGCCTTGCCTTGCGTTGCCCTTTCCTTGCCTTGCCGTGCATTGCCTAGCTTGCGTTGTCATGCCTTAGCCCTGTTTCCCCTTGCCGTGCTGTGCCTTTTGTTTCACTTGCCTTGCATTGCTTTGCCTTGCGTTCCTTTCCTTCTGTTACTCGTTCCTTGCCTAGCCGTGCACTGCCAAGCCTTGCGTTGTCGTGCATTAGCCTTGCCTCGACTGACCCTGCCTTGCCTTGCGTTACCCTTTCCTTGCCTTGCCGTGCATTGCCTAGCTTGCGTTGTCGTGCCTTAGCCTTGTTTCCCCTTGCCGTGCCGTGCCTTTTGGTTCACTTGCCTTGCCTTGCTTTGCCTTGCCTTTCATTCCTTCCGTTACTCGTTCCTTGCCTAGCCGTGCACTGCCTAGCCTTGCGTTGTCGTGCATTAGCCTTGCCTTGCCTGACCGTGCCTTGCCTTGCGTTACCCTTTCCTTTCCTTGCCTTGCTTTGCCTAGCTTGCGTTTTCGTGCCTTAGCCTTGTTTCCCCTTGCCGTGCCGTTCCTTCCCTTACTCTTAACTTGCCTTGCTTTCCCTTGCCTTCCTTGCCTTCCGTTACTCTTTGCTTACCTTCCGTGCATTGCCTAGCCTTCCGTTGTCGTGCCTTAGCCTTGCCTCGCTTGACCGTGCCTTGCCTTGCGTTACCCTCTCCTTCCCTTGCCTTGCTTTGCCTAGCCGTGCGTTGTCGTTCATTAGCCTTGCCTTGCCTCACCGTGCCTTGCCTTGCGTTACCCTTTCCTTGCCTTGTCGTGCTTTGCCTAGCGGTGCGTTGTCGTGCCTTAGCCTTGTTTCCCCTTGCCGTGCCGTTCCTTTCGTTACTCTTGACTTGCCTTGCTTTCCCTTGCATTCCTTACATTCCGTTACTCTTTCCTTGCCTTGCCGTGCATTGCCTAGACGTGCGTTGTTGTGCATTAGCCTTGCCTTTCCTCACCGTGCCTTGCCTTGCGTTACCCTTTCCTTGCCTTGCCGTGCATTGCCTAGCCTTGCGTTGTCGTGCCTTAGCCTTGTCTCGCCTGACCCTGCCTTGCCTTGCGTTACCCTTTCCTTGCCTTGCCGTGCATTGCCTAGCTTGCGTTGTCGTGCCTTAGCCTTGTTTCCCCTTGCCGTGCCGTGCCTTTTGTTACACTTGCCTTGCCTTGCTTTGCCTTGCCTTCCATTCCTTCCGTTACTCGTTCCTTGCCTAGCCGTGCACTGCCTAGCCTTGCGTTGTCGTGCATTAGCCTTGCCTTGCCTGACCGTGCCTTGCCTTGCGTTACCCTTTCCTTGCCTTGCCGTGCTTTGCCCAGCTTGCGTTGTCGTGCCTTAGCCTTGTTTCCCCTTGCCCTGCCGTTCCTTCCCTTACCCTTAACTTTCCTTGCTTTCCCTTGCCTTCCTTGCTTTCCGTTACTCTTTGCTTGCCTTCCGTGCACGGCCTAGCCTTGCGTTTTCGTGCCTTAGCCTTGACTTGCCTCACCGTGCCTTGCCTTGCGTTACCCTTTCCTTGCCTGGCCGTGCATTGCCTAGCCGTGCGTAGCCGTGCCTTAGCCTTGTTTCCCCTTGCCGAGCCGTTCCTTCCGTTAACCTTGCCTTGCCTTGCCTTGCTTTCCCTTGCCTTCCTTCCCTTCCGTTACTCCTTGCTTGCCTTACCTGCATTGCCTAGCCTTGCGTTGTCTTGCCTTAGCCTTGCCTCGCCTGACCGTGACTTAACTTGCGTTACCCTTTCCTTGCCTTGCCGTGCATCGCCTAGCCGTGCGTTGTTGTGCATTAGCCTTGCCTTGCCTCACCGTGCCTTGCCTTGCGTTACCCTTTCCTTGCCTTGCCGTGCATTGCCTAGCTTGCGTTGTCGTGCCTTAGCCTTGTTTCCCCTTGCCCTGCCGTTCCTTCCCTTACCCTTAACTTGCCTTGCTTTCCCTTGCCTTCCTTGCCTTCCGTTACTCTTTGCTTACCATCCGTGCATTGCCTAGGCTTGCGTTGTCTTGCCTTAGCCTTGTTTCCCCTTGCCGTGCCGTTCCTTCCCTTACCCTTAACTTGCCTTGCTTTCCCTTGCCTTCCTTGCCTTCCGTTACTCTTTGCTTACCTTCCGTGCATTGCCTAGCCTTGCGTTGTCGTGACTTAGCCTTGCCTCGCCTGACCGTGACTTCCCTTGCGTTACCCTTTCCTTGCCTTGCCGTGCATTGCCTAGACGTGCGTTGTTGTGCATTAGCCTTGCCTTTCCTCACCGTGCCTTCCCTTGCGTTACCCTTTCCTTGCCTTGCCGTGCATTGCCTAGCCTTGCGTTGTCGTGCCTTAGCCTTGTCTCGCCTGACCCTGCCTTTCCTTGCGTTACCCTTTCCTTGCCTTGCCGTGCATTGCCTAGCTTGCGTTGTCGTGCCTTAGCCTTGTTTCCCCTTGCCGTGCCGTGCCTTTTGTTACACTTGCCTTGCCTTGCTTTGCCTTGCCTTCCATTCCTTCCGTTACTCGTTCCTTGCCTAGCCGTGCACTGCCTAGCCTTGCGTTGTCGTGCATTAGCTTTGCCTTGCCTGACCGTGCCTTGCCTTCCGTTACCCTTTCCTTGCCTTGCCGTGCTTTGCCCAGCTTGCGTTGTCGTGCCTTAGCCTTGTTTCACCTTGCCGTGCCGTTCCTTCCCTTACTCTTGACTTGCCTTGCTTTCCCTTGCCTTCCTTGCCTTCCGTTACTCTTTGCTTACCATCCGTGCATTGCCTAACCTTGCGTTGTCGTGCCGTAGCCTTGCCTCGCCTGACCGTGACTTCCCTTGCGTTACCCTTTCCTTGCCTTGCCGTCCATTGCCTAGCCGTGCGTTGTTGTGCATTAGCCTTGCCTTGCCTCACCGTGCCTTGCCTTACGTTACCCTTTCCTTGCCTTGCCGTGCATTGCCTAGCTTGCGTTGTCGTGCCTTACCCTTGTTTCCCCTTGCCGTGCCGTGCCTTTTGTTTCACTTGCCTTTCATTGCTTTGCCTTGCCTTCCGTTCCTTCTGTTAGGCTTTCCTTGCCTAGCCGTGCACTGCCAAGCCTTGCGTTGTCGTGCATTAGCCTTGCCTTGCCTCACCGTGACTTGCCTTGAGTTACCCTTTCCTTGCCTTGCCGTGCATTGCCTAGCTTGCGTTGTCGTGCCTTACCCTTTTTTCCCCTTGCCGTGCCGTGCCTTTTGTTTCACTTGCCTTGCATTGCTTTGCCTTGACTTCCTTTCCTTCTGTTACGCTTTCCTTGCCTAGCCGTGCACTGCCAAGCCTTGCGTTGTCGTGCATTAGCCTTGCCTCGACTGACCGTGCCTTGCCTTGCGTTACCCTCTCCTTGCCTTGTCGTGCATTGCCTAGCTTGCGTTGTCGTGCCTTAGCCTTGTTTCCCCTTGCCGTGCCGTGCCATTTGTTTCACTTGCCTTGCATTGCTTTGCCTTGCCTTCCTTTCCTTCTGTTACGCTTTCCTTGCCTAGCCGTGCACTGCCAAGCCTTGCGTTGTCGTGCATTAGCCTTCTCTCGACTGACCGTGCCTGGCCTTGCGTTACCCTGTCCTTCCCTTGCCTTGCTTTGCCTAGCCGTGCGTTGTCGTGCATTAGCCTTGCCTTGCCTCACCGTGCCTTGCCTTGCGATACCCTTTCCTTGCCTTGCCGTGCTTTGCCTAGCCTTGCGTTGCCGTGCCTTAGCCTTGTTTCCCCTTGCCGTGCCGTTCCTTCTGTTACTCTTGGCTTGCCTTGCTTTCCCTTGCATTCCTTACATTCCGTTAATCTTTCCTTGCCTTGCCATGCATTGCCTAGCCTTGCGTTGTCGTGCCTTAGCCTTGCCTCGCCTGACCGTGACTTCCCTTGCGTTACCCTTTCTTTGCCTTGCCGTGCATTGCCTAGACGTGCGTTGTTGTGCATTAGCCTTGCCTTTCCTCACCGTGCCTTCCCTTGCGTTACCCTTTCCTTGCCTTGCCGTGCATTGCCTAGCCTTGCGTTGTCGTGCCTTAGCCTTGTCTTGCCTGACCCTGCCTTGCCTTGCGTTACACTTTCCTTGCCTTGCCGTGCATTGCCTAGCTTGCGTTGTCGTGCCTTAACCTTGTTTCCCCTTGCCGTGCCGTGCCTTTTGTTTCACTTGCCTTGCATTGCTTTGCCTTGCCTTCCTTTCCTTATGTTACGCTTTCCTTGCCTAGCCGTGCACTGCTAAGCCTTGCGTTGTCGTGCATTAGCCTTCCCTCGACTGACCGTGCCTGGCCTTGCGTTACCCTCTCCTTCCCTTGCCTTGCTTTGCCTAGCCGTTCATTGTCGTGCATTAGCCTTGCCATGCCTCACCGTGCCTTGCCTTGCGTTACCCTTTCCTTGCCTTGCCGTGCTTTGCCTAGCTTGCGTTGTCGTGCCTTACCCTTTTTTCCCCTTGCCGTGCCATGCCTTTTGTTTCACTTGCCTTGCATTGCTTTGCCTTTCCTTCCTTTCCTTCTGTTACGCTTTCCTTGCCTAGCCGTGCACTGCCAAGCCTTGCGATGTCGTGCATTAGCCTTGCCTTGACTGACCGTGCTTTGCCTTGCGTTACCCTTTCCTTGCCTTGCCGTGCATTGCCTAGCTTGCGTTGTCGTGCCTTACCCTTGTTTCCCCTTGCCGTGCCGTGCCTTTTGTTTCACTTGCCTTGCATTGCTTTGCCTTGCCTTCCTTTCCTTCTGTTACGCTTTCCTTGCCTAGCCGTGCACTGCCAAGCCTTGCGTTGTCGTGCATTAGCCTTCCCTCGACTGACCCTGCCTGGCCTTGCGTTACCCTCTCCTTCCCTTGCCTTGCTTTGCCTAGCCGTGCGTTGTCGTGCATTAGCCTTGCCTTGCCTCACCGTGCCTTGCCTTGCGTTACCATTTCCTTGCCTTGCCGTGCTTTGCCTAGCCTTGCGTTGTCGTGCCTTAGCCTTGTTTCCCCTTGCCGTGCCGTTCCTTCCGTTACTCTTGCCTTGCCTTGCTTTCCCTTGCATTCCTTACATTCCGTTACTCTTTCCTTGCCTTGCCGTGCATTGCCTAGCCTTCCGTTGTCGTGCATTAGCCTTGCATTTCCTGACCGTGCCTTGCCTTGCGTTACTCTTTCCTTGCCTTGCCGTGCATTGCCTAGCTTGCGTTGTCGTGCCTTAGCCTTGTTTCCCCTTGCAGTGCCGTTCCTTACCTTACCCTTAACTTGCCTTGCTTTCCCTTGCCTTCCTTGCCTTCCGATACTCTTTGCTTACCTTCCGTGCATTGCCTAGCCTTGCGTTGTCGTGCCTTAGCCTTGCCTCGCCTGACAGAGCCTTGCCTTGCGTTACCCTTTCCTTGCCTTGCCGTGCATTGCCTAGCCTTGCGTTGTCGTGCATTAGCCTTGCCTTGCCTGACCGTGCCTTGCCTTGCGTTACCCTTTCCTTGCCTTGCCGTGCATAGCCTAGCTTGCGTTGTCATGCCTTAGCCCTGTTTCCCCTTGCCGTGCCGTTCCTTCCCTTACCCTTTACTTGCCTTGCCTTCCCTTGCCTTCCTTGCCTTCCGTTACTCTTTGCTTGCCTTTCGTGCACTGCCTAGCCTTGCGTTTTCGTGCCTTAACCTTGACTTGCCTCACCGTGCCTTGCCTTTCGTTACCCTTTCCTTGCCTGGCCGTGCATTGCCTAGCCGTGCGTAGCCGTGCCTTAGCCTTGTTTCCCCTTGCCGAGCCGTTCCTTCCGTTAACCTTGCCTTGCCTTGCTTTCCTTTGCCTTCCTTCCGTTCCGTTACTCCTTGCTTGCCTTACCTGCATTGCCTAGCCTTGCGTTGTCGTGCCTTAGCCTTGCCTCGCCTGACCGTGACTTCACTTGCGTTACCCTTTCCTTGCCTTGCCGTGCATTGCCTAGCCGTGCGTTGTTGTGCGTTACCCTTCCCTTGCCTCACCGTGCCTTGCCTTGCGTTACCCTTTCCTTGCCTTGCCGTGCTTTGCCTAGCCTTGCGTTGACGTGCCTTAGCCTTGTTTCTCCTTGCCGTGCCGTTCCTTCCGTTACTCTTGCCTTGCCTTGCTTTCCCTTGCATTCCTTACATTCCGTTACTCTTTCCTTGCCTTGCCGTGCATTGCCTAGACGTGCGTTGTTGTGCATTAGCCTTGCCTTTCCTCACCGTGCCTTGCCTTGCGTTACCCTTTCCTTGCCTTGCCGTGCATTGCCTAGCCTTGCGTTGTCGTGCCTTAGCCTTGTCTCGCCTGACCCTGCCTTGCCTTGCGTTACCCTTTCCTTGCCTTGCCGTGCATTGCCTAGCTTGCGTTGTCGTGCCTTAGCCTTGTTTCCCCTTGCCGTGCCGTGCCTTTTGTTACACTTGCCTTGCCTTGCTTTGCCTTGCCTTCCATTCCTTCCGTTACTCGTTCCTTGCCTAGCCGTGCACTGCCTAGCCTTGCGTTGTCGTGCATTAGCCTTGCCTTGCCTGACCGTGCCTTTCCTTGCGTTACCCTTTCCTTGCCTTGCCGTGCTTTGCCCAGCTTGCGTTGTCGTGCCTTAGCCTTGTTTCCCCTTGCCCTGCCGTTCCTTCCCTTACTGTTCACTTGCCTTGCATTCCCTTGCCTTCCTTGCCTTCCGTTACTCTTTGCTTACCATCCGTGCATTGCCTAGCCTTGCGTTGTCGTGCCGTAGCCATGCCTCGCCTGACCGTGACTTCCCTTGCGTTACCCTTTCCTTGCCTTGCCGTCCATTGCCTAGCCGTGCGTTGTTGTGCATTAGCCTTGCCTTGCCTCACCGTGCCTTCCCTTACGTTACCCTTTCCTTGCCTTGCCGTGCATTGCCTAGCTTGCGTTGTCGTGCCTTACCCTTTTTTCCCCTTGCCGTGCCGTGCCTTTTGTTTCACTTGCCTTGCATTGCTTTGCCTTGCCTTCCTTTCCTTCTGTTACGCTTTCCTTCCCTAGCCGTGCACTGCCAAGCCTTGCGTTGTCGTGCATTAGCCTTGCCTCGACTGACCGTGCCTTGCCTTGCGTTACACTTTCCTTGCCTTGCCGTGCTTTGCCCAGCTTGCGTTGTCGTGCCTTAGCCTTGTTTCCCCTTGCCCTGCCGTTCCTTCCCTTACTGTTCACTTGCCTTGCATTCCCTTGCCTTCCTTGCCTTCCGTTACTCTTTGCTTACCATCCGTGCATTGCCTAGCCTTGCGTTGTCGTGCCGTAGCCATGCCTCGCCTGACCGTGATTTCCCTTGCGTTACCCTTTCCTTGCCTTGCCGTCCATTGCCTAGCCGTGCGTTGTTGTGCATTAGCCTTGCCTTGCCTCACCGTGCCTTCCCTTACGTTACCCTTTCCTTGCCTTGCCGTGCATTGCCTAGCTTGCGTTGTCGTGCCTTATCCTTGTTTCCCCTTGCCGTGCCGTGCCTTTTGTTTCACTTGCCTTGCATTGCTTTGCCTTGCCTTCCTTTCCTTCTGTTACGCTTTCCTTGCCTAGCCGTGCACTGCTAAGCCTTGCGTTGTCCTGCATTAGCCTTCCCTCGACTGACCGTGCCTGGCCTTGCGTTACCCTCTCCTTCCCTTGCCTTGCTTTGCCTAGCCGTGCGTTGTCGTGCATTAGCCTTGCCATGCCTCACCGTGCCTTGCCTTGAGTTACCCTTTCCTTGCCTTGCCGTGCTTTGCCTAGCCTTGCGTTGTCGTGCCTTAGCCTTGTTTCCCCTTGCCGTGCCTTTCCTTCCGTTACTCTTGCCTTGCCTTGCTTTCCCTTGCATTCCTTACATTCCGTTACTCTTTCCTTGCCTTGCCGTGCATTGCCTAGCCTTGCGTTGTCGTGCCTTAGCCTTGTCTCGCCTGACCCTGCCTTGCCTTGCGTTACCCTTTCCTTGCCTTGCCGTGCATTGCCTAGCTTGCGTTGTCGTGCCTTAGCCTTGTTTCCCCTTGCCGTGCCGTGCCTTTTGTTACACTTGCCTTGCCTTGCTTTGCCTTGCCTTCCATTCCTTCCGTTACTCGTTCCTTGCCTAGCCGTGCACTGCCTAGCCTTGCGTTGTCGTGCATTAGCATGGCCTTGCCTGACCGTGCCTTGCCTTGCGTTACCCTTTCCTTGCCTTGCCGTGCTTTGCCCAGCTTGCGTTGTCGTGCCTTAGCCTTGTTTCCCCTTGCCGTGCCGTTCCTTCCCTTACTCTTGACTTGCCTTGCTTTCCCTTGCCTTCCTTGCCTTCCGTTACTCTTTGCTTACCATCCGTGCATTGCCTAGCCTTGAGTTGTCGTGCCGTAGCCTTGCCTCGCCTGACCGTGACTTCCCTTGCGTTACCCTTTCCTTGCCTTGCCGTCCATTGCCTAGCCGTGCGTTGTTGTGCATTAGCCTTGCCTTGCCTCACCGTGCCTTGCCTTACGTTACCCTTTCCTTGCCTTGCCGTGCATTGCCTAGCTTGCGTTGTCGTGCCTTACCTTGTTTCCCCTTGCCGGGCCGTGCCATTTGTTACACTTCCCTTGCCTTGCTTTGCCTTGCCTTCCTATCCTTCCGTTACTCTTTCCTTGCCTAGCCGTGCACTGCCTAGCCTTGCGTTGTCGTGCATTAGCCTTGCCTCGCCTGATCGTGCCTTCCCTTGCGTTACCCTTTCCTTGCCTTGCCGTGCATTGCCTAGCTTGCGTTGTCGTGCCTTAGCCTTGTTTCCCCTTGCCGTGCCGTTCCTTCCCTTACCCTTGCCTTGCCTTGCTTTCCCTTGCCTTCCTATCCTTCCGTTACTCTTTCCTTGCCTAGCCGTGCACTGCCTAGCCTTGCGTTGTCGTGCATTAGCCTTCCCTCGACTGACCGTGCCTGGCCTTGCGTTACCCTCTCCTTCCCTTGCCTTGCTTTGCCTAGCCCTGCGTTGTCGTGCCTTAGCCTTGCCTCGCCTGACCGTGACTTCCCTTGCGTTACCCTTTCCTTGCCTTGCCGTGCATTGCCTAGACGTGCGTTGTTGTGCATTAGCCTTGCCTTTCCTCACCGTGCCTTCCCTTGCGTTACCCTTTCCTTGCCTTGCCGTGCATTGCCTAGCCTTGCGTTGTCGTGCCTTAGCCTTGTCTCGCCTGACCCTGCCTTGCCTTGCGTTACCCTTTCCTTGCCTTGCCGTGCATTGCCTAGCTTGCGTTGTCGTGCCTTAGCCTTGTTTCCCCTTGCCGTGCCTTGCCTTTTGTTTCACTTGCCTTGCATTGCTTTGCCTTGCCTTCCTTTCCTTATGTTACGCTTTCCTTGCCTAGCCGTGCACTGCTAAGCCTTGCGTTGTCGTGCATTAGCCTTCCCTCGAGTGACCGTGCCTGGCCTTGCGTTACCCTCTCCTTCCCTTGCCTTGCTTTGCCTAGCCGTGCGTTGTCGTGCATTAGCCTTGCCATGCCTCACCGTGCCTTGCCTTGCGTTACCCTTTCCTTGCCTTGCCGTGCTTTGCCTAGCCTTGCGTTGTCGTGCCTTAGCCTTGTTTCCCCTTGCCGTGCCGTTCCTTCCGTTACTCTTGCCTTGCCTTGCTTTCTCTTGCATTCCTTACATTCCGTTACTCTTTCCTTGCCTTGCCGTGCATTGCCTAGCCTTCCGTTGTCGTGCATTAGCCTTGCATTTCCTGACCGTGCCTTGCCTTGCGTTACCCTTTCCTTGCCTTGCCGTGCATTGCCTAGCTTGCGTTGTCGTGCCTTAGCCTTGTTTCCCCTTGCCGTGCCGTTCCTTCTGTTACTCTTGCCTTGCCTTGCTTTCCCTTGCATTCCTTACATTCCGTTACTCTTTCCTTGCCTTCCCGTGCATTGCCTAGCCTTGCGTTGTCGTGCCTTAGCCTTGCCTCGCCTGACCGTGACTTCCCTTGCGTTACCCTTTCCTTGCCTTGCCGTGCATTGCCTAGACGTGCGTTGTTGTGCATTAGCCTTGCCTTTCCTCAACGTGCCTTCCCTTGCGTTACCCTTTCCTTGCCTTGCCGTGCATTGCCTAGCCTTGCGTTGTCGTGCCTTAGCCTTGTGTCGCCTGACCCTGCCTTGCCTTGCGTTACCCTTTCCTTGCCTTGCCGTGCATTGCCTAGCCTTGCGTTGTCGTGCCTTAGCCTTGCCTCGCTTGACCGTGCCTTGCCTTGCGTTACCCTCTCCTTCCCTTGCCTTGCTTTGCCTAGCCGTGCATTGTCGTGCATTAGCCTTGCCTTGCCTCACCGTGCCTTGCCTTGCGTTACCCTTTCCTTGCCTTGCCGTGCTTTGCCTAGCCTTGCGTTGTCGTGCCTTAGCCTTGTTTCCCCTTGCCGTGCCGTTCCTTCCGTTACTCTTGCCTTGCCTTGCTTTCCCTTGCATTCCTTCCATTCCGTTACTCTTTCCTTGCCTTGCCGTGCATTGCCTAGACGTGCGTTGTTGTGCATTAGCCTTGCCTTTCTTCACCGTGCCTTGCCTTGCGTTACCCTTTCCTTGCCTTGCCGTGCATTGCCTAGCCTTGCGTTGTCGTGCCGTAGCCATGCCTCGCCTGACCGTGACTTCCCTTGCGTTACCCTTTCCTTGCCTTGCCATCCATTGCCTAGCCGTGCGTTGTTGTGCATTAGCCTTGCCTTGCCTCACCGTGCCTTCCCTTACGTTACCCTTTCCTTGCCTCGCCGTGCATTGCCTAGCTTGCGTTGTCTTGCCTTACCCTTTTTTCCCCTTGCCGTGCCGTGCCTTTTGTTTCACTTGCCTTGCATTGCTTTGCCTTGCCTTCCTTTCCTTCTGTTACGCTTTCCTTCCCTAGCCGTGCACTGCCAAGCCTTGCGTTGTCGTGCATTAGCCTTGCCTCGACTGACCGTGCCTTGCCTTGCGTTACACTTTCCTTGCCTTGCCGTGCATTGCCTAGCTTGCGTTGTCGTGCCTTATCCTTGTTTCCCCTTGCCGTGCCGTGCCTTTTGTTTCACTTGCCTTGCATTGCTTTGCCTTGCCTTCCTTTCCTTCTGTTACGCTTTCCTTGCCTAGCCGTGCACTGCTAAGCCTTGCGTTGTCCTGCATTAGCTTTCCCTCGACTGACCGTGCCTGGCCTAGCGTTACCCTCTCCTTCCCTTGCCTTGCTTTGCCTAGCCGTGCGTTGTCGTGCATTAGCCTTGCCATGCCTCACCGTGGCTTGCCTTGAGTTACCCTTTCCTTGCCTTGCCGTGCTTTGCCTAGCCTTGCGTTGTCGTGCCTTAGCCTTGTTTCCCCTTGCCGTGCCGTTCCTTCCGTTACTCTTGCCTTGCCTTGCTTTCCCTTGCATTCCTTACAGTCCGTTACTCTTTCCTTGCCTTGCCGTGCATTGCCTAGACTTCCGTTGTCGTGCATTAGCCATGCATTTCCTGACCGTGCCTTGCCTTGCGTTACCCTTTCCTTGCCTTGCCGTGCATTGCCTAGCTTGCGTTGTCGTGCCTTATCCTTGTTTCCCCTTGCCGTGCCGTTCCTTCTGTTACTTTTGCCTTCCCTTGCTTTCCGTTGCATTCCTTACATTCCGTTACTCTTTCCTTGCCTTGCCGTGCATTGCCCAGCCTTGCGTTGTCTTGCCTTAGCCTTGCCTCGCCTGACCGTGACTTCCCTTGCGTTACCCTTTCCTTGCCTTGCCGTGCATTGCCTAGACGTGCGTTGTTGTGCATTAGCCTTGCCTTTCCTCACCGTGCCTTCCCTTGCGTTACCCTTTCCTTGCCTTGCCGTGCATTGCCTAGCCTTGCGTTGTCGTGCCTTAGCCTTGTTTCCCCTTGCCGTGCCGTGCCTTTTGTTACACTTGCCTTGCCTTGCTTTGCCTTGCCTTCCATTCCTTCCGTTACTCGTTCCTTGCCTAGCCGTGCACTGCCTAGCCTTGCGTTGTCGTGCATTAGCCTTGCCTTGCCTGACCGTGCCTTGCCTTGCGTTTCCCTTTCCTTGCCTTGCCGTGCTTTGCCCAGCTTGCGTTGTCGTGCCTTAGCCTTGTTTCCCCTTGCCGTGCCGTTCCTTCCCTTACTCTTGACTTGCCTTGCTTTCCCTTGCCTCCCTTGCCTTCCGTTACTCTTTGCTTACCATCCGTACATTGCCTAGCTTTGCGTTGTCGTGCCGTAGCCTTGCCTCGCCTGACCGTGACTTCCCTTGCGTTACCCTTTCCTTGCCTTGCCGTCCATTGCCTAGACGTGCGTTGTTGTGCATTAGCCTTGCCTTGCCTCACCGTGCCTTGCCTTACGTTACCCTTTCCTTGCCTTGCCGTGCATTGCCTAGCTTGCGTTGTCGTGCCTTACCCTTGTTTCAACTTGCCGTGCCGTGCCTTTTGTTTCACTTGCCTTGCATTGCTTTGCCTTGCCTTCCTTTCCTTCTGTTACTCTTTCCTTGCCTAGCCTTGCACTGCCAAGCCTTGCTTTGTCGTGCATTAGCCTTGCCTCGCCTGATCGTGCCTTGCCTTGCGTTACCCTTTCCTTGCCTTGCCGTGCATTGCCTAGCTGCGTTGTCGTGCCTTAGGCTTGTTTCCCCTTGGCGTGCCGTTCCTTCCCTTACCCTTGCCTTGCCTTGCTTTCCCTTGCCTTCCTATGCCTTCCGTTACTCTTTGCTTGTCTAGCCGTGCATTGCCTAGCCTTGCGTTTTGGTGCCTTAGCCTTGCCTTGCCTCACCGTGCCTTGCCTTGCGTTACCCTTTCCTTGCCTTGCCGTGCATTGCCTAGCCTTGCGTTGTCGTGCCTTAGGCTTGCTTCCCCTTGCCTTGCCGTTCCTTCCGTTACTCTTGCCTTGCCTTGTTTCCCTTGCATTCCTTGCCTTCCGTTACTCTTTCCTTGCCTTACCGTGCATTGCCTAGCCTTGCGTTGTCGTGCATTAGCCTTGCCTTGTCTGGCCGTGCCTTGCCTTGCGTTACCCTTTCCTTGCCTTGCCGTGCATTGCCTAGCTTGCGTTGTCGTGCCTTACCCTTTTTTCCCCTTACCGTGCCGTGCCTTTTGTTTCACTTGCCTTGCATTGCTTTGCCTTGCCTTCCTTTCCTTCTGTTACGCTTTCCTTGCCTAGCCGTGCACTGCTAAGCCTTGCGTTGTCGTGCATTAGCCTTCCCTCGACTGACCGTGCCTGGCCTTGCGTTACCCTCTCCTTCCCTTGCCTTGCTTTGCCTAGCCGTGCGTTGTCGTGCATTAGCCTTGCCATGCCTCACCGTGCCTTGCCTTGCGTTACCCTTTCCTTGCCTTGCCGTGCTTTGCCTAGCCTTGCGTTGTCGTGCCTTAGCCTTGTTTCCCCTTGCCGTGCCGTTCCTTCCGTTACTCTTGCCTTGCCTTGCTTTCTCTTGCATTCCTTACATTCCGTTACTCTTTCCTTGCCTTGCCGTGCATTGCCTAGCCTTCCGTTGTCGTGCCTTAGCCTTGCATTTCCTGACCGTGCCTTGCCTTGCGTTACCCTTTCCTTGCCTTGCCGTGCATTGCCTAGCTTGCGTTGTCGTGCCTTAGCCTTGCCTTTCCCCTTGCACCGTGCCTTCCCTTGCGTTACCCTTTCCTTGCCTTGCCGTGCATTGCCTAGCCTTGCGTTGTCGTGCCTTAGCCTTGTCTCGCCTGACCCTGCCTTGCCTTGCGTTACCCTTTCCTTGCCTTGCCGTGCATTGCCTAGCTTGCGTTGTCGTGCCTTAGCCTTGTTTCCCCTTGCCGTGCCGTGCCTTTTGTTACACTTGCCTTGCCTTGCTTTGCCTTGCCTTCCATTCCTTCCGTTACTCGTTCCTTGCCTAGCCGTGCACTGCCTAGCCTTGCGTTGTCGTGCATTAGCCTTGCCTTGCCTGACCGTGCCTTGCCTTGCGTTACCCTTTCCTTGCCTTGCCGTGCTTTGCCCAGCTTGTGTTGTCGTGCCTTAGCCTTGTTTCCCCTTGCCGTGCCGTTCCTTCCCTTACTCTTGACTTGCCTTGCTTTCCCTTGCCTTCCTTGCCTTCCGTTACTCTTTGCTTACCATCCGTGCATTGCCTAGCCTTGCGTTGTCGTGCCGTAGCCTTGCCTCGCCTGACCGTGACTTCCCTTGCGTTACCCTTTCCTTGCCTTGCCGTCCATTGCCTAGCCGTGCGTTGTTGTGCATTAGCCTTGCCTTGCCTCACCGTGCCTTGCCTTACGTTACCCTTTCCTTGCCTTGCCGTGCATTCCCTAGCTTGCGTTGTCGTGCCTTACCCTTGTTTCTCCTTGCCGTGCCGTGCCTTTTGTTTCACTTGCCTTGCATTGCTTTGCCTTGCATTCCTTTCCTTATGTTACGCTTTCCTTGCCTAGCCGTGCACTGCTAAGCCTTGCGTTGTCGTGCATTAGCCTTCCCTCGACTGACCGTGCCTGGCCTTGCGTTACCCTCTCCTTCCCTTGCCTTGCTTTGCCTAGCCGTGCGTTGTCGTGCATTAGCCTTGCCATGCCTCACCGTGCCTTGCCTTGGGTTACCCTTTCCTTGCCTTGCCGTGCTTTGCCTAGCCTGGCGTTGTCGTGCCTTAGACTTCTTTCCCCTTGCCGTGCCGTTCCTTCCGTTACTCTTGCCTTGCCTTGCTTTCCCTTGCATTCCTTACATTCCGTTACTCTTTCCTTGCCTTGCCGTGCATTGTCTAGCCTTCCGTTGTCGTGCCTTAGCCTTACATTTCCTGACCGTGCCTTGCCTTGCGTTACCCTTTCCTTGCCTTGCCGTGCATTGCCTAGCTTGCATTGTCGTGCCTTAGCCTTGTTTCCCCTTGCCGTGCCGTTCCTTCTGTTACTCTTGCCTTGCCTTGCTTTCCCTTGCATTCCTTACATTCCGTTACTCTTTCCTTGCCTTGCCATGCATTGCCTAGCCTTGCGTTTTCGTGCCTTAGCCTTGCCTCGCCTGACCGTGACTTCCCTTGCGTTACCCTTTCCTTGCCTTGCCGTGCATTGCCTAGACGTGCGTTGTTGTGCATTAGCCTTGCCTTTCCTCACCGTGCCTTCCCTTGCGTTACCCTTTCCTTGCCTTGCCGTGCATTGCCTAGCCTTGCGTTGTCGTGCCTTAGCCTTGTCTCGCCTGACCCTGCCTTGCCTTGCGTTACCCTTTCCTTGCCTTGCCGTGCATTGCCTAGCTTGCGTTGTCGTGCCTTAGCCTTGTTTCCCCTTGCCGTGCCGTGCCTTTTGTTTCACTTGCCTTGCATTGCTTTGCCTTGCCTTCCTTTCCGTATGTTACGCTTTCCTTGCCTAGCCGTGCACTGCTAAGCCTTGAGTTGCCGTGCATTAGCCTTCCCTCGACTGACCGTGCCTGGCCTTGCGTTACCCTCTCCTTCCCTTGCCTTGCTTTGCGTAGCCGTGCGTTGTCGTGCATTAGCCTTGCCTTGCCTCACCATGCCTTGCCTTGCGTTACCCTTTCCTTGCCTGGCCTTGCATTTCCTAGCCGGGCGTTGTCGTGCCTTAGCCTTATTTCCCCTTGCCGTGCCGTTCCTTCCGTTACTCTTGCCTTGCCTTGCTTTCCCTTGCATTCCTTACATTCCGTTACTCTTTCCTTGCCTTGCCGTGCATTGCCTAGCCTTCCGTTGTCGTGCATTAGCCTTGCATTTCCTGACCGTGCCTTGCCTTGCGTTACCCTTTCCTTGCCTTGCCGTGCATTGCCTAGCTTGCGTTGTCCTGCCTTAGTCTTGTTTCCCCTTGCCGTGCCGTTCCTTCTGTTACTCTTGACTTGCCTTGCTTTCCCTTGCATTCCTTACATTCCGTTACTCTTTCCTTGCCTTGCCGTGCATTGCCTAGCCTTGCGTTGTCGTGCCTTAGCCTTGCCTCGCCTGACCGTGACTTCCCTTGCGTTACCCTTTCCTTGCCTTGCCGTGCATTGCCTAGACGTGCGTTGTTGTGCATTAGCCTTGCCTTTCCTCAACGTGCCTTCCCTTGCGTTACCCTTTCTTGCCTTGCCGTGCATTGCCTAGCCTTGGGTTGTCGTGCCTTAGCCTTGTCTCGCCTCACCCTGCCTTGCCTTGCATTACCCTTTCCTTGCCTTGCCGTGCATTGCCTAGCTTGCGTTGTCGTGCCTTAGCCTTGTTTCCCCTTGCCGTGCCGTGCCTTTTGTTACACTTGCCTTGCCTTGCTTTGCCTTGCCTTCCATTCCTTGCGTTACTCGTTCCTTGCCTAGCCGTGCACTGCCTAGCCTTGCGTTGTCGTGCATTAGCCTTGCCTTGCCTGACCGTGCCTTGCCTTGCGTTACCCTTTCCTTGCCTTGCCGTGCTTTGCCCAGCTTGCGTTGTCGTGCCTTAGCCTTGTTTCCCCTTGCCGTGCCGTTCCTTCCCTTACTCTTGACTTGCCTTGCTTTCCCTTGCCTTCCTTGCCTTCCGTTACTCTTTGCTTACCATCCGTGCATTGCCTAGCCTTGCGTTGTCGTGCCGTAGCCTTGCCTCGGCTGACCGTGACTTCCCTTGCGTTACCCTTTCATTGCCTTGCCGTCCATTGCCTAGCCGTGCGTTGTTGTGCATTAGCCTTGCCTTGCCTCACCGTGCCTTGCATTACGTTACCCTTTCCTTGCCTTGCCGTGCATTGCCTAGCTTGCGTTGTCGTGCCTTAGCCTTGTTTCCCCTTGCCGTGCCGTGCCTTTTGTTTCACTTGCCTTGCATTGCTTTGCCTTGCCTTCCTTTCCTTCTGTTACGCTTTCCTTGCCTAGCCGTGCACTGCTAAGCCTTGCGTTGTCGTGCATTAGCCTTCCCTCGACTGACCGTGCCTGGCCTTGCGTTACCCTCTCCTTCCCTTGCCTTGCTTTGCCTAGCCGTGCGTTGTCGTTCATTAGCCTTGCCATGCCTCATCGTGCCTTGCCTTGCGTTACCCTTTCCTTGCCTTGCCGTGCTATGCCTAGCCTTGCGTTGTCGTGCCTTAGCCTTGTTTCCCCTTGCCGTGCCGTTCCTTCCGTTACTCTTGCCTTGCCTTGCTTTCCCTTGCATTCCTTACATTCCGTTACTCTTTCCTTGCCTTGCCGTGCATTGCCTAGCCTTCCGTTGTCGTGCATTAGCCTTGCATTTCCTGACCGTGCCTTGCCTGGCGTTACCCTTTCCTTGCCTTGCCGTGCATTGCCTAGCTTGCATTGTCGTGCCTTAGCCTTGTTTCCCCTTGCCGTGCCGTTCCTTCCGTTACTCTTGCCTTTCCTTGCTTTCCCTTGCATTCCTTACATTCCGTTACTCTTTCCTTGCCTTGCCATGCATTGCCTAGCCTTGCGTTGTCGTGCCTTAGCCTTGCCTCGCCTGACCGTGACTTCCCTTGCGTTACCCTTTCCTTGCCTTGCCGTGCATTGCCTAGACGTGCGTTGTTGTGCATTAGCCTTGCCTTTCCTCACCGTGCCTTCCCTTGCGTTACCCTTTCCTTGCCTTGCCGTGCATTGCCTAGCCTTGCGTTGTCATGCCTTAGCCTTGTCTCGCCTGACCCTGCCTTGCCTTGCGTTACCCTTTCCTTGCCTTGCCGTGCATTGCCTAGCTTGCGTTGTCGTGCCTTAGCCTTGTTTCCCCTTGCCGTGCCGTGCCTTTTGTTTCACTTGCCTTGCATTGCTTTGCCTTGCCTTCCTTTCCTTCTGTTACGCTTTCCTTGCCTAGCCGTGCACCGCCAAGCCTTGCGATGTCGTGCATTAGCCTTGCCTTGACTGACCGTGCTTTGCCTTGCGTTACCCTTTCCTTGCCTTACCGTGCATTGCCTAGCTTGCGTTGACGTGCCTTAGCCTTGTTTCCCCTTGCCGTGCCGTGCCTTTTGTTTCACTTGCCTTGCATTGCTTTGCCTTGCCTTCCTTTCCTTCTGTTACGCTTTCCTTGCCTACCCGTGCACTGCCAAGCCTTGCGTTGTCGCGCATTAGCCTTCCCTCGACTGACCGTGCCTGGCCTTGCGTTACCCTCTCCTTCCCTTGCCTTGCTTTGCCTAGCCGTGCGTTGTCGTCCATTAGCCTTGACTTGCCTCACCGTGCCTTGCCGTGCGTTACCCTTTCCTTGCCTTGCTGTGCTTTGCCTAGCCTTGCGTTGTCGTGCCTTAGCCTTGTTTCCCCTTGCCGTGCCGTTCCTTCCGTTACTCTTGCCTTGCCTTGCTTTCCCTTGTATTCCTTACATTCCGTTACTCTTTCCTTGCCTTGCCGTGCATTGCCTAGACGTGCGTTGTTGTGCATTAGCCTTGCCTTTCCTCACCGTGCCTTGCCTTGCGTTACCCTTTCCTTGCCTTGCCGTGCATTTCCTAGCCTTGCGTTGTCGTGCCTTGCGTTGTCGTGCCTTAGCCTTGTCTCGCCTGACCCTGCCTTCCCTTGCGTTACCCTTTCCTTGCCTTGCCGTGCATTGCCTAGCTTGCGTTGTCGTGCCTTAGCCTTGTTTCCCCTTGCCGTGCCGTGCCTTTTGTTACACTTGCCTTGCCTTGCTTTGCCTTGCCTTCCATTCCTTCCGTTACTCGTTCCTTGCCTAGCCGTGCACTGCCTAGCCTTGCGTTGTCTTGCATTAGCCTTGCCTTGCCTGACCGTGCCTTGCCTTGCGTTACCCTTTCCTTGCCTTGCCGTGCTTTGCCCAGCTTGCGTTGTCGTGCCTTAGCCTTGTTTCCCCTTGCCGTGCCGTTCCTTCCCTTACTCTTGACTTGCCTTGCTTTCCCTTGCCTTCCTTGCCTTCCGTTACTCTTTGCTTACCATCCGTGCATTGCCTAGCCTTGCGTTGTCGTGCCGTAGCCATGCCTCGCCTGACCGTGACTTCCCTTGCGTTACCCTTTCCTTGCCTTGCCGTCCATTGCCTAGCCGTGCGTTGTTGTGCATTAGCCTTGCCTTGCCTCACCGTGCCTTCCCTTACGTTACCCTTTACTTGCCTTGCCGTGCATTGCCTAGCTTGCGTTGTCGTGCCTTAGCCTTGTTTCCCCTTGCCGTGCCGTGCCTTTTGTTTCACTTGCCTTGCATTGCTTTGCCTTGCCTTCCTTTCCTTCTGTTACGCTTTCCTTGCCTAGCCGTGCACTGCTAAGCCTTGCGTTGTCGTGCATTAGCCTTCCCTCGACTGACCGTGCCTGGCCTTGCGTTACCCTCTCCTTCCCTTGCCTTGCTTTGCCTAGCCGTGCGTTGTCGTGCATTAGCCTTGCCATGCCTCATCGTGCCTTGCCTTGCGTTACCCTTTCCTTGCCTTGCCGTGCTATGCCTAGCCTTGCGTTGTCGTGCCTTAGCCTTGTTTCCCCTTGCCGTGCCGTTCCTTCCGTTACTCTTGCCTTGCCTTGCTTTCCCTTGCATTCCTTACATTCCGTTACTCTTTCCTTGCCTTGCCGTGCATTGCCTAGCCTTCCGTTGTCGTGCATTAGCCTTGCATTTCCTGACCGTGCCTTGCCTGGCGTTACCCTTTCCTTGCCTTGCCGTGCATTGCCTAGCTTGCATTGTCGTGCCTTAGCCTTGTTTCCCCTTGCCGTGCCGTTCCTTCCGTTACTCTTGCCTTGCCTTGCTTTCCCTTGCATTCCTTATATTCCGTTACTCTTTCCTTGCCTTGCCATGCATTGCCTAGCCTTGCGTTGTCGTGCCTTAGCCTTGCCTCGCCTGACCGTGACTTCCCTTGCGTTACCCTTTCCTTGCCTTGCCGTGCATTGCCTAGACGTGCGTTGTTGTGCATTAGCCTTGCCTTTCCTCACCGTGCCTTCCCTTGCGTTACCCTTTCCTTGCCTTGCCGTGCATTGCCTAGCCTTGCGTTGTCATGCCTTAGCCTTGTCTCGCCTGACCCTGCCTTGCCTTGCGTTACCCTTTCCTTGCCTTGCCCTGCATTGCCTAGCTTGCGTTGTCGTGCCTTAGCCTTGTTTTCCCTTGCCGTGCCGTGCCTTTTGTTTCACTTGCCTTGCATTGCTTTGCCTTGCCTTCCTTTCCTTCTGTTACGCTTTCCTTCCCTAGCCGTGCACTGCCAAGCATTGCGTTGTCGTGCATTAGTCTTGCCTCGACTGACCGTGCCTTGCCTTGCGTTACACTTTCCTTGCCTTGCCGTGCATTGCCTAGCTTGCGTTGTCGTGCTTTAGCCTTGTTTCCCCTTGCCGTGCCGTGCCTTTTGTTTCACTTGCCTTGCATTGCTTTGCCTTGCCTTCCTTTCCTTCTGTTATGCTTTCCTTGCCTAGCCGTGCACTGCTAAGCCTTGCGTTGTCGTGCATTAGCCTTCCCTCGACTGACCGTGCCTGGCCTTGCGTTACCCTCTCCTTCCCTTGCCTTGCTTTGCCTAGCCGTGCGTTGTCGTGCATTAGCCTTCCCATGCCTCACCGTGCCTTGCCTTGCGTTACCCTTTCCTTGCCTTGCCGTGCTTTGCCTAGCCTTGCGTTGTCGTGCCTTAGCCTTGTTTCCCCTTGCCGTGCCGTTCCTTCCGTTACTCTTGCCTTGCCTTGCTTTCCCTTGCATTCCTTACATTCCGTTACTCTTTCCTTGCCTTGCCGTGTATTGCCTAGCCTTCCGTTGTCGTGCATTAGCCTTGCATTTCCTGACCGTGCCTTGCCTTGCGTTACCCTTTCCTTGCCTTGCCGTGCATTGCCTAGCTTGCGTTGTCGTGCCTTAGCCTTGTTTCCCTTTGCCGTGCCGTTCCTTCTGTTACTCTTGCCTTGCCTTGCTTTCCCTTGCATTCCTTACATTCCGTTACTCTTTCCTTGCCTTGCCGTGCATTGCCTAGCCTTGCGTTGTCGTGCTTTAGCCTTGCCTCGCCTGACCGTGACTTCCCTTGCGTTACCCTTTGCTTGCCTTGCCGTGCATTGCCTAGCCGTGCGTTGTTGTGCATTAGCCTTGCCTTGCCTCACCGTGCCTTGCCTTACGTTACCCTTTCCTTACCTTGCCGTGCATTGCCTAGCTTGCGTTGTCGTGCCTTACCCTTGTTTCTCCTTGCCGTGCCGTGCCTTTTGTTTCACTTGCCTTGCATTGCTTTGCCTTGCCTTCCTTTCCTTCTGTTACTCTTTCCTTGCCTAGCCTTGCACTGCCAAGCCTTGCGTTGTCGTGCATTAGCCTTGCCTCGACTGACCGTGCCTTGCCTTGCGTTACCCTTTCCTTGCCTTGCCGTGCATTGCCTAGCTTGCGTTGTCGTGCCTTACCTTGTTTCCCCTTGCCGTGCCGTGCCGTTTGTTACACTTGCCTTGCCTTGCTTTGCCTTGCCTTCCTATCCTTCCGTTACTCTTTCCTTGCCTAGCCGTGCACTGCCTGGCCTTGCGTTGTCGTGCATTAGCCTTGCCTCGCCTGATCGTGCCTTGCCTTGCGTTACCCTTTCCTTGCCTTGCCGTGCATTGCCTAGCTTGCGTTGTCGTGCCTTAGCCTTGTTTCCCCTTGCCGTGCCGTTCCTTCCCTTACCCTTGCCTTGCCTTGCTTTCCCTTGCCTTCCTTGCCTTCCGTTACTCTTTGCTTGCCTTCCGTGCATTGCCTAGCCTTGCGTTTTCGTGCCTTAGCCTTGCCTTGCCTCACCGTGCCTTGCCTTGCTTTACCCTTTCCTTGCCTTGCCGTGCATTGCCTAGCCTTGCGTTGTCGTGCCTTAGCCTTGCTTCCCCTTGCCGTGCCGTTCCTTCCGTTACTCTTGCCTTGCCTTGTTTCCCTTGCATTCCTTGCCTTCCGGTACTCTTTCCTTGCCTTACCGTGCATTGCCTAGCCTTGCGTTGTCGTGCATTAGCCTTGCCTTGTCTGACCGTGCCTGGCCTTGCGTTAACCTTTCCTTGCCTTGCCGTGCATTGCCTAGCTTGCGTTGTCGTGCCTTACCCTTTTTTCCCCTTACCGTGCCGTGCCTTTTGTTTCACTTGCCTTGCATTGCTTTGCCTTGCTTTCCTTTCCTTCTGTTACGCTTTCCTTGTCTAGCCGTGCACTGCTAAGCCTTGCGTTGTCGTGCATTAGCCTTCCCTCGACTGACCCTGCTTGGCCTTGCGTTACCCTCTCGTTCCCTTGCCTTGCTTTGCCTAGCCGTGCGTTGTCGTGCATTAGCCTTGCCATGCCTCACCGTGCCTTGCCTTGCGTTACCCTTTCCTTGCCTTGCCGTGCTTTGCCTAGCCTTGCGTTGTCGTGCCTTAGCCTTGTTTCCCCTTGCCGTGCCGTTCCTTCCGTTACTCTTGCCTTGCCTTGCTTTCCCTTGCATTCCTTACATTCCGTTACTCTTTCTTTGCCTTGCCGTGCATTGCCTAGCCTTCCATTGTCGTACATTAGCCTTGCATTTCCTGACCGTGCCTTGCCTTGCGTTACCCTTTCCTTGCCTTGCCGTGCATTGCCTAGCTTGCGTTGTCGTGCCTTAGCCTTGTTTCCCCTTGCCTTGCCGTTCCTTCTGTTACTCTTGCCTTGCCTTGCTTTCCCTTGCATTCCTTACATTCCGTTACTCTTTCCTTGCCTTGCCGTGCATTGCCTAGCCTTGCGTTGTCGTGCCTTAGCCTTGCCTCGCCTGACCGTGACTTCCCTTGCGTTACCCTTTCCTTGCCTTGCCGTGCATTGCCTAGACGTGCGTTGTTGTGCATTAGCCTTGACTTTCCTCACCGTGCCTTCCCTTGCGTTACCCTTTCCTTGCCTTGCCGTGCATTGCCTAGCCTTGCGTTGCCGTGCCTTAGCCTTGTCTTGCCTGACCCTGTCTTGCCTTGCGTTACCCTTTCCTTGCCTTGCCGTGCATTGCCTAGCTTGCGTTTTCGTGCCTTAGCCTTGTTTCCCCTTGCCGTGCCGTGCCTTTTGTTTCACTTGCCTTGCATTGCTTTGCCTTGCCTTCCTTTCCTTATGTTACGCTTTCCTTGCCTAGCCGTGCACTGCTAAGCCTTGCGTTGTCGTGCATTAGCCTTCCCTCGACTGACCGTGCCTGGCCTTGCGTTACCCTCTCCTTCCCTTGCCTTGCTTTGCCTAGCCGTGCGTTGTCGTGCATTAGCCTTGCCATGCCTCACCGTGCCTTGCCTTGCGTTACCCTTTCCTTGCCTAGCCGTGCTTTGCCTAGCCTTGCGTTGTCGTGCCTTAGCCTTGTTTCCCCTTGCCGTGCCGTTCCTTCCGTTATTCTTGCCTTGCCTTGCTTTGCCTTGCCTTCCTTTCCTTCTGTTACACTTTCCTTCCCTAGCCGTGCACTGCCAAGCCTTGCGTTGTCGTGCATTAGTCTTGCCTCGACTGACCGTGCCTTGCCTTGCGTTACACTTTCCTTGCCTTGCCGTGCATTGCCTAGCTTGCGTTGTCGTGCCTTAGCCTTGTTTCCCCTTGCCGTGCCGTGCCTTTTGTTTCACTTGCCTTGCATTGCTTTGCCTTGCCTTCCTTTCCTTCTGTTACGCTTTCCTTGCCTAGCCGTGCACTGCTAAGCCTTGCGTTGTCGTGCATTAGCCTTCCCTCGACTGACCGTGCCTGGCCTTGCGTTACCCTCTCCTTCCCTTGCCTTGCTTTGCCTAGCCGTGCGTTGTCGTGCATTAGCCTTGCCATGCCTCACCGTGCCTTGCCTTGCGTTACCCTTTCCTTGCCTTGCCGTGCTTTGCCTAGCCTTGCGTTGTCGTGCCTTAGCCTTGTTTCCCCTTGCCGTGCCGTTCCTTCCGTTACTCTTGCCTTGCCTTGCTTTCCCTTGCATTCCTTACATTCCGTTACTCTTTCCTTGCCTTGCCGTGCATTGCCTAGCCTTCCGTTGTCGTGCATTAGCCTTGCATTTCCTGACCGTGCCTTGCCTTGCGTTACCCTTTCCTTGCCTTGCCGTGCATTGCCTAGCTTGCGTTGTCGTGCCTTACCTTGTTTCCCCTTGCCGTGCCGTGCCGTTTGTTACACTTGCCTTGCCTTGCTTTGCCTTGCCTTCCTATCCTTCCGTTACTCTTTCCTTGCCTAGCCGTGCACTGCCTGGCCTTGCGTTGTCGTGCATTAGCCTTGCCTCGCCTGATCGTGCCTTGCCTTGCGTTACCCTTTCCTTGCCTTGCCGTGCATTGCCTAGCTTGCGTTGTCGTGCCTTAGCCTTGTTTCCCCTTGGCGTGCCGTTCCTTCCCTTACCCTTGCCTTGCCTTGCTTTCCCTTGCCTTCCTTGCCTTCCGTTACTCTTTGCTTGCCTTCCGTGCATTGCCTAGCCTTGCGTTTTCGTGCCTTAGCCTTGCCTTGCCTCACCGTGCCTTGCCTTGCGTTACCCTTTCCTTGCCTTGCCGTGCATTGCCTAGCCTTGCGTTGTCGTGCCTTAGCCTTGCTTCCCCTTGCCGTGCCGTTCCTTCCGTTACTCTTGCCTTGCCTTGTTTCCCTTGCATTCCTTGCCTTCCGGTACTCTTTCCTTGCCTTACCGTGCATTGCCTAGCCTTGCGTTGTCGTGCATTTGCCTTGCCTTGTCTGACCGTGCCTGGCCTTGCGTTAACCTTTCCTTGCCTTGCCGTGCATTGCCTAGCTTGCGTTGTCGTGCCTTACCCTTTTTTCCCCTTACCGTGCCGTGCCTTTTGTTTCACTTGCCTTGCATTGCTTTGCCTTGCTTTCCTTTCCTTCTGTTACGCTTTCCTTGCCTAGCCGTGCACTGCTAAGCCTTGCGTTGTCGTGCATTAGCCTTTCCTCGACTGACCCTGCCTGGCCTTGCGTTACCCTCTCCTTCCCTTGCCTTGCTTTGCCTAGCCGTGCGTTGTCGTGCATTAGCCTTGCCATGCCTCACCGTGCCTTGCCTTGCGTTACCCTTTCCTTGCCTTGCCGTGCTTTGCCTAGCCTTGCGTTGTCGTGCCTTAGCCTTGTTTCCCCTTGCCGTGCCGTTCCTTCCGTTACTCTTGCCTTGCCTTGCTTTCCCTTGCATTCCTTACACTCCGTTACTCTTTCTTTGCCTTGCCGTGCATTGCCTAGCCTTCCGTTGTCGTACATTAGCCTTGCATTTCCTGACCGTGCCTTGCCTTGCGTTACCCTTTCCTTGCCTTGCCGTGCATTGCCTAGCTTGCGTTGTCGTGCCTTAGCCTTGTTTCCCCTTGCCGTGCCGTTCCTTCTGTTACTCTTGCCTTGCCTTGCTTTCCCTTGCATTCCTTACATTCCGTTACTCTTTCCTTGCCTTGCCGTGCATTGCCTAGCCTTGCGTTGTCGTGCCTTAGCCTTGCCTCGCCTGACCGTGACTTCCCTTGCGTTACCCTTTCCTTGCCTTGCCGTGCATTGCCTAGACGTGCGTTGTTGTGCATTAGCCTTGACTTTCCTCACCGTGCCTTCCCTTGCGTTACCCTTTCCTTGCCTTGCCGTGCATTGCCTAGCCTTGCGTTGTCGTGCCTTAGCCTTGTCTCGCCTGACCCTGCCTTGCCTTGCGTTACCCTTTCCTTGCCTTGCCGTGCATTGCCTAGCTTGCGTTTTCGTGCCTTAGCCTTGTTTCCCCTTGCCGTGCCGTGCCTTTTGTTTCACTTGCCTTGAATTGCATGGCCTTGCCTTCCTTTCCTTCTGTTACGCTTTCCTTGCCTAGCCGTGCACTGCTAAGCCTTGCATTGTCGTGCATTAGCCTTCCCTCGACTGACCGTGCCTGGCCTTGCGTTACCCTCTCCTTCCCTTGCCTTGCTTTGCCTAGCCGTGCGTTGTCGTGCATTAGCCTTGCCATGCCTCACCGTGCCTTGCCTTGCGTTACCCTTTCCTTGCCTTGCCGTGCTTTGCCTAGCCTTGCGTTGTCGTGCCTTAGCCTTGTTTCCCCTTGCCGTGCCGTTCCTTCCGTTACTCTTGCCTTGCCTTGCTTTGCCTTGCCTTCCTTTCCTTCTGTTACGCTTTCCTTCCCTAGCCGTGCACTGCCAAGCCTTGCGTTGTCGTGCATTAGCCTTGCCTCGACTGACCGTGCATGGCCTTGCGTTACACTTTCCTTGCCTTGCCGTGCATTGCCTAGCTTGCGTTGTCGTGCCTTAGCCTTGCCTCGCCTGACCGTGACTTCCCTTGCGTTGCCCTTTCCTTGCCTTGCCGTGCATTGCCTAGCTTCCGTTGTCGTGCCTTAGCCTTGTTTCCCCTTGCCGTGCCGTGCCTTTTGTTACACTTGCCTTGCCTTGCTTTGCCTTGCCTTCCATTCCTTCCGTTACTCGTTCCTTGCCTAGCCGTGCACTGCCTAGCCTTGCGTTGTCGTGCATTAGCCTTGCTTTGCCTGACCGTGCCTTGCCTTGCGTTACCCTTTACTTGCCTTGCCGTGCTTTGCCCAGCTTGCGTTGTCGTGCCTTAGCCTTGTTTCCCCTTGCCGTGCCGTTCCTTCCCTTACTCTTGACTTGCCTTGCTTTCCCTTCCTTCCTTGCCTTCCGTTACTCTTTGCTTACCATCCTTGCATTGCCTAGCCTTGCGTTGTCGTGCCGTAGCCTTGCCTCGCCTGACCGTGACTTCCCTTGCGTTACCCTTTCCTTGCCTTGCCGTCCATTGCCTAGCCGTGCGTTGTTGTGCATTAGCCTTGCCTTGGCTCACCGTGCCTTGCCTTACGTTACCCTTTCCTTGCCTTGCCGTGCATTCCCTAGCTTGCGTTGTCGTGCCTTACAGTTGTTTCTCCTTGCCGTGCCGTGCCTTCCGTTACTCTTGCCTTGCCTTTTTTCCCTTGCATTCCTTGCCTTCCGTTACTCTTTCCTTGCCTTGCCGTGCATTGCCTAGCCTTGCGTTGTCGTGCATTAGCCTTGCCTCGTGTGACCGTGCCTTGCCTTGCGTTACCCTTTCCTTGCCTTGCCGTGCATTGCCTAGCTTGCGTTGTCGTGCCTTACCCTTTTTTCCCCTTACCGTGCCGTGCCTTTTGTTTCACTTGCCTTGCATTGCTTTGCCTTGCCTTCCTTTCCTTCTGTTACACTTTCCTTGCCTAGCCGTGCACTGCCAAGCCTTGCGTTGTCGTGCCGTAGCCTTGCCTCGCCTGACCGTGACGTCCCTTGCGTTACCCTTTCCTTGCCTTGCCGTCCATTGCCTAGCCGTGCTTTGTTGTGCATTAGCCTTGCCTTGCCTCACCGTGCCTTGCCTTACGTTACCCTTTCCTTGCCTTGCCGTGCATTCCCTAGCTTACGTTGTGGTGCCTTACCCTTCTTTCTCCTTGCCGTGCCGTGCCTTCTGTTTCACTTGCCTTGCATTGCTTTGCCTTGCCTTCCTTTCCTTCTGTTACTCTTTCCTTGCCTAGCCTTGCACTGCCAAGCCTTGCGTTGTCGTGCATTAGGCTTGACTCGACTGACCGTGCTTTGCCTTGCGTTACCCTTTCCTTGCCTTGCCGTGCATTGCCTAGCTTTCGTTGTCGTGCCTTAGCCTTGTTTCCCCTTGCCGTGCCGTGCCGTTTGTTACACTTGCCTTGCCTTGCTTTGCCTTGCCTTCCTATCCTTCCGTTACTCTTTCCTTGCCTAGCCGTGCACTGCCTAGCCTTGCGTTGTCGTGCATTAGCCTTGCCTCGCCTGATCGTGCCTTGCATTGCGTTACCCTTTCCTTGCCTTGCCGTGCATTGCCTAGCTTGCGTTGTCGTGCCTTAGCCTTGTTTCCCCTTGCCGTGCCGTTCCTTCCCTTACCCTTGCCTTGCCTTGCTTTCCCTTGCCTTCCTTGCCTTCCGTTACTCTTTGCTTGCCTTCCGTGCATTGCCTAGCCTTGCGTTTTCGTGCCTTAGCTTTGCGTTGCCTCACCGTGCCTTGCCTTGCGTTACCCTTTCCTTGCCTTCCCGTGCATTGCCTAGCCTTGCGTTGTCGTGCCTTAGCCTTGCTTCCCCTTGCCGTGCCGTTCCTTCCGTTACTCTTTCCTTGCCTTGTTTCCCTTGCATTCCTTGCCTTCCGTTACTCTTTCCTTGCCTTACCGTGCATTGCCTAGCCTTGCGTTGTCGTGCATTAGCCTTGCCTTGTCTGACCGTGCCTTGCCTTGCGTTACCCTTTCCTTGCCTTGCCGTGCATTGCCTAGCTTGCGTTGTCGTGCCTTACCCTTTTTTCCCCTTACCGTGCCGTGCCTTTTGTTTCACTTGCCTTGCATTGCCTTGCCTTGCCTTCCTTTCCTTCTGTTACGCTTTCCTTGCCTAGCCGTGCACTGCCAAGCCTTGCGTTGTCGTGCATTAGCCTTGCCTCGACTGACCGTGCCTTGCCTTGCGTTACCCTTTCCTTGCCTTGCCCTGCATTGTCTAGCTTGCGTTTTCGTGCCTTAGCCTTGTTTCCCCTTGCCGTGCCGTGCCTTTTGTTTCACTTGCCTTGCATTGCTTTGCCTTGCCTTCCTTTCCTTCTGTTACGCTTTCCTTGCCTAGCCGTGCACTGCCAAGCCTTGCGTTGTCGTGCATTAGCCTTCTCTCGACTGACCGTGCCTGGCCTTGCGTTACCCTGTCCTTCCCTTGCCTTGCTTTGCCTACCCGTGCGTTGTCGTGCATTAGCATTTTATTTCCTGACCGTGCCTTGCCTTGCGTTACCCTTTCCTTGCCTTGCCGTGCATTGCCTAGCTTGCGTTGTCGTGCCTTAGCCTTGTTTCCCCTTGCCGTGCCGTTCCTTCCCTTACCCTTGCCTTGCCTTGCTTTCCCTTTCCTTCCTTGCCTTCCGTTACTCTTTGGTTACCTTCCGTGCATTGCCTAGTCTTGCGTTGTCGTGCCTTAGCCTTGCCTCGCCTGACAGAGCCTTTCGTTGCGTTACCCTTTCCTTGCCTTGCCGTACATTGCCTAGACGTGCGTTGTGGTGCATTAGCCTTGCCTTGCCTCACCGTGCCTTGCCTTGCGTTACCCTTTCCTTGCCTTGCCGTGCATTGCCTACCTCGCGTTGTCGTGCCTTACCCTTGTTTCCCCTTGCCGTGCCGTGCCTTTTGTTACACTTGCCTTGCCTTGCTTTGCCTTGCCTTCCTTTCCTTCTGTTACTCTTTCCTTGCCTAGCCGTGCACTACCTAGCCTTGCGTTGTCGTGCGTTAGCCTTGCCTCGACTGACCGTACCTTGCCTTGCGTTACCCTTTCCTTGCCTTGCCGTGCATTGCCTAGCTTTCGTTGTCGTGCCTTAGCCTTGTTTCCCCTTTCCGTGCCGTTCCTTCCCTTACTCTTGCCTTGCCTTGCTTTCCCTTGCCTTTCTTGCTTTCCATTACTCTTTGCTTGCCTTCCGTGCATTTCCTAGCCTTGCGTTTTCGTGGTCTTAGCCTTGCCTTGCCTCACCGTGCCTTGCCTTGCGTTACCCTTTCCTTGCCTTGCCGTGCATTGCCTAGCCTTGCGTTGTCGTGCCTTAGCCTTGCTTCCCCTTGCCGTGCCGTTCCTTCCGTTACTCTTGCCTTGCCTTGCTTTCCCTTGCATTACTTGCCTTCCGTTACTCTTTCCTTGCCTTGCCGTGCATTGCCTAGCCTTGCGTTGTCGTGCATTAGCCTTGCCTTGCCTGACCGTGCCTTGCCTTGCGTTGACCTTTCCTTGCCTTGCCGTGCATTGTCTAGCTTGCGTTGTCATGCCTTAGCCCTGTTTCCCCTTGCCGTGCCGTTCCTTCCCTTACCCTTAACTTGCCTTGCTTTCCCTTGCCTTCCTTGCCTTCCGTTACTCTTTGCTTGCCTTCCCTGCACTGCCTAGCCTTGCGTTTTTGTGCCTTAGCATTGACTTGCCTCACCGTGCCTTGCCTTGCGTTACCCTTTCCTTGCCTGGCCGTGCATTGCCTAGCCGTGCGTAGCCGTGCCTTAGCCTTGTTTCCCCTTGCCGAGCCGTTCCTTCCGTTAACCTTGCCTTGCCTTGCTTTCCCTTCCCTTCCTTCCCTTCCGTTACTCCTTGCTTGCCTTACCTGCATTGCCTAGCCTTGCATTGTCGTGCCTTAGCCTTGCCTCGCCTGACCGTGACTTCCCTTGCGTTACCCTTTCCTTGCCTTGCCGTGCATTGCCTAGACGTGCGGTGTTGTGCATTAGCCTTGCCTTTCCTCACCGTGCCTTCCCTTGCGTTACCCTTTCCTTGCCTTGCCGTGCATTGCCTAGCCTTGCGTTGTCGTGCCTTAGCCTTGTCTCGCCTGACTCTGCCTTGCCTTGCGTTACCAGTTCCTTGCCTTGCCGTGCATTGCCTAGCTTGCGTTGTCGTGCCTTAGCCTTCTTTCCCCTTGCCGTGCCGTGCCTTTTGTTACACTTGCCTTGCCTTGCTTTGCCTTGCCTTCCATTCCTTCCGTTACTCGTTCCTTGCCTAGCCGTGCACTGCCTAGCCTTGCGTTGTCGTGCATTAGCCTTGCATTGCCTGACCGTGCCTTGCCTTCCGTTACCCTTTCCTTGCCTTGCCGTGCTTTGCCCAGCTTGCGTTGTCGTGCCTTAGCCTTGTTTCCCCTTGCCGTGCCGTTACTTCCCTTACTCTTGACTTGCCTTGCTTTCCCTTGCCTTCCTTGCCTTCCGTTACTCTTTGCTTACCATCCGTGCATTGCCTAGCCTTGCGTTGTCGTGCCGTAGCCTTGCCTCGCCTGACCGTGACTTCCCTTGCGTTACCCTTTCCTTGCCTTGCCGTCCATTGCCTAGCCGTGCGTTGTTGTGCATTAGCCTTGCCTTGCCTCACCGTGCCTTGCCTTACGTTACCCTTTCCTTGCCTTGCCGTGCATTGCCTAGCTTGCGTTGTCGTGCCTTACCCTTGTTTCCCCTTCCCGTGCCGTGCCTTTTGTTTCACTTGCCTTGCATTGCTTTGCCTTGCATTCCTTTCCTTCTGTTACGCTTTCCTTGCCTACCCGTGCACTGCCAAGCCTTGCGTTGTCGTGCATTAGCCTTGCCTCGACTGACCGTGCCTTGCCTTGCGTTACCCTTTCCTTGCCTTGTCGTGCATTGCCTAGCTTGCGTTGTCGTGCCTTAGCCTTGTTTCCCCTTGCCGTGCCGTGCCGTTTGTTACACTTGCCTTGCCTTGCTTTGCCTTGCCTTCCTATCCTTCCGTTACTCTTTCCTTGCCTAGCCGTGCACTGCCTAGCCTTGCGTTGTCGTGCATTAGCCTTGCCTCGCCTGATCGTGCCTTGCCTAGCTTGCGTTGTCGTGCCTTAGCCTTGTTTCCCCTTTTCCTTTTGTTACTTGCCTTGCATTGCTTTGCCTTGCCTTCCTTTCCTTCTGTTACGCTTTCCTTGCCTAGCCGTGCACTGCCAAGCCTTGCGTTGTCGTGCATTAGCCTTCTCTCGACTGACCGTGCCTGGCCTTGCGTTACCCTGTCCTTCCCTTGCCTTGCTTTGCCTACCCGTGCGTTGTCGTGCATTAGCATTGCCTTGCCTCACCGTGCCTTGCCTTGCGTTACCCTTTCCTTGCCTTGCCGTGCTTTGCCTAGCCTTGCGTTGCCGTGCCTTAGCCTTGTTTCCCCTTGCCGTGCCTTTCCTTCCGTTACTCTTGCCTTGCCTTGCTTTCCCTTGTATTCCTTACATTCCGTTACTCTTTCCTTGCCTTGCCGTGCATTGCCTAGCCTTCCGTTGTCGTGCATTAGCCTTGCATTTCCTGACCGTGCCTTGCCTTGCGTTACCCTTTCCTTCCCTTGCCGTGCATTGCCTTGCTTGCGTCGTCGTGCCTTAGACTTGTTTCCTCTTGCCGTGCCGTTCCTTCCCTTACCCTTAACTTGCCTTACTTTCCCTTGCCTTCCTTGCCTTCCGTTACTCTTTGGTTACCTTCCGTGCATTGCCTAGCCTTGCGTTGTCGTGCCTTAGCCTTGCCTCGCCTGACAGAGCCTTTCGTTGCGTTACCCTTTCCTTGCCTTGCCGTACATTGCCTAGACGTGCGTTGTGGTGCATTAGCCTTGCCTTGCCTCACCGTGCCTTGCCTTGCGTTACCCTTTCCTTGCCTTGCCGTGCATTGCCTACCTCGCGTTGTCGTGCCTTACCCTCGTTTCCCCTTGCCGTGCCGTGCCTTTTTTTACACTTGCCTTGCCTTGCTTTGCCTTGCCTTCCTTTCCTTCTGTTACTCTTTCCTTGCCTAGCCGTGCACTACCTAGCCTTGCGTTGTCGTGCGCTAGCCTGGCCTCGACTGACCGTACCTTGCTTTGCGTTACCCTTTCCTTGCCTTGCCGTGCATTGCCTAGCTTGCGTTGTCGTGCCTTAGCCTTGTTTCCCCTTTCCGTGCCGTTCCTTCCCTTACTCTTGCCTTGCCTTGCTTTCCCTTGCCTTTCTTGCTTTCCATTACTCTTTGCTTGCCTTCCGTGCATTTCCTAGCCTTGCGTTTTCGTGTTCTTAGCCTTGCCTTGCCTCACCGTGCCTTGCCTTGCGTTACCCTTTCCTTGCCTTGCCGTGCATTGCCTAGCCTTGCGTTGTCGTGCCTTAGCCTTGCTTCCCCTTGCCGTGCCGTTCCTTCCGTTACTCTTGCCTTGCCTTGCTTTCCCTTGCATTACTTGCCTTCCGTTACTCTTTCCTTGCCTTGCCGTGCATTGCCTAGCCTTGCGTTGTCGTGCATTAGCCTTGCCTTGCCTGACCGTGCCTTGCCTTGCGTTGACCTTTCCTTGCCTTGCCGTGCATTGCCTAGCTTGCGTTGTCATGCCTTAGCCCTGTTTCCCCTTGCCGTGCCGTTCCTTCCCTTACCCTTAACTTGCCTTGCTTTCCCTTGCCTTCCTTGCCTTCCGTTACTCTTTGCTTGCCTTCCCTGCACTGCCTAGCCTTGCGTTTTCGTGCCTTAGCCTTGACTTGCCTCACCGTGCCTTGCCTTGCGTTACCCTTTCCTTGCCTGGCCGTGCATTGCCTAGCCGTGCGTAGCCGTGCCTTAGCCTTGTTTCCCCTTGCCGAGCCGTTCCTTCCGATAACCTTGCCTTGCCTTGCTTTCCCTTCCCTTCCTTCCCTTCCGTTACTCCTTGCTTGCCTTACCTGCATTGCCTAGCCTTGCGTAGTCGTGCCTTAGCCTTGCCTCGCCTGACCGTGACTTCCCTTGCGTTACCCTTTCCTTGCCTTGCCGTGCATTGCCTAGACGTGCGTTGTTGTGCATTAGCCTTGCCTTTCCTCACCGTGCCTTCCCTTGCGTTACCCTTTCCTTGCCTTGCCGTGCATTGCCTAGCCTTGCGTTGTCGTGCCTTAGCCTTGTCTCGCCTGACCCTGCCTTGCCTTGCGTTACCAGTTCCTTGCCTTGCCGTGCATTGCCTAGCTTGCGTTGTCGTGCCTTAGCCTTGTTTCCCCTTGCCGTGCCGTGCCTTTTGTTACACTTGCCTTGCCTTGCTTTGCCTTGCCTTCCATTCCTTCCGTTACTCGTTCCTTGCCTAGCCGTGCACTGCCTAGCCTTGCGTTGTCGTGCATTAGCCTTGCATTGCCTGACCGTGCCTTGCCTTCCGTTACCCTTTCCTTGCCTTGCCGTGCTTTGCCCAGCTTGCGTTGTCGTGCCTTAGCCTTGTTTCCCCTTGCCGTGCCGTTCCTTCCCTTACTCGTGACTTGCCTTGCTTTCCCTTGCCTTCCTTGCCTTCCGTTACTCTTTGCTTACCATCCGTGCATTGCGTAGCCTTGCGTTGTCGTGCCGTAGCCTTGCCTCGCCTGACCGTGACTTCCCTTGCGTTACCCTTTCCTTGCCTTGCCGTCCATTGCCTAGCCGTGCGTTGTTGTGCATTAGCCTTGCCTTGCCTCACCGTGCCTTGCCTTACGTTACCCTTTCCTTGCCTTGCCGTGCATTGCCTAGCTTGCGTTGTCGTGCCTTAGCCTTGTTTCCCCTTGCCGTGCCGTGCCATTTGTTTCACTTGCCTTGCATTGCTTTGCCTTGCCTTCCTTTCCTTCTGTTACGATTTCCTTGCCTAGCCGTGCACTGCCAAGCCTTGCGTTGTCGTGCATTAGCCTTCCCTCGACTGACCGTGCCTGGCCTTGCGTTACCCTCTCCTTCCCTTGCCTTGCTTTGCCTAGCCGTGCGTTGTCGTGCATTAGCCTTGCCATGCCTCACCGTGCCTTGCCTTGCGTTACCCTTTCCTTGCCTTGCCGTGCTTTGCCTAGCCTTGCGTTGTCGTGCCTTAGCCTTGTTTCCCCTTGCCGTGCCGTTCCTTCCGTTACTCTTGCCTTGCCTTGCTTTCCCTTGCATTCCTTACATTCCGTTACTCTTTCCTTGCCTTGCCGTGCATTGCCTAGCCTTCCGTTGTCGTGCATTAGCCTTGCATTTCCTGACCGTGCCTTGCCTTGCGTTACCCTTTCCTTGCCTTGCCGTGCATTGCCTAGCTTGCGTTGTCGTGCCTTAGCCTTGTTTCCCCTTGCCGTGCCGTGCCGTTTGTTACACTTGCCTTGCCTTGCTTTGCCTTGCCTTCCTATCCTTCCGTTACTCTTTCCTTGCCTAGCCGTGCACTGCCTAGCCTTGCGTTGTCGTGCTTTAGCCTTGCCTCGCCTGATCGTGCCTTGCCTTGCGTTACCCTTTCCTTGCCTTGCCGTGCATTGCCTAGCTTGCGTTGTCGTGCCTTAGCCTTGTTTCCCCTTGCCGTGCCGTTCCTTCTGTTACTCTTGCCTTGCCTTGCTTTCCCTTGCATTCCTTACATTCCGTTACTCTTTCCTTGCCTTGCCGTGCATTGCCTAGCCTTGCGTTGTCGTGCCTTAGCCTTGCCTCGCCTGACCGTGACTTCCCTTGCGTTAACCTTTCCTTGCCTTGCCGTGCATTGCCTAGACGTGCGTTGTTGTGCATTAGCCTTGCCTTTCCTCACCGTGCCTTCCCTTGCTTTACCCTTTCCTTGCCTTGCCGTGCATTGCCTAGCCTTGCGTTGTCGTGCCTTAGCCTTGTCTCGCCTGACCCTGCCTTGCCTTGCGTTACCCTTTCCTTGCCTTGCCGTGCATTGCCTAGCTTGCGTTGTCGTGCCTTAGCCTTGTTTCCCCTTGCCGTGCCGTGCCTTTTGTTTCACTTGCCTTGCATTGCTTTGCCTTGCCTTCCTTTCCTTCTGTTACGCTTTCCTTGCCTAGCCGTGCACTGCTAAGCCTTGCGTTGTCGTGCATTAGCCTTCCCTCGACTGACCGTGCCTGGCCTTGCGTTACCCTCTCCTTGCCTTGCCGTGCTTTGCCTAGCCTTGAGTTGTCGTGCATTAGCCTTGCATTTCCTGACCGTGCCTTGCCTTGCGTTACCCTTTCCTTGCCTTGCCGTGCATTGCCTAGCTTGCGTTGTCGTGCCTTAGCCTTGTTTCCCCTTGCCGTGCCGTGCCTTTTGTTACACTTGCCTTGCCTTTCTTTCCCTTGCATTCCTTACATTCCGTTACTCTTTCCTTGCCTTGCCGTGCATTGCCTAGCCTTGCGTTGTCGTGCCTTAGCCTTGCCTCGCCTGACGGTGACTTCCCTTGCGTTACCCTTTCCTTGCCTTGCCGTGCATTGCCTAGACGTGCGTTGTTGTGCATTAGCCTTGCCTTTCCTCACCGTGCCTTCCCTTGCGTTACCCTTTCCTTGCCTTGCCGTGCATTGCCTAGCCTTGCGTTGTCGTGCCTTAGCATTGTCTCGCCTGACCCTGCCTTGCCTTGCGTTACCCTTTCCTTGCCTTGCCGTGCATTGCCTAGCTTGCGTTGTCGTGCCTTAGCCTTGTTTCCCCTTGCCGTGCCGTGCCTTTTGTTACACTTGCCTTGCCTTGCTTTGCCTTGCCTTCCATTCCTTCCGTTACTCGTTCCTTGCCTAGCCGTGCACTGCCTAGCCTTGCGTTGTCGTGCATTAGCCTTGCTTTGCCTGACCGTGCTTGCCTTGCGTTACCCTTTCCTTGCCTTGCCGTGCTTTGCCCAGCTTGCGTTGTCGTGCCTTAGCCTTGTTTCCCCTTGCCGTGCCGTTCCTTCCCTTACTCTTGACTTGCCTTGCTTTCCCTTGCCTTCCTTGCCTTCCGTTACTCTTTGCTTACCATCCGTGCATTGCCTAGCCTTGCGTTGTCGTGCCGTAGCCTTGCCTCGCCTGACCGTGACTTCCCTTGCGTTACCCTTTCCTTGCCTTGCCGTCCATTGCCTAGCCGTGCGTTGTTGTGCATTAGCCTTGCCTTGCCTCACCGTGCCTTGCCTTACGTTACCCTTTCCTTGCCTTGCCGTGCATTCCCTAGCTTGCGTTGTCGTGCCTTACCCTTGTTTCTCCTTGCCGTGCCGTGCCTTTTGTTTCACTTGCCTTGCATTGCTTTGCCTTGCCTTCCTTTCCTTCTGTTACTTTTTCCTTGCCTAGCCTTGCACTGCCAAGCCTTGCGTTGTCGTGCTTTAGCCTTCTCTCGACTGACCGTGCCTGGCCTTGCGTTACCCTGTCCTTCCCTTGCCTTGCTTTGCCTACCCGTGCGTTGTCGTGCATTAGCATTGCCTTGCCTCACCGTGCCTTGCCTTGCGTTACCCTTTCCTTGCCTTGCCGTGCTTTGCCTAGCCTTGCGTTGCCGTGCCTTAGCCTTGTTTCCCCTTGCCGTGCCTTTCCTTCCGTTACTCTTGCCTTGCCTTGCTTTCCCTTGTATTCCTTACATTCCGTTACTCTTTCCTTGCCTTGCCGTGCATTGCCTAGCCTTCCGTTGTCGTGCATTAGCCTTGCATTTCCTGACAGTGCCTTGCCTTGCGTTACCCTTTCCTTGCCTTGCCGTGCATTGCCTTGCTTGCGTCGTCGTGCCTTAGACTTGTTTCCTCTTGCCGTGCCGTTCCTTCCCTTACCCTTAACTTGCCTTACTTTCCCTTGCCTTCCTTGCCTTCCGTTACTCTTTGGTTACCTTCCGTGCATTGCCTAGCCTTGCGTTGTCGTGCCTTAGCCTTGCCTCGCCTGACAGAGCCTTTCGTTGCGTTACCCTTTCCTTGCCTTGCCGTACATTGCCTAGACGTGCGTTGTGGTGCATTAGCCTTGCCTTGCCTCACCGTGCCTTGCCTTGCGTTACCCTTTCCTTGCCTTGCCGTGCATTGCCTACCTCGCGTTGTCGTGCCTTACCCTCGTTTCCCCTTGCCGTGCCGTGCCTTTTGTTACACTTGCCTTGCCTTGCTTTGCCTTGCCTTCCTTTCCTTCTGTTACTCTTTCCTTGCCTAGCCGTGCACTACCTAGCCTTGCGTTGTCGTGCGCTAGCCTGGCCTCGACTGACCGTACCTTGCTTTGCGTTACCCTTTCCTTGCCTTGCCGTACATTGCCTAGCTTGCGTTGTCGTGCCTTAGCCTTGTTTCCCCTTTCCGTGCCGTTCCTTCCCTTACTCTTGCCTTGCCTTGCTTTCCCTTGCCTTTCTTGCTTTCCATTACTCTTTGCTTGCCTTCCGTGCATTTCCTAGCCTTGCGTTTTCGTGGTCTTAGCCTTGCCTTGCCTCACCGTGCCTTGCCTTGCGTTACCCTTTCCTTGCCTTGCCGTGCATTGCCTAGCCTTGCGTTGTCGTGCCTTAGCCTTGCTTACCCTTGCCGTGCCGTTCCTTCCGTTACTCTTGCCTTGCCTTGCTTTCCCTTGCATTACTTGCCTTCCGTTACTCTTTCCTTGCCTTGCCGTGCATTGCCTAGCCTTGCGTTGTCGTGCATTAGCCTTGCCTTGCCTGACCGTGCCTTGCCTTGCGTTGAACTTTCCTTGCCTTGCCGTGCATTGCCTAGCTTGCGTTGTCATGCCTTAGCCCTGTTTCCCCTTGCCGTGCCGTTCCTTCCCTTACCCTTAACTTGCCTTGCTTTCCCTTGCCTTCCTTGCCTTCCGTTACTCTTTGCTTGCCTTCCCTGCACTGCCTAGCCTTGCGTTTTCGTGCCTTAGCCTTGACTTGCCTCACCGTGCCTTGCCTTGCGTTACCCTTTCCTTGCCTGGCCGTGCATTGCCTAGCCGTGCGTAGCCGTGCCTTAGCCTTGTTTCCCCTTGCCGAGCCGTTCCTTCCGATAACCTTGCCTTGCCTTGCTTTCCCTTCCCTTCCTTCCCTTCCGTTACTCCTTGCTTGCCTTACCTGCATTGCCTAGCCTTGCGTAGTCGTGCCTTAGCCTTGCCTCGCCTGACCGTGACTTCCCTTGCGTTACCCTTTCCTTGCCTTGCCGTGCATTGCCTAGACGTGCGTTGTTGTGCATTAGCCTTGCCTTTCCTCACCGTGCCTTCCCTTGCGTTACCCTTTCCTTGCCTTGCCGTGCATTGCCTAGCCTTGCGTTGTCGTGCCTTAGCCTTGTCTCGCCTGACCCTGCCTTGCCTTGCGTTACCAGTTCCTTGCCTTGCCGTGCATTGCCTAGCTTGCGTTGTCGTGCCTTAGCCTTGTTTCCCCTTGCCGTGCCGTGCCTTTTGTTACACTTGCCTTGCCTTGCTTTGCCTTGCCTTCCATTCCTTCCGTTACTCGTTCCTTGCCTAGCCGTGCACTGCCTAGCCTTGCGTTGTCGTGCATTAGCCTTGCATTGCCTGACCGTGCCTTGCCTTCCGTTACCCTTTCCTTGCCTTGCCGTGCTTTGCCCAGCTTGCGTTGTCGTGCCTTAGCCTTGTTTCCCCTTGCCGTGCCGTTCCTTCCCTTACTCGTGACTTGCCTTGCTTTCCCTTGCCTTCCTTGCCTTCCGTTACTCTTTGCTTACCATCCGTGCATTGCGTAGCCTTGCGTTGTCGTGCCGTAGCCTTGCCTCGCCTGACCGTGACTTCCCTTGCGTTACCCTTTCCTTGCCTTGCCGTCCATTGCCTAGCCGTGCGTTGTTGTGCATTAGCCTTGCCTTGCCTCACCGTGCCTTGCCTTACGTTACCCTTTCCTTGCCTTGCCGTGCATTGCCTAGCTTGCGTTGTCGTGCCTTAGCCTTGTTTCCCCTTGCCGTGCCGTGCCATTTGTTTCACTTGCCTTGCATTGCTTTGCCTTGCCTTCCTTTCCTTCTGTTACGATTTCCTTGCCTAGCCGTGCACTGCCAAGCCTTGCGTTGTCGTGCATTAGCCTTCCCTCGACTGACCGTGCCTGGCCTTGCGTTACCCTCTCCTTCCCTTGCCTTGCTTTGCCTAGCCGTGCGTTGTCGTGCATTAGCCTTGCCATGCCTCACCGTGCCTTGCCTTGCGTTACCCTTTCCTTGCCTTGCCGTGCTTTGCCTAGCCTTGCGTTGTCGTGCCTTAGCCTTGTTTCCCCTTGCCGTGCCGTTCCTTCCGTTACTCTTGCCTTGCCTTGCTTTCCCTTGCATTCCTTACATTCCGTTACTCTTTCCTTGCCTTGCCGTGCATTGCCTAGCCTTCCGTTGTCGTGCATTAGCCTTGCATTTCCTGACCGTGCCTTGCCTTGCGTTACCCTTTCCTTGCCTTGCCGTGCATTGCCTAGCTTGCGTTGTCGTGCCTTAGCCTTGTTTCCCCTTGCCGTGCCGTGCCGTTTGTTACACTTGCCTTGCCTTGCTTTGCCTTGCCTTCCTATCCTTCCGTTACTCTTTCCTTGCCTAGCCGTGCACTGCCTAGCCTTGCGTTGTCGTGCTTTAGCCTTGCCTCGCCTGATCGTGCCTTGCCTTGCGTTACCCTTTCCTTGCCTTGCCGTGCATTGCCTAGCTTGCGTTGTCGTGCCTTAGCCTTGTTTCCCCTTGCCGTGCCGTTCCTTCTGTTACTCTTGCCTTGCCTTGCTTTCCCTTGCATTCCTTACATTCCGTTACTCTTTCCTTGCCTTGCCGTGCATTGCCTAGCCTTGCGTTGTCGTGCCTTAGCCTTGCCTCGCCTGACCGTGACTTCCCTTGCGTTAACCTTTCCTTGCCTTGCCGTGCATTGCCTAGACGTGCGTTGTTGTGCATTAGCCTTGCCTTTCCTCACCGTGCCTTCCCTTGCTTTACCCTTTCCTTGCCTTGCCGTGCATTGCCTAGCCTTGCGTTGTCGTGCCTTAGCCTTGTCTCGCCTGACCCTGCCTTGCCTTGCGTTACCCTTTCCTTGCCTTGCCGTGCATTGCCTAGCTTGCGTTGTCGTGCCTTAGCCTTGTTTCCCCTTGCCGTGCCGTGCCTTTTGTTTCACTTGCCTTGCATTGCTTTGCCTTGCCTTCCTTTCCTTCTGTTACGCTTTCCTTGCCTAGCCGTGCACTGCTAAGCCTTGCGTTGTCGTGCATTAGCCTTCCCTCGACTGACCGTGCCTGGCCTTGCGTTACCCTCTCCTTCCCTTGCCTTGCTTTGCCTAGCCGTGCGTTGTCGTGCATTAGCCTTGCATTTCCTGACCGTGCCTTGCCTTGCGTTACCCTTTCCTTGCCTTGCCGTGCATTGCCTAGCTTGCGTTGTCGTGCCTTAGCCTTGTTTCCCCTTGCCGTGCCGTGCCTTTTGTTACACTTGCCTTGCCTTTCTTTCCCTTGCATTCCTTACATTCCGTTACTCTTTCCTTGCCTTGCCGTGCATTGCCTAGCCTTGCGTTGTCGTGCCTTAGCCTTGCCTTGCCTCACCGTGCCTTGCCTTGCGTTACCCTTTCCTTGCCTTGCCGTGCATTGCCTAGCCTTGCGTTGTCGTGCCTTAGCCTTGCCTTGCCTCACCGTGCCTTGCCTTGCGTTACCCTTTCCTTGCCTTGCCGTGCATTGCCTAGCTTGCGTTGTCGTGCCTTACCCTTGTTTCCCCTTGCCGTGCCGTGCCTTTTGTTTCACTTGCCTTGCGTTGCTTTGCCTTGCGTTCCTTTCCTTCTGTTACTCGTTCCTTGCCTAGCCGTGAACTGCCAAGCCTTGCGTTTTCGTGCATTAGCTTTGCCTCGCCTGACCCTGCCTTGCCTTGCGTTACCCTTTCCTTGCCTTGCCGTGCGTTGCCTAGCATGCGTTGTCGTGCCTTAGCCTTGTTTCCCCTTGCCGTGCCGTGCCTTTTGTTTCACTTGCCTTGCATTGCTTTGCCTTGCCTTCCTTTCATTCTGTTACGCTTTCCTTGCCTAGCCGTGCACTGCCAAGCCTTGCGTTGTCGTGCATTAGCCTTCTCTCGACTGACCGTGCCTGGCCTTGCGTTACCCTGTCCTTCCCTTGCCTTGCTTTGCCTAGCCGTGCGCTGTCGTGCATTAGCCTTGCCTTGCCTCACCGTGCCTTGCCTTGCGTTACCCTTTCCTTGCCTTGCCGTGCTTTGCCTAGCCTTGCGTTGCCGTGCATTAGCCTTGTTTCCCATTGCCGTGCCTTTCCTTCCGTTACTCTTGCCTTGCCTTGCTTTCCCTTGCATTCCTTGCCTTCCGTTACTCTTTCCTTGCCTTGCCGTGCATTGCCTAGCCTTGCGTTGTCGTGCATTAGCCTTGCCTTGCCTGACCGTGCCTTGCCTTGCGTTGCCCTTTCCTTGCCTTGCCGTGCATTGCCTAGCTTGCGTTGTCATGCCTTAGCCCTGTTTCCCCTTGCCGTGCCCTTCCTTCCCTTACCCTTAACTTGCCTTGCTTTGCCTTGCCTTCCTTGCCTTCCGTTACTCTTTGCTTGCCTTCCGTGCACTGCCTAGCCTTGCGTTTTCGTGCCTTAGCCTTGACTTACCTCACCGTGCCTTGCCTTGCGTTACCCTGTCCTTGCCTGGCCGTGCATTGCCTAGCCGTGCGTAGCCGTGCCTTAGCCTTGTTTCCCCTTGCCGAGCCGTTCCTTCCGTTAACCTTGCCTTGCCTTGCTTTCCCTTGCCTTCCTTCCCTTCCGTTACTCCTTGCTTGCCTTACCTGCATTGCCTAGCCTTGCGTTGTCGTGCCTTAGCCTTGCCTCGCCTGACCGTGACTTCACTTGCGTTACCCTTTCCTTGCCTTGCCGTGCATTGCCTAGCCGTGCGTTGTTGTGCATTAGCCTTGCCTTGCCTCACCGTGCCTTGCCTTGCGTTACCCTTTCCTTGCCTTGCCGTGCATTGCCTAGCTTGCGTTGTCGAGCCTTACCCTTGTTTCCCCTTGCCGTGCAGTGCCTTTTGTTTCACTTGCCTTGCATTGCTTTGCCTTGCGTTCCTTTCCTTCTGTTACTCGTTCCTTGCCTAGCCGTGCACTGCCAAGCCTTGCGTTGTCGTGCATTAGCCTTGCCTCGCCTGACCATGCCTTGCCTTGCGTTACCCTTTCCTTGCCTTGCCGTGCATTGCCGAGCTTGCGTTGTCGTGCCTTAGCCTTGTTTCCCCTTGCCGTGCCGTTCCTTCCGTTACTCTTGCCTTGCCTTGCTTTCCCTTGCATTCCTTACATTCCGTTACTCTTTCCTTCCCTTGCCGTGCATTGCCTAGCCTTCCGTTGTCGTACATTAGCCTTGCATTTTCTGACCGTGCCTTGCCTTGCGTTACCCTTTCCTTGCCTTGCCGTGCATTGCCTAGCTTGCGTTGTCGTGCCTTAGCCTTGCTTCCCCTTGCCGTGCCGTTCCTTCACTTACCCTTAACTTGCCTTGCTTTCCCTTGCCTTGCTTGCCTTCCGTTGCTCTTTGCTTACCTTCCGTGCATTGCCTAGCCTTGCGTTGTCGTGCCTTAGCCTTGTCTCGCCTGACACTGCCTTGCCTTGCGTTACCCTTTCCTTGCCTTGCCGTGCATTGCCTAGCTTGCGTTGTCGTGCCTTAGCCTTGTTTCCACTTGCCGTGCCGTGCCTTTTGTTACACTTGCCTTGCCTTGCTTTGCCTTGCCTTCCATTCCTTCCGTTACTCGTTCCTTGCCTAGCCGTGCACTGCCTAGCCTTGCGTTGTCGTGCATTAGCCTTGCCTTGCCTGACCGTGCCTTGCCTTCCGTTACCCTTTCCTTGCCTTGCCGTGCTTTGCCCAGCTTGCGTTCTCGTACCTTAGCCTTTTTTCCCCTTGCCGTGACGTTCCTTCCCTTACTCTTGACTTGCCTTGCTTTCCCTTGCCTTCCTTGCCTTCCGTTACTCTTTGCTTACCATCCGTGCATTGCCTAGCCTTGCGTTGTCGTGCCGTAGCCTTGCCTCGCCTGACCGTGACTTCCCTTGCGTTACCCTTTCCTTGCCTTGCCGTCCATTGCCTAGCCGTGCGTTGTTGTGCATTAGCGTTGCCTTGCCTCACCGTGACTTGCCTTGCGTTACCCTTTCCTTGCCTTGCCGTGCATTGCCTAGCTTGCGTTGTCGTGCCTTACCATTGTTTCCCCTTGCCGTGCTGTGCCTTTTGTTTCACTTGTCTTGCATTGCTTTGCCTTGCCTTCCTTTCCTTCTATTACTCTTTCCTTGCCTAGCCTTGCACTGCCAAGCCTTGCGTTGTCGTGCATTAGCCTTGCCTCGACTGACCGTGCCTTGCCTTGCGTTACCCTTTCCTTTCCTTGCCGTGCATTGCCTAGCTTGAGTTGTCGTGCCTTAGCCTTGATTCCCCTTGCCGTGCCGTGCCGTTTGTTACACCTGCCTTGCCTTGCTTTGCCTTGCCTTCCTATCCTTCCGTTACTCTTTCCTTGCCTAGCCGTGCACTGCCTAGCCTTGCGTTTTCGTGCCTTAGCCTTGCCTTGCCTCACCGTGCCTTGCTTTGCGTTACCCTTTCCTTGCCTTGCCGTGCATTGCCTAGCCTTGCGTTGTCGTGCCTTAGCCTTGCTTCCCCTTGCCGTGCCGTTCCTTCCGTTACTCTTGCCTTGCCTTGCTTTCCCTTGCATTCCTTGCCTTCCGTTACTCTTTCCTTGCCTTGCCGTGCATTGCCTAGCCTTGCGTTGTCGTGCATTAGCCTTGCCTTGCCTGACCGTGCCTTGCCTTGCGTTACCCTTTCCTTGCCTTGCCGTGCATTGCCTAGCTTGCGTTGTCATGCCTTAGCCCTGTTTCCCCTTGCCGTGCCGTTCCTTCCCTTACCCTTAACTTGCCTTGCTTTCCCTAGCCTTCCTTGCCTTCCGTTACTCTTTGCTTACCTTCCGTGCATTGCCTAGCCTTGCGTTGTCGTGCATTAGCCTTGCCTCGCCTGACAGTGCCTTGCTTTGCGTTACCCTTTCCTTGCCTTGCCGTGCATTGCCTAGCTGCATTGCCTAGCCGTGCGTTGTCGTGCATTAGCCTTGCCTTGCCTCACCGTGCCTTGCCTTGAGTTACCCTTTACTTGCCTTGCCGTACATTGCCTAGCTTGCGTTGTCGTGCCTTACCTTTTTTCCCCTTGCCGTGCCGTGCCTTTTGTTTCACTTGCCTTGCATTGCTTTGCCTTGCCTTCCTTTCCTTCTGTTACGCTTTCCTTGCCTAGCCGTGCACTGCCAAGCCTTGCGTTGTCGTGCATTAGCCTTGCCTTGCCTCACCGTGCCTTGCCTTGAGTTACCCTTTCCTTGCCTTGCCGTGCATTGCCTAGCTTGCGTTGTCGTGCCTTACCCTTTTTTCCCCTTGCCGTGCCGTGCCTTTTGTTTCACTTGCCTTGCATTGCTTTGCTTTGCCTTCCTTTCCTTCTGTTACGCTTTCCTTGCCGAGCCGTGCACTGCCAAGCCTTGCGTTGTCGTGCATTAGCCTTGCCTCGACTGACCGTGCCTTGCCTTGCGTTACCCTTTCCTTGCCTTGTCGTGCATTGCCTAGCTTGCGTTGTCGTGCCTTAGCCTTGTTTCCCCTTGCCTTGCCGTGCCATTTGTTTCACTTGCCTTGCATTGCTTTGCCTTGCCTTCCTTTCCTTCTGTTACGCTTTCCTTGCCTAGCCGTGCACTGCCAAGCCTTGCGTTGTCGTGCAATAGCCTTCCCTCGACTGACCGTGCCTGGCCTTGCGTTACCCTCTCCTTCCCTTGCCTTGCTTTGCCTAGCCGTGCGATGTCGTGCATTAGCCTTGCATTGCCTCACCGTGACTTGCCTTGCGTTACCCTTTGCTTGCCTTGCCGTGCTTTGCCTAGCCTTGCGTTGTCGTGCCTTAGCCTTGTTTCCCCTTGCCGTGCCGTTCCTTCCGTTACTCTTGCCTTGCCTTGCTTTCCCTTGCATTCCTTACATTCCGTTACTCTTTCCTTGCCTTGCCGTGCATTGCCTAGCCTTCCGTTGTCGTGCATTAGCCTTGCATTTCCTGACCGTGCCTTGCCTTGCGTTACCCTTTCCTTGCCTTGCCGTGCATTGCCTTGCTTGCGTTGTCGTGCCTTCGCCTTGTTTCCTCTTGCCGTGCCGTTCCTTACCTTACCCTTAACTTGCCTTGCATTCCCTTGCCTTCCTTGCCTTCCGTTACTCTTTGCTTACCTTCCGTGCATTGCCTAGCCTTGCGTTGTCGTTCCTTAGCCTTGCCTCGCCTGACAGAGCCTTTCGTTGCTTTACCCTTTCCTTGCCTTGCCGTGCATTGCCTAGACGTGCGTTGTTGTGCATTAGCCTTGCCTTGCCTCACCGTGCCTTGTCTTGCGTTACCCTTTCCTTCCCTTGCCGTCCATTGCCTACCTTGCGTTGTCGTGCCTTACCCTTGTTTCCCCTTGCCGTGCCGTGCCTTTTGTTACACTTGCCTTGCCTTGCTTTGCCTTGCCTTCCTTTCCTTCTGTTACTCTTTCCTTGCCTAGCCGTGCACTACCTAGCCTTGCGTTGTCGTGCATTAGCCTTGCCTCGACTGACCGTGCCTTGCTTTGCGTTAACCCTTTCCTTGCCTTGCCGTGCATTGCCTAGCTTGCGTTGTCGTGCCTTAGCCTTGTTTCCCTTTTCTGTGCCGTTCCTTCCCTTACTCTTGCCTTGCCTTGCTTTCCCTTGACTTCCTTGCCTTCCGTTACTCTTTCCTTGCCTTCCGTGCACTGCCTAGCCTTGCGTTTTCGTGCCTTAGCCTTGACTTGCCTCACCGTGCCTTGCCTTGCGTTACCCTTTCCTTGCCTGGCCGTGCATTGCCTAGCCGTGCGTAGCCGTGCCTTAGCCTTGTTTCCCCTTGCCGAGCCGTTCCTTCCGTTAACCTTGCCTTGTCTTGCTTTCCCTTGCCTTCCTTCCCTTCCGTTACTCCTTGCTTGCCTTACCAGCATTGCCTAGCCTTGCGTTGTCGTGCCTTAGCCTTGCCTCGCCTGACCGTGACTTCACTTGCGTTACCCTTTCCTTGCCTTGCCGTGCATTGCCTAGCCGTGCGTTGTTGTGCATTAGCCTTGCCTTGCCTCACCGTGCCTTGCCTTGCGTTACCCTTTCCTTGCCTTGCCGTGCATTGCCTAGCCTTGCGTTGTCGTGCCTTAGCCTTGCTTCCCCTTGCCGTGGCGTTCCTTCCGTTACTCTTGCCTTGCCTTGCTTTCCCTTGCATTCCTTGCCTTCCGTTACTCTTTCCTTGCCTTGCCGTGCATTGCCTAGCCTTGCGTTGTCGTGCATTAGCCTTGCCTTGCCTGACCGTGCCTTGCCTTGCGTTACCCTTTCCTTGCCTTGCCGTGCATTGCCTAGCTTGCGTTGTCATGCCTTAGCCCTGTTTCCCCTTGCCGTGCCGTTCCTTCCCTTACCCTTAACTTGCCTTGCTTTCCCTTGCCTTCCTTGCCTTCCGTTACTCTTTGCTTACCTTCCGTGCATTGCCTAGCCTTGCGTTGTCGTGCATTAGCCTTGCCTCGCCTGACAGTGCCTTGCTTTGCGTTACCCTTTCCTTGCCTTGCCGTGCATTGCCTAGCCGTGCGTTGTCGTGCATTAGCCTTGCCTTGCCTCACCGTGCCTTGCCTTGAGCTACCCTTTCCTTGCCTTGCCGTACATTGCCTAGCTTGCGTTGTCGTGCCTTACCCTTTTTTCCCCTTGCCGTGCCGTGCCTTTTGTTTCACTTGCCTTGCATTGCTTTGCCTTGCCTTCCTTTCCTTCTGTTACGCTTTCCTTGCCTAGCCGTGCACTGCCAAGCCTTGCGTTGTCGTGCATTAGCCTTCCCTCGACTGACCGTGCCTGGCCTTGCGTTACCCTCTCCTTCCCTTGCCTTGCTTTGCCTAGCCGTGCGTTGTCGTGCATTAGCCTTGCCATGCCTCACCGTGCCTTGCCTTGCGTTACCCTTTCCTTGCCTTGCCGTGCTTTGCCTAGCCTTGCGTTTTCGTGCCTTAGCCTTGTTTCCCCTTGCCGTGCCGTTCCTTCCGTTACTCTTGACTTGCCTTGCTTTCCCTTGCATTCCTTACATTCCGTTACTCTTTCCTTGCCTTGCCGTGCATTGCCTAGACTTCCGTTGTCGTGCATTAGCCTTGCATTTCCTGACCGTGCCTTGCCTTGCGTTACCCTTTCTTTGCCTTGCTGTGCATTGCCTAGCTTCCGTTGTCGTGCCATAGCCTTGTTTCCCCTTGCCGTGCCGTGCCGTTTGTTACACTTGCCTTGCCTTGCTTTGCCTTGATTTCCTATCCTTCCGTTACTCTTTCCTTGCCTAGCCGTGCACTGCCTAGCCTTGCGTTGTCGTGCATTAGCCTTTCCTCGCCTGATCGTGCCTTGCCTTGCGTTACCCTTTCCTTGCCTTGCCGTGCATTGCCTAGCTTGCGTTGTCGTGCCTTAGCCTTGTTTCCCCTTGCCGTGCCGTTCCTTTCCTTACCCTTGCCTTGCTTTCCCTTGCTTTCCTTGCCTTCCGTTACTCTTTGCTTGCCTTCCGTGCATTGCCTAGCCTTGCGTTTTCGTGCCTTAGCCTTGCCTTGCCTCACCGTGCCTTGCCTTGCGTTACCCTTTCCTTGCCTTGCCGTGCATTGCCTAGCCTTGCGTTGTCGTGCCTTAGCCTTGCTTCCCCTTGCCGTGCCGTTCCTTCCGTTACTCTTGCCTTGCCTTGTTTCCCTTGCATTCCTTGCCTTCCGTTACTCTTTCCTTGCCTTACCGTGCATTGCCTAGCCTTGCGTTGTCGTGCATTAGCCTTGCCTTTCCTCACCGTGCCTTCCCTTGCGTTACCCTTTCCTTGCCTTGCCGTGCATTGCCTAGCCTTGCGTTGTCGTGCCTTAGCCTTGCCTTGCCTCACCGTGCCTTGCCTTGCGTTACCCTTTCCTTGCCTTGCCGTGCATTGCCTAGCCTTGCGTTGTCGTGCCTTAGCCTTGCTTCCCCTTGCCGTGCCGTTCCTTCCGTTACTCTTGCCTTGCCTTGTTTCCCTTGCATTCCTTGCCTTCCGTTACTCTTTCCTTGCCTTACCGTGCATTGCCTAGCCTTGCCTTGTCGTGCATTAGCCTTGCCTTTCCTCACCGTGCCTTCCCTTGCGTTACCCTTTCCTTGCCTTGCCGTGCATTGCCTAGCCTTGCGTTGTCGTGCCTTAGCCTTGTCTCGCCTGACCCTGCCTTGCCTTGCGTTACCCTTTCCTTGCCTTGCCGTGCATTGCCTAGCTTGCGTTGTCGTGCCTTAGCCTTGTTTCCCCTTGCCGTGCCGTGCCTTTTGCTTCACTTGCCTTGCATTGCTTTGCCTTGCCTTCCTTTCCTTCTGTTACGCTTTCCTTGCCTAGCCGTGCACTGCTAAGCCTTGCGTTGTCGTGCATTAGCCTTCCCTCGACTGACCGTGCCTGGCCTTGCGTTACCCTCTCCTTCCCTTGCCTTGCTTTGCCTAGCCGTGCGTTGTCGTGCATTAGCCTTGCCATGCCTCACCGTGCCTTGCCTTGCGTTACCCTTTCCTTGCCTTGCCGTGCTTTGCCTAGCCTTGCGTTGTCGTGCCTTAGCCTTGTTTCCCCTTGCCGTGCCGTTCCTTCCGTTACTCTTGCCTTGCCTTGCTTTCCCTTGCATTCCTTACATTCCGTTACTCTTTCCTTGCCTTGCCGTGCATTGCCTAGCCTTCCGTTGTCGTGCATTAGCCTTGCATTTCCTGACCGTGCCTTGCCTTGCGTTACCCTTTCCTTGCCTTGCCGTGCATTGCCTAGCTTGCGTTGTTTTGCCTTAGCCTTGTTTCCCCTTGCCGTGCCGTTCCTTCCGTTACTCTTGCCTTGCCTTGCTTTCCCTTGCATTCCTTACATTCCGTTACTCTTTCCTTGCCTTGCCGTGCATTGCCTAGCCTTGCGTTGTCGTGCCTTAGCCTTGCCTCGCCTGACCGTGACTTCCCTTGCGTTACCCTTTCCTTGCCTTGCCGTGCATTGCCTAGACGTGCGTTGTTGTGCATTAGCCTTGCCTTTCCTCACCGTGCCTTGCCTTGCGTTACCCTTTCCTTGCCTTGCCGTGCTTTGCCTAGCCTTGCGTTGTCGTGCCTTAGCCTTGTTTCCCCTTGCCGTGCCGTTCCTTCCGTTACTCTTGCCTTGCCTTGCTTTCCCTTGCATTCCTTACATTCCGTTACTCTTTCCTTGCCTTGCCGTGCATTGCCTAGCCTTCCGTTGTCGTGCATTAGCCTTGCATTTCCTGACCGTGCCTTGCCTTGCGTTACCCTTTCCTTGCCTTGCCGTGCATTGCCTAGCCTTGCGTTGCCGTGCCTTAGCCTTGTTTCCCCTTGCCGTGCCTTTCCTTCCGTTACTCTTGCCTTGCCTTGCTTTCCCTTGTATTCCTTACATTCCGTTACTCTTTCCTTGCCTTGCCGTGCATTGCCTAGCCTTCCGTTGTCGTGCATTAGCCTTGCATTTCCTGACCGTGCCTTGCCTTGCGTTACCCTTTCCTTGCCTTGCCGTGCATTGCCTTGCTTGCGTCGTCGTGCCTTAGACTTGTTTCCTCTTGCCGTGCCGTTCCTTCCCTTACCCTTAACTTGCCTTACTTTCCCTTGCCTTCCTTGCCTTCCGTTACTCTTTGGTTACCTTCCGTGCATTGCCTAGCCTTGCGTTGTCGTGCCTTAGCCTTGCCTCGCCTGACAGAGCCTTTCGTTGCGTTACCCTTTCCTTGCCTTGCCGTACATTGCCTAGACGTGCGTTGTGGTGCATTAGCCTTGCCTTGCCTGACCGTGCCTTGCCTTGCGTTAGCCTTTCCTTGCCTTGCCGTGCGTTTCCCCTTGCCGTGCCGTGCCTTTTGTTACACTTGCCTTGCCTTGCTTTGCCTTGCCTTCCTTTCCTTCTGTTACTCTTTCCTTGCCTAGCCGTGCACTACCTAGCCTTGCGTTGTCGTGCGCTAGCCTGGCCTCGACTGACCGTACCTTGCTTTGCGTTACCCTTTCCTTGCCTTGCCGTACATTGCCTAGCTTGCGTTGTCGTGCCTTAGCCTTGTTTCCCCTTTCCGTGCCGTTCCTTCCCTTACTCTTGCCTTGCCTTGCTTTCCCTTGCCTTTCTTGCTTTCCATTACTCTTTGCTTGCCTTCCGTGCATTTCCTAGCCTTGCGTTTTCGTGGTCTTAGCCTTGCCTTGCCTCACCGTGCCTTGCCTTGCGTTACCCTTTCCTTGCCTTGCCGTGCATTGCCTAGCCTTGCGTTGTCGTGCCTTAGCCTTGCTTACCCTTGCCGTGCCGTTCCTTCCGTTACTCTTGCCTTGCCTTGCTTTCCCTTGCATTACTTGCCTTCCGTTACTCTTTCCTTGCCTTGCCGTGCATTGCCTAGCCTTGCGTTGTCGTGCATTAGCCTTGCCTTGCCTGACCGTGCCTTGCCTTGCGTTGAACTTTCCTTGCCTTGCCGTGCATTGCCTAGCTTGCGTTGTCATGCCTTAGCCCTGTTTCCCCTTGCCGTGCCGTTCCTTCCCTTACCCTTAACTTGCCTTGCTTTCCCTTGCCTTCCTTGCCTTCCGTTACTCTTTGCTTGCCTTCCCTGCACTGCCTAGCCTTGCGTTTTCGTGCCTTAGCCTTGACTTGCCTCACCGTGCCTTGCCTTGCGTTACCCTTTCCTTGCCTGGCCGTGCATTGCCTAGCCGTGCGTAGCCGTGCCTTAGCCTTGTTTCCCCTTGCCGAGCCGTTCCTTCCGATAACCTTGCCTTGCCTTGCTTTCCCTTCCCTTCCTTCCCTTCCGTTACTCCTTGCTTGCCTTACCTGCATTGCCTAGCCTTGCGTAGTCGTGCCTTAGCCTTGCCTCGCCTGACCGTGACTTCCCTTGCGTTACCCTTTCCTTGCCTTGCCGTGCATTGCCTAGACGTGCGTTGTTGTGCATTAGCCTTGCCTTTCCTCACCGTGCCTTCCCTTGCGTTACCCTTTCCTTGCCTTGCCGTGCATTGCCTAGCCTTGCGTTGTCGTGCCTTAGCCTTGTCTCGCCTGACCCTGCCTTGCCTTGCGTTACCAGTTCCTTGCCTTGCCGTGCATTGCCTAGCTTGCGTTGTCGTGCCTTAGCCTTGTTTCCCCTTGCCGTGCCGTGCCTTTTGTTACACTTGCCTTGCCTTGCTTTGCCTTGCCTTCCATTCCTTCCGTTACTCGTTCCTTGCCTAGCCGTGCACTGCCTAGCCTTGCGTTGTCGTGCATTAGCCTTGCATTGCCTGACCGTGCCTTGCCTTCCGTTACCCTTTCCTTGCCTTGCCGTGCTTTGCCCAGCTTGCGTTGTCGTGCCTTAGCCTTGTTTCCCCTTGCCGTGCCGTTCCTTCCCTTACTCGTGACTTGCCTTGCTTTCCCTTGCCTTCCTTGCCTTCCGTTACTCTTTGCTTACCATCGGTGCATTGCGTAGCCTTGCGTTGTCGTGCCGTAGCCTTGCCTCGCCTGACCGTGACTTCCCTTGCGTTACCCTTTCCTTGCCTTGCCGTCCATTGCCTAGCCGTGCGTTGTTGTGCATTAGCCTTGCCTTGCCTCACCGTGCCTTGCCTTACGTTACCCTTTCCTTGCCTTGCCGTGCATTGCCTAGCTTGCGTTGTCGTGCCTTAGCCTTGTTTCCCCTTGCCGTGCCGTGCCATTTGTTTCACTTGCCTTGCATTGCTTTGCCTTGCCTTCCTTTCCTTCTGTTACGATTTCCTTGCCTAGCCGTGCACTGCCAAGCCTTGCGTTGTCGTGCATTAGCCTTCCCTCGACTGACCGTGCCTGGCCTTGCGTTACCCTCTCCTTCCCTTGCCTTGCTTTGCCTAGCCGTGCGTTGTCGTGCATTAGCCTTGCCATGCCTCACCGTGCCTTGCCTTGCGTTACCCTTTCCTTGCCTTGCCGTGCTTTGCCTAGCCTTGCGTTGTCGTGCCTTAGCCTTGTTTCCCCTTGCCGTGCCGTTCCTTCCGTTACTCTTGCCTTGCCTTGCTTTCCCTTGCATTCCTTACATTCCGTTACTCTTTCCTTGCCTTGCCGTGCATTGCCTAGCCTTCCGTTGTCGTGCATTAGCCTTGCATTTCCTGACCGTGCCTTGCCTTGCGTTACCCTTTCCTTGCCTTGCCGTGCATTGCCTAGCTTGCGTTGTCGTGCCTTAGCCTTGTTTCCCCTTGCCGTGCCGTGCCGTTTGTTACACTTGCCTTGCCTTGCTTTGCCTTGCCTTCCTATCCTTCCGTTACTCTTTCCTTGCCTAGCCGTGCACTGCCTAGCCTTGCGTTGTCGTGCTTTAGCCTTGCCTCGCCTGATCGTGCCTTGCCTTGCGTTACCCTTTCCTTGCCTTGCCGTGCATTGCCTAGCTTGCGTTGTCGTGCCTTAGCCTTGTTTCCCCTTGCCGTGCCGTTCCTTCTGTTACTCTTGCCTTGCCTTGCTTTCCCTTGCATTCCTTACATTCCGTTACTCTTTCCTTGCCTTGCCGTGCATTGCCTAGCCTTGCGTTGTCGTGCCTTAGCCTTGCCTCGCCTGACCGTGACTTCCCTTGCGTTAACCTTTCCTTGCCTTGCCGTGCATTGCCTAGACGTGCGTTGTTGTGCATTAGCCTTGCCTTTCCTCACCGTGCCTTCCCTTGCTTTACCCTTTCCTTGCCTTGCCGTGCATTGCCTAGCCTTGCGTTGTCGTGCCTTAGCCTTGTCTCGCCTGACCCTGCCTTGCCTTGCGTTACCCTTTCCTTGCCTTGCCGTGCATTGCCTAGCTTGCGTTGTCGTGCCTTAGCCTTGTTTCCCCTTGCCGTGCCGTGCCTTTTGTTTCACTTGCCTTGCATTGCTTTGCCTTGCCTTCCTTTCCTTCTGTTACGCTTTCCTTGCCTAGCCGTGCACTGCTAAGCCTTGCGTTGTCGTGCATTAGCCTTCCCTCGACTGACCGTGCCTGGCCTTGCGTTACCCTCTCCTTCCCTTGCCTTGCTTTGCCTAGCCGTGCGTTGTCGTGCATTAGCCTTGCATTTCCTGACCGTGCCTTGCCTTGCGTTACCCTTTCCTTGCCTTGCCGTGCATTGCCTAGCTTGCGTTGTCGTGCCTTAGCCTTGTTTCCCCTTGCCGTGCCGTGCCTTTTGTTACACTTGCCTTGCCTTTCTTTCCCTTGCATTCCTTACATTCCGTTACTCTTTCCTTGCCTTGCCGTGCATTGCCTAGCCTTGCGTTGTCGTGCCTTAGCCTTGCCTTGCCTCACCGTGCCTTGCCTTGCGTTACCCTTTCCTTGCCTTGCCGTGCATTGCCTAGCCTTGCGTTGTCGTGCCTTAGCCTTGCCTTGCCTCACCGTGCCTTGCCTTGCGTTACCCTTTCCTTGCCTTGCCGTGCATTGCCTAGCTTGCGTTGTCGTGCCTTACCCTTGTTTCCCCTTGCCGTGCCGTGCCTTTTGTTTCACTTGCCTTGCGTTGCTTTGCCTTGCGTTCCTTTCCTTCTGTTACTCGTTCCTTGCCTAGCCGTGAACTGCCAAGCCTTGCGTTTTCGTGCATTAGCTTTGCCTCGCCTGACCCTGCCTTGCCTTGCGTTACCCTTTCCTTGCCTTGCCGTGCGTTGCCTAGCATGCGTTGTCGTGCCTTAGCCTTGTTTCCCCTTGCCGTGCCGTACCTTTTGTTTCACTTGCCTTGCATTGCTTTGCCTTGCCTTCCTTTCATTCTGTTACGCTTTCCTTGCCTAGCCGTGCACTGCCGAGCCTTGCGTTGTCGTGCATTAGCCTTCTCTCGACTGACCGTGCCTGGCCTTGCGTTATCCTGTCCTTCCCTTGCCTTGCTTTGCCTAGCCGTGCGCTGTCGTGCATTAGCCTTGCCTTGCCTCACCGTGCCTTGCCTTGCGTTACCCTTTCCTTGCCTTGCCGTGCTTTGCCTAGCCTTGCGTTGCCGTGCATTAGCCTTGTTTCCCATTGCCGTGCCTTTCCTTCCGTTACTCTTGCCTTGCCTTGCTTTCCCTTGCATTCCTTGCCTTCCGTTACTCTTTCCTTGCCTTGCCGTGCATTGCCTAGCCTTGCGTTGTCGTGCATTAGCCTTGCCTTGCCTGACCGTGCCTTGCCTTGCGTTGCCCTTTCCTTGCCTTGCCGTGCATTGCCTAGCTTGCGTTGTCATGCCTTAGCCCTGTTTCCCCTTGCCGTGCCCTTCCTTCCCTTACCCTTAACTTGCCTTGCTTTGCCTTGCCTTCCTTGCCTTCCGTTACTCTTTGCTTGCCTTCCGTGCACTGCCTAGCCTTGCGTTTTCGTGCCTTAGCCTTGACTTACCTCACCGTGCCTTGCCTTGCGTTACCCTGTCCTTGCCTGGCCGTGCATTGCCTAGCCGTGCGTAGCCGTGCCTTAGCCTTGTTTCCCCTTGCCGAGCCGTTCCTTCCGTTAACCTTGCCTTGCCTTGCTTTCCCTTGCCTTCCTTCCCTTCCGTTACTCCTTGCTTGCCTTACCTGCATTGCCTAGCCTTGCGTTGTCGTGCCTTAGCCTTGCCTCGCCTGACCGTGACTTCACTTGCGTTACCCTTTCCTTGCCTTGCCGTGCATTGCCTAGCCGTGCGTTGTTGTGCATTAGCCTTGCCTTGCCTCACCGTGCCTTGCCTTGCGTTACCCTTTCCTTGCCTTGCCGTGCATTGCCTAGCTTGCGTTGTCGAGCCTTACCCTTGTTTCCCCTTGCCGTGCAGTGCCTTTTGTTTCACTTGCCTTGCATTGCTTTGCCTTGCGTTCCTTTCCTTCTGTTACTCGTTCCTTGCCTAGCCGTGCACTGCCAAGCCTTGCGTTGTCGTGCATTAGCCTTGCCTCGCCTGACCATGCCTTGCCTTGCGTTACCCTTTCCTTGCCTTGCCGTGCATTGCCGAGCTTGCGTTGTCGTGCCTTAGCCTTGTTTCCCCTTGCCGTGCCGTTCCTTCCGTTACTCTTGCCTTGCCTTGCTTTCCCTTGCATTCCTTACATTCCGTTACTCTTTCCTTCCCTTGCCGTGCATTGCCTAGCCTTCCGTTGTCGTACATTAGCCTTGCATTTTCTGACCGTGCCTTGCCTTGCGTTACCCTTTCCTTGCCTTGCCGTGCATTGCCTAGCTTGCGTTGTCGTGCCTTAGCCTTGCTTCCCCTTGCCGTGCCGTTCCTTCACTTACCCTTAACTTGCCTTGCTTTCCCTTGCCTTGCTTGCCTTCCGTTGCTCTTTGCTTACCTTCCGTGCATTGCCTAGCCTTGCGTTGTCGTGCCTTAGCCTTGTCTCGCCTGACACTGCCTTGCCTTGCGTTACCCTTTCCTTGCCTTGCCGTGCATTGCCTAGCTTGCGTTGTCGTGCCTTAGCCTTGTTTCCACTTGCCGTGCCGTGCCTTTTGTTACACTTGCCTTGCCTTGCTTTGCCTTGCCTTCCATTCCTTCCGTTACTCGTTCCTTGCCTAGCCGTGCACTGCCTAGCCTTGCGTTGTCGTGCATTAGCCTTGCCTTGCCTGACCGTGCCTTGCCTTCCGTTACCCTTTCCTTGCCTTGCCGTGCTTTGCCCAGCTTGCGTTCTCGTACCTTAGCCTTTTTTCCCCTTGCCGTGACGTTCCTTCCCTTACTCTTGACTTGCCTTGCTTTCCCTTGCCTTCCTTGCCTTCCGTTACTCTTTGCTTACCATCCGTGCATTGCCTAGCCTTGCGTTGTCGTGCCGTAGCCTTGCCTCGCCTGACCGTGACTTCCCTTGCGTTACCCTTTCCTTGCCTTGCCGTCCATTGCCTAGCCGTGCGTTGTTGTGCATTAGCGTTGCCTTGCCTCACCGTGCCTTGCCTTGCGTTACCCTTTCCTTGCCTTGCCGTGCATTGCCTAGCTTGCGTTGTCGTGCCTTACCCTTGTTTCCCCTTGCCGTGCTGTGCCTTTTGTTTCACTTGTCTTGCATTGCTTTGCCTTGCCTTCCTTTCCTTCTATTACTCTTTCCTTGCCTAGCCTTGCACTGCCAAGCCTTGCGTTGTCGTGCATTAGCCTTGCCTCGACTGACCGTGCCTTGCCTTGCGTTACCCTTTCCTTTCCTTGCCGTGCATTGCCTAGCTTGAGTTGTCGTGCCTTAGCCTTGATTCCCCTTGCCGTGCCGTGCCGTTTGTTACACCTGCCTTGCCTTGCTTTGCCTTGCCTTCCTATCCTTCCGTTACTCTTTCCTTGCCTAGCCGTGCACTGCCTAGCCTTGCGTTTTCGTGCCTTAGCCTTGCCTTGCCTCACCGTGCCTTGCTTTGCGTTACCCTTTCCTTGCCTTGCCGTGCATTGCCTAGCCTTGCGTTGTCGTGCCTTAGCCTTGCTTCCCCTTGCCGTGCCGTTCCTTCCCTTACCCTTAACTTGCCTTGCTTTCCCTTGCCTTCCTTGCCTTCCGTTACTCTTTGCTTACCTTCCGTTCATTGCCTAGCCTAGCGTTGTCGTGCATTAGCCTTGCCTCGCCTGACAGTGCCTTGCTTTGCGTTACCCTTTCCTTGCCTTGCCGTGCATTGCCTAGCCGTGCGTTGTCGTGCATTAGCCTTGCCTTGCCTCACCGTGCCTTGCCTTGAGTTACCCTTTCCTTGCCTTGCCGTACATTGCCTAGCTTGCGTTGTCGTGCCTTACCCTTTTTTCCCCTTGCCGTGCCGTGCCTTTTGCCTTTCACTTGCCTTGCATTGCTTTGCCTTGCCTTCCTTTCCTTCTGTTACGCTTTCCTTGCCTAGCCGTGCACTGCCAAGCCTTGCGTTGTCGTGCATTAGCCTTGCCTTGCCTCACCGTGCCTTGCCTTGAGTTACCCTTTCCTTGCCTTGCCGTGCATTGCCTAGCTTGCGTTGTCGTGCCTTACCCTTTTTTCCCCTTGCCGTGCCGTGCCTTTTGTTTCACTTGCCTTGCATTGCGTTGCCTTGCCTTCCTTTCCTTCTGTTACGCTTTCCTTGCCGAGCCGTGCACTGCCAAGCCTTGCGTTGTCGTGCAATAGCCTTCCCTGGACTGACCGTGCCTGGCCTTGCGTTACCCTCTCCTTCCCTTGCCTTGCTTTGCCTAGCCGTGCGATGTCGTGCATTAGCCTTGCCTTGCCTCACCGTGCCTTGCCTTGCGTTACCCTTTGCTTGCCTTGCCGTGCTTTGCCTAGCCTTGCGTTGTCGTGCCTTAGCCTTGTTTCCCCTTGCCGTGCCGTTTCTTCCGTTACTCTTGCCTTGCCGTGCTTTCCCTTGCATTCCTTACATTCCGTTACTCTTTCCTTGCCTTGCCGTGCATTGCCTAACCTTCCGTTGTCGTGCATTAGCCTTGCATTTCCTGACCGTGCCTTGCCTTGCGTTACCCTTTCCTTGCCTTGCCGTGCATTGCCTTGCTTGCGTTGTCGTGCCTTAGCCTTGTTTCCTCTTGCCGTGCCGTTCCTTACCTTACCCTTAACTTGCCTTGCTTTCCCTTGCCTTCCTTGCCTTCCGTTACTCTTTGCTTACCTTCCGTGCATTGCCTAGCCTTGCGTTGTCGTGCCTTAGCCTTGCCTCGCCTGACAGAGCCTTTCGTTGCTTTACCCTTTCCTTGCCTTGCTGTACATTGCGTAGACGTGCGTTGTTGTGCATTAGCCTTGCCTTGCCTCACCGTGCCTTGCCTTGCGTTACCCTTTCCTTGCCTTGCCATGCATTGCCTACCTTGCGTTGTCGTGCCTTACCCTTGATTCCCCTTGCCGTGCCGTGCCTTTTGTTACACTTGCCTTGCCTTGCTTTGCCTTGCCTTCCTTTCCTTCTGTTACTCTTTCCTTGCCTAGCCGTGCACTACCTAGCCTTGCGTTGTCGTGCATTAGCCTTGCCTCGACTGACCGTGCCTTGCTTTGCGTTACCCTTTCCTTGCCTTGCCGTGCATTGCCTAGCTTGCGTTGTCGTGCCTTAGCCTTGTTTCCCTTTTCCGTGCCGTTCCTTCCCTTACTCTTGCCTTGCCTTGCTTTCCCTTGCCTTTCTTGCTTTCCGTTACTCTTTGCTTGCCTTCCGTGCATTGCGTAGCCTTGCGTTTTCGTGCCTTAGCCTTGCCTTGCCTCACCGTGCCTTGCCTTGCGTTACCCTTTCCTTGCCTTGCCGTGCATTGCCTAGCCTTGCGTTGTCGTGCCTTAGCCTTGCTTCCCCTTGCCGTGCCGTTCCTTCCGTTACTCTTGCCTTGCCTTGCTTTCCCTTGCATTCCTTGCCTTCCGTTACTCTTTCCTTGCCTTGCCGTGCATTGCCTAGCCTTGCGTTGTCGTGCATTAGCCTTGCCTTGCCTGACCGTGCCTTGCCTTGCGTTGCCCTTTCCTTGCCTTGCCGTGCATTGCCTAGCTTGCGTTGTCATGCCGTAGCCCTGTTTCCCCTTGCCGTGCCGTTCCTTCCCTTACCCTTAACTTGCCTTGCTTTCCCTTGCCTTCCTTGCCTTCCGTTACTCTTTCCTTGCCTTCCGTGCACTGCCTAGCCTTGCGTTTTCGTGCCTTAGCCTTGCCTTGCCTCACCGTGCCTTGCCTTGCGTTACCCTTTCCTTGCCTGGCCGTGCATTGCCTAGCCGTGCGTAGCCGTGCCTTAGCTTTGTTTCCCCTTGCCGAGCCGTTCCTTCCGTTAACCTTGCCTTGCCTTGCTTTCCCTTGCCTTCCTTCCCTTCCGTTACTCCTTGCTTGCCTTACCTGCATTGCCTAGCCTTGAGTTGTCGTGCCTTAGCCTTGCCTCGCCTGACCGTGCCTTGCCTTGCGTTACCCTTTCCTTGCCTTGCCGTGCATTGCCTAGCTTGCGTTGTCATGCCTTAGCCCTGTTTCCCCTTGCCGTGCCGTTCCTTCCCTTACCCTTAACTTGCCTTGCTTTCCCTTGCCTTCCTTGCCTTCCGTTACTCTTTGCTTACCTTCCGTGCATTGCCTAGCCTTGCGTTGTCGTGCATTAGCCTTGCCTCGCCTGACAGTGCCTTGCTTTGCGTTACCCTTTCCTTGCCTTGCCGTGCATTGCCTAGCCGTGCGTTGTCGTGCATTAGCCTTGCCTTGCCTCACCGTGCCTTGCCTTGAGTTACCCTTTCCTTGCCTTGCCGTGCATTGCCTACCTTGCGTTGTCGTGCCTTAGCCTTGTTTCCCCTTGCCGTGCCGTGCCGTTTGTTACACTTGCCTTGCCTTGATTTGCCTTGCCTTCCAATCCTTCCGTTACTCTTTCCTTGCTTAGCCGTGCACTGCCTAGCCTTGCGTTTTCGTGCCTTAGCCTTGCCTTGCCTCACCGTGCCTTGCTTTGCGTTACCCTTTCCTTGCCTTGCCGTGCATTGCCTAGCCTTGCGTTGTCGTGCCTTAGCCTTGCTTCCCCTTGCCGTGCCGTTCCTTCCGTTACTCTTGCCTTGCCTTGCTTTCCCTTGCATTCCTTGCCTTCCGTTACTCTTTCCTTGCCTTGCCGTGCATTGCCTAGCCTTGCGTTGTCGTGCATTAGCCTTGCCTTGCCTGACCGTGCCTTGCCTTGCGTTACCCTTTCCTTGCCTTGCCGTGCATTGCCTAGCTTGCGTTGTCATGCCTTAGCCCTGTTTCCCCTTGCCGTGCCGTTCCTTCCCTTACCCTTAACTTGCCTTGCTTTCCCTAGCCTTCCTTGCCTTCCGTTACTCTTTGCTTACCTTCCGTGCATTGCCTAGCCTTGCGTTGTCGTGCATTAGCCTTGCCTCGCCTGACAGTGCCTTGCTTTGCGTTACCCTTTCCTTGCCTTGCCGTGCATTGCCTAGCCGTGCGTTGTCGTGCATTAGCCTTGCCTTGCCTCACCGTGCCTTGCCTTGAGTTACCCTTTACTTGCCTTGCCGTACATTGCCTAGCTTGCGTTGTCGTGCCTTACCTTTTTTCCCCTTGCCGTGCCGTGCCTTTTGTTTCACTTGCCTTGCATTGCTTTGCCTTGCCTTCCTTTCCTTCTGTTACGCTTTCCTTGCCTAGCCGTGCACTGCCAAGCCTTGCGTTGTCGTGCATTAGCCTTGCCTTGCCTCACCGTGCCTTGCCTTGAGTTACCCTTTCCTTGCCTTGCCGTGCATTGCCTAGCTTGCGTTGTCGTGCCTTACCCTTTTTTCCCCTTGCCGTGCCGTGCCTTTTGTTTCACTTGCCTTGCATTGCTTTGCTTTGCCTTCCTTTCCTTCTGTTACGCTTTCCTTGCCGAGCCGTGCACTGCCAAGCCTTGCGTTGTCGTGCATTAGCCTTGCCTCGACTGACCGTGCCTTGCCTTGCGTTACCCTTTCCTTGCCTTGTCGTGCATTGCCTAGCTTGCGTTGTCGTGCCTTAGCCTTGTTTCCCCTTGCCTTGCCGTGCCATTTGTTTCACTTGCCTTGCATTGCTTTGCCTTGCCTTCCTTTCCTTCTGTTACGCTTTCCTTGCCTAGCCGTGCACTGCCAAGCCTTGCGTTGTCGTGCAATAGCCTTCCCTCGACTGACCGTGCCTGGCCTTGCGTTACCCTCTCCTTCCCTTGCCTTGCTTTGCCTAGCCGTGCGATGTCGTGCATTAGCCTTGCATTGCCTCACCGTGACTTGCCTTGCGTTACCCTTTGCTTGCCTTGCCGTGCTTTGCCTAGCCTTGCGTTGTCGTGCCTTAGCCTTGTTTCCCCTTGCCGTGCCGTTCCTTCCGTTACTCTTGCCTTGCCTTGCTTTCCCTTGCATTCCTTACATTCCGTTACTCTTTCCTTGCCTTGCCGTGCATTGCCTAGCCTTCCGTTGTCGTGCATTAGCCTTGCATTTCCTGACCGTGCCTTGCCTTGCGTTACCCTTTCCTTGCCTTGCCGTGCATTGCCTTGCTTGCGTTGTCGTGCCTTCGCCTTGTTTCCTCTTGCCGTGCCGTTCCTTACCTTACCCTTAACTTGCCTTGCATTCCCTTGCCTTCCTTGCCTTCCGTTACTCTTTGCTTACCTTCCGTGCATTGCCTAGCCTTGCGTTGTCGTTCCTTAGCCTTGCCTCGCCTGACAGAGCCTTTCGTTGCTTTACCCTTTCCTTGCCTTGCCGTGCATTGCCTAGACGTGCGTTGTTGTGCATTAGCCTTGCCTTGCCTCACCGTGCCTTGTCTTGCGTTACCCTTTCCTTCCCTTGCCGTGCATTGCCTACCTTGCGTTGTCGTGCCTTACCCTTGTTTCCCCTTGCCGTGCCGTGCCTTTTGTTACACTTGCCTTGCCTTGCTTTGCCTTGCCTTCCTTTCCTTCTGTTACTCTTTCCTTGCCTAGCCGTGCACTACCTAGCCTTGCGTTGTCGTGCATTAGCCTTGCCTTCGACTGACCGTGCCTTGCTTTGCGTTAACCCTTTCCTTGCCTTGCCGTGCATTGCCTAGCTTGCGTTGTCGTGCCTTAGCCTTGTTTCCCTTTTCTGTGCCGTTCCTTCCCTTACTCTTGCCTTGCCTTGCTTTCCCTTGACTTCCTTGCCTTCCGTTACTCTTTCCTTGCCTTCCGTGCACTGCCTAGCCTTGCGTTTTCGTGCCTTAGCCTTGACTTGCCTCACCGTGCCTTGCCTTGCGTTACCCTTTCCTTGCCTGGCCGTGCATTGCCTAGCCGTGCGTAGCCGTGCCTTAGCCTTGTTTCCCCTTGCCGAGCCGTTCCTTCCGTTAACCTTGCCTTGTCTTGCTTTCCCTTGCCTTCCTTCCCTTCCGTTACTCCTTGCTTGCCTTACCAGCATTGCCTAGCCTTGCGTTGTCGTGCCTTAGCCTTGCCTCGCCTGACCGTGACTTCACTTGCGTTACCCTTTCCTTGCCTTGCCGTGCATTGCCTAGCCGTGCGTTGTTGTGCATTAGCCTTGCCTTGCCTCACCGTGCCTTGCCTTGCGTTACCCTTTCCTTGCCTTGCCGTGCATTGCCTAGCCTTGCGTTGTCGTGCCTTAGCCTTGCTTCCCCTTGCCGTGGCGTTCCTTCCGTTACTCTTGCCTTGCCTTGCTTTCCCTTGCATTCCTTGCCTTCCGTTACTCTTTCCTTGCCTTGCCGTGCATTGCCTAGCCTTGCGTTGTCGTGCATTAGCCTTGCCTTGCCTGACCGTGCCTTGCCTTGCGTTACCCTTTCCTTGCCTTGCCGTGCATTGCCTAGCTTGCGTTGTCATGCCTTAGCCCTGTTTCCCCTTGCCGTGCCGTTCCTTCCCTTACCCTTAACTTGCCTTGCTTTCCCTTGCCTTCCTTGCCTTCCGTTACTCTTTGCTTACCTTCCGTGCATTGCCTAGCCTTGCGTTGTCGTGCATTAGCCTTGCCTCGCCTGACAGTGACTTGCTTTGCGTTACCCTTTCCTTGCCTTGCCGTGCATTGCCTAGCCGTGCGTTGTCGTGCATTAGCCTTGCCTTGCCTCACCGTGCCTTGCCTTGAGCTACCCTTTCCTTGCCTTGCCGTGCATTGCCTAGCTTGCGTTGTCGTGCCTTACCCTTGTTTCCCCTTGCCGTGCCGTGCCTTTTGTTTCACTTGCCTTGCATTGCTTTGCCTTGCCTTCCTTTCCTTCTGTTACGCTTTCCTTGCCTAGCCGTGCACTGCCAAGCCTTGCGTTGTCGTGCATTAGCCTTCCCTCGACTGACCGTGCCTGGCCTTGCGTTACCCTCTCCTTCCCTTGCCTTGCTTTGCCTAGCCGTGCGTTGTCGTGCATTAGCCTTGCCATGCCTCACCGTGCCTTGCCTTGCGTTACCCTTTCCTTGCCTTGCCGTGCTTTGCCTAGCCTTGCGTTTTCGTGCCTTAGCCTTGTTTCCCCTTGCCGTGCCGTTCCTTCCGTTACTCTTGACTTGCCTTGCTTTCCCTTGCATTCCTTACATTCCGTTACTCTTTCCTTGCCTTGCCGTGCATTGCCTAGACTTCCGTTGTCGTGCATTAGCCTTGCATTTCCTGACCGTGCCTTGCCTTGCGTTACCCTTTCCTTGCCTTGCCGTGCATTGCCTAGCTTGCGTTGTCGTGCCTTAGCCTTGTTTCCCCTTGCCGTGCCGTGCCGTTTGTTACACTTGCCTTGCCTTGCTTTGCCTTGCCTTCCTATCCTTCCGTTACTCTTTCCTTGCCTAGCCGTGCACTGCCTAGCCTTGCGTTGTCGTGCATTAGCCTTGCCTCGCCTGATCGTGCCTTGCCTTGCGTTACCCTTTCCTTGCCTTGCCGTGCATTGCCTAGCTTGCGTTGTCGTGCCTTAGCCTTGTTTCCCCTTGCCGTGCCGTTCCTTTCCTTACCCTTGCCTTGCTTTCCCTTGCTTTCCTTGCCTTCCGTTACTCTTTCCTTGCCTTCCGTGCATTGCCTAGCCTTGCGTTTTCGTGCCTTAGCCTTGCCTTGCCTCACCGTGCCTTGCCTTGCGTTACCCTTTCCTTGCCTTGCCGTGCATTGCCTAGCCTTGCGTTGTCGTGCCTTAGCCTTGCTTCCCCTTGCCGTGCCGTTCCTTCCGTTACTCTTGCCTTGCCTTGCTTTCCCTTGCATTCCTTGCCTTCCGTTACTCTTTCCTTGCCTTACCGTGCATTGCCTAGCCTTGCGTTGTCGTGCATTAGCCTTGCCTTTCCTCACCGTGCCTTCCCTTGCGTTACCCTTTCCTTGCCTTGCCGTGCATTGCCTAGCCTTGCGTTGTCGTGCCTTAGCCTTGCCTGCCTCACCGTGCCTTGCCTTGCGTTACCCTTTCCTTGCCTTGCCGTGCATTGCCTAGCCTTGCGTTGTCGTGCCTTAGCCTTGCTTCCCCTTGCCGTGCCGTTCCTTCCGTTACTCTTGCCTTGCCTTGCTTTCCCTTGCATTCCTTGCCTTCCGTTACTCTTTCCTTGCCTTACCGTGCATTGCCTAGCCTTGCCTTGTCGTGCATTAGCCTTGCCTTTCCTCACCGTGCCTTCCCTTGCGTTACCCTTTCCTTGCCTTGCCGTGCATTGCCTAGCCTTGCGTTGTCGTGCCTTAGCCTTGCCTCGCCTGACCCTGCCTTGCCTTGCGTTACCCTTTCCTTGCCTTGCCGTGCATTGCCTAGCTTGCGTTGTCGTGCCTTACCCTTGTTTCCCCTTGCCGTGCCGTGCCTTTTGTTTCACTTGCCTTGCATTGCTTTGCCTTGCCTTCCTTTCCTTCTGTTACGCTTTCCTTGCCTAGCCGTGCACTGCTAAGCCTTGCGTTGTCGTGCATTAGCCTTCCCTCGACTGACCGTGCCTGGCCTTGCGTTACCCTCTCCTTCCCTTGCCTTGCTTTGCCTAGCCGTGCGTTGTCGTGCATTAGCCTTGCCATGCCTCACCGTGCCTTGCCTTGCGTTACCCTTTCCTTGCCTTGCCGTGCTTTGCCTAGCCTTGCGTTGTCGTGCCTTAGCCTTGTTTCCCCTTGCCGTGCCGTTCCTTCCGTTACTCTTGCCTTGCCTTGCTTTCCCTTGCATTCCTTACATTCCGTTACTCTTTCCTTGCCTTGCCGTGCATTGCCTAGCCTTCCGTTGTCGTGCATTAGCCTTGCATTTCCTGACCGTGCCTTGCCTTGCGTTACCCTTTCCTTGCATTGCCGTGCATTGCCTAGCTTGCGTTGTCCCCCTTGCCGTGCCGTTCCTTCCGTTACTCTTGCCTTGCCTTGCTTTCCCTTGCCTTCCTTACATTCCGTTACTCTTTCCTTGCCTTGCCGTGCATTGCCTAGCCTTGCGTTGTCGTGCCTTAGCCTTGCCTCGCCTGACCGTGACTTCCCTTGCGTTACCCTTTCCTTGCCTTGCCGTGCATTGCCTAGACGTGCGTTGTTGTGCATTAGCCTTGCCTTGCCTCACCGTGCCTTGCCTTTCGTTACCCTTTCCTTGCCTTGCCGTGCTTTGCCTAGCCTTGCGTTGTCGTGCCTTAGCCTTGTTTCCCCTTGCCGTGCCGTTCCTTCCGTTACTCTTGCCTTGCCTTGCTTTCCCTTGCATTCCTTACATTCCGTTACTCTTTCCTTGCCTTGCCGTGCATTGCCTAGCCTTCCGTTGTCGTGCATTAGCCTTGCATTTCCTGACCGTGCCTTGCCTTGCGTTACCCCATCCCTGCCTTGCCGTGCATTGCCTAGCTTGCGTTGTCGTGCCGTAGCCTTGTTTCCCCTTGCCGTGCCGTTCCTTACCTCACCCTTAACTTGCCTTGCTTTCCCTTGCCTTCCTGGCCTTCCGTTACTCTTTGCTTACCTTCCGTGCATTGCCTAGCCTTGCGCTGTCGTGCCTTAGCCTTGCCTCGCCTGACAGATCCTTGCCTTGCGTTACCCTTTCCTTGCCTTGCCGTACATTGCTAGACGTGCGTTGTTGTGCATTAGCCTTGCCTTGCCTCACCGTGCCTTTCCTTGCGTTACCCTTTCCTTGCCTTGCCGTGCATTGCCTACCTTGCGTTGTCGTGCCTTACCCTTGTTTCCCCTTGCCGTGCCGTGCCTTTTGTTACACTTGCCTTGCCTTGCTTTGCCTTGCCTTCCTTTCCTTCTGTTACTCTTTCCTTGCCTAGCCGTGCATTGCCTAGCCTTGCGTTGTCGTGCCTTAGCCTTGCCTCGCCTCACCGTGACTTCCCTTGCGTTACCCTTTCCTTGCCTTGCCGTGCATTGCCTAGACGTGCGTTGTTGTGCATTAGCCTTGCCTTTCCTCACCGTGCCTTGCCTTGCGTTACACTTTCCTTGCCTTGCCGTGCATTGCCTACCTTGCGTTGTCGTGCCTTACCCTTGTTTCCCCTTGCCGTGCCGTGCCTTTTGTTACACTTGCCTTGCCTTGCTTTGCCTTGCCTTCCTTTCCTTCTGTTACTCTTTCCTTGCCTAGCCGTGCACTGCCTAGCCTTGCGTTGTCGTGCATTAGCCTTGCCTCGACTGACCGTGCCTTGCCTTGCGTTACCCTTTCCTGGCCTTGCCGTGCATTGCCTAGCGTGCGTTGTCGTGCCTTAGCCTTGTTTCCCCTTGACGTGCCGTTCCTTCCCTTACCCTTGCCTTGCCTTGCTTTCCCTTGCCTTTCTTGCCTTCCGTTACTCTTTGCTTGCCTTCCGTGCATTGCCTAGCCTTGCGTTTTCGTGCCTTAACCTTGCCTTGCCTCACCGTGACTTCCCTTGCGTTACTCTTTCCTTGCCTAGCCGTGCACTGCCAAGCCTTGCGTTGTCGTGCATTAGCCTTGCCTCGACTGGCCGTGCCTTGCCTTGCGTTACACTTTCCTTGCCTTGTCGTGCGTTGCCTAGCATGCGTTGTCGTGCCTTAGCCTTGTTTCCCCTTGCCGTGCCGTGCCTTTTGTTTCACTTGCCTTGCATTGCTTTGCCTTGCCTTCCTTTCATTCTGTTACGCTTTCCTTGCCTAGCCGTGCACTGCCAAGCCTTGCGTTGTCGTGCATTAGCCTTCTCTCGACTGACCGTGCCTGGCCTTGCGTTACCCTGTCCTTCCCTTGCCTTGCTTTGCCTAGCCGTGCGCTGTCGTGCATTAGCCTTGCCTTGCCTCACCGTGCCTTGCCTTGCGTTACCCTTTCCTTGCCTTGCCGTGCTTTGCCTAGCCTTGCGTTGCCGTGCATTAGCCTTGTTTCCCATTGCCGTGCCTTTCCTTCCGTTACTCTTGCCTTGCCTTGCTTTCCCTTGCATTCCTTGCCTTCCGTTACTCTTTCCTTGCCTTGCCGTGCATTGCCTAGCCTTGCGTTGTCGTGCATTAGCCTTGCCTTGCCTGACCGTGCCTTGCCTTGCGTTGCCCTTTCCTTGCCTTGCCGTGCATTGCCTAGCTTGCGTTGTCATGCCTTAGCCCTGTTTCCCCTTGCCGTGCCCTTCCTTCCCTTACCCTTAACTTGCCTTGCTTTGCCTTGCCTTCCTTGCCTTCCGTTACTCTTTGCTTGCCTTCCGTGCACTGCCTAGCCTTGCGTTTTCGTGCCTTAGCCTTGACTTACCTCACCGTGCCTTGCCTTGCGTTACCCTGTCCTTGCCTGGCCGTGCATTGCCTAGCCGTGCGTAGCCGTGCCTTAGCCTTGTTTCCCCTTGCCGAGCCGTTCCTTCCGTTAACCTTGCCTTGCCTTGCTTTCCCTTGCCTTCCTTCCCTTCCGTTACTCCTTGCTTGCCTTACCTGCATTGCCTAGCCTTGCGTTGTCGTGCCTTAGCCTTGCCTCGCCTGACCGTGACTTCACTTGCGTTACCCTTTCCTTGCCTTGCCGTGCATTGCCTAGCCGTGCGTTGTTGTGCATTAGCCTTGCCTTGCCTCACCGTGCCTTGCCTTGCGTTACCCTTTCCTTGCCTTGCCGTGCATTGCCTAGCTTGCGTTGTCGAGCCTTACCCTTGTTTCCCCTTGCCGTGCAGTGCCTTTTGTTTCACTTGCCTTGCATTGCTTTGCCTTGCGTTCCTTTCCTTCTGTTACTCGTTCCTTGCCTAGCCGTGCACTGCCAAGCCTTGCGTTGTCGTGCATTAGCCTTGCCTCGCCTGACCATGCCTTGCCTTGCGTTACCCTTTCCTTGCCTTGCCGTGCATTGCCGAGCTTGCGTTGTCGTGCCTTAGCCTTGTTTCCCCTTGCCGTGCCGTTCCTTCCGTTACTCTTGCCTTGCCTTGCTTTCCCTTGCATTCCTTACATTCCGTTACTCTTTCCTTCCCTTGCCGTGCATTGCCTAGCCTTCCGTTGTCGTACATTAGCCTTGCATTTTCTGACCGTGCCTTGCCTTGCGTTACCCTTTCCTTGCCTTGCCGTGCATTGCCTAGCTTGCGTTGTCGTGCCTTAGCCTTGTTTCCCCTTGCCGTGCCGTTCCTTCACTTACCCTTAACTTGCCTTGCTTTCCCTTGCCTTGCTTGCCTTCCGTTGCTCTTTGCTTACCTTCCGTGCATTGCCTAGCCTTGCGTTGTCGTGCCTTAGCCTTGTCTCGCCTGACACTGCCTTGCCTTGCGTTACCCTTTCCTTGCCTTGCCGTGCATTGCCTAGCTTGCGTTGTCGTGCCTTAGCCTTGTTTCCACTTGCCGTGCCGTGCCTTTTGTTACACTTGCCTTGCCTTGCTTTGCCTTGCCTTCCATTCCTTCCGTTACTCGTTCCTTGCCTAGCCGTGCACTGCCTAGCCTTGCGTTGTCGTGCATTAGCCTTGCCTTGCCTGACCGTGCCTTGCCTTCCGTTACCCTTTCCTTGCCTTGCCGTGCTTTGCCCAGCTTGCGTTCTCGTACCTTAGCCTTTTTTCCCCTTGCCGTGACGTTCCTTCCCTTACTCTTGACTTGCCTTGCTTTCCCTTGCCTTCCTTGCCTTCCGTTACTCTTTGCTTACCATCCGTGCATTGCCTAGCCTTGCGTTGTCGTGCCGTAGCCTTGCCTCGCCTGACCGTGACTTCCCTTGCGTTACCCTTTCCTTGCCTTGCCGTCCATTGCCTAGCCGTGCGTTGTTGTGCATTAGCGTTGCCTTGCCTCACCGTGCCTTGCCTTGCGTTACCCTTTCCTTGCCTTGCCGTGCATTGCCTAGCTTGCGTTGTCGTGCCTTACCCTTGTTTCCCCTTGCCGTGCTGTGCCTTTTGTTTCACTTGTCTTGCATTGCTTTGCCTTGCCTTCCTTTCCTTCTATTACTCTTTCCTTGCCTAGCCTTGCACTGCCAAGCCTTGCGTTGTCGTGCATTAGCCTTGCCTCGACTGACCGTGCCTTGCCTTGCGTTACCCTTTCCTTTCCTTGCCGTGCATTGCCTAGCTTGAGTTGTCGTGCCTTAGCCTTGATTCCCCTTGCCGTGCCGTGCCGTTTGTTACACCTGCCTTGCCTTGCTTTGCCTTGCCTTCCTATCCTTCCGTTACTCTTTCCTTGCCTAGCCGTGCACTGCCTAGCCTTGCGTTTTCGTGCCTTAGCCTTGCCTTGCCTCACCGTGCCTTGCTTTGCGTTACCCTTTCCTTGCCTTGCCGTGCATTGCCTAGCCTTGCGTTGTCGTGCCTTAGCCTTGCTTCCCCTTGCCGTGCCGTTCCTTCCCTTACCCTTAACTTGCCTTGCTTTCCCTTGCCTTCCTTGCCTTCCGTTACTCTTTGCTTACCTTCCGTTCATTGCCTAGCCTAGCGTTGTCGTGCATTAGCCTTGCCTCGCCTGACAGTGCCTTGCTTTGCGTTACCCTTTCCTTGCCTTGCCGTGCATTGCCTAGCCGTGCGTTGTCGTGCATTAGCCTTGCCTTGCCTCACCGTGCCTTGCCTTGAGTTACCCTTTCCTTGCCTTGCCGTACATTGCCTAGCTTGCGTTGTCGTGCCTTACCCTTTTTTCCCCTTGCCGTGCCGTGCCTTTTGTTTCACTTGCCTTGCATTGCTTTGCCTTGCCTTCCTTTCCTTCTGTTACGCTTTCCTTGCCTAGCCGTGCACTGCCAAGCCTTGCGTTGTCGTGCATTAGCCTTGCCTTGCCTCACCGTGCCTTGCCTTGAGTTACCCTTTCCTTGCCTTGCCGTGCATTGCCTAGCTTGCGTTGTCGTGCCTTACCCTTTTTTCCCCTTGCCGTGCCGTGCCTTTTGTTTCACTTGCCTTGCATTGCGTTGCCTTGCCTTCCTTTCCTTCTGTTACGCTTTCCTTGCCGAGCCGTGCACTGCCAAGCCTTGCGTTGTCGTGCAATAGCCTTCCCTGGACTGACCGTGCCTGGCCTTGCGTTACCCTCTCCTTCCCTTGCCTTGCTTTGCCTAGCCGTGCGATGTCGTGCATTAGCCTTGCCTTGCCTCACCGTGCCTTGCCTTGCGTTACCCTTTGCTTGCCTTGCCGTGCTTTGCCTAGCCTTGCGTTGTCGTGCCTTAGCCTTGTTTCCCCTTGCCGTGCCGTTTCTTCCGTTACTCTTGCCTTGCCGTGCTTTCCCTTGCATTCCTTACATTCCGTTACTCTTTCCTTGCCTTGCCGTGCATTGCCTAACCTTCCGTTGTCGTGCATTAGCCTTGCATTTCCTGACCGTGCCTTGCCTTGCGTTACCCTTTCCTTGCCTTGCCGTGCATTGCCTTGCTTGCGTTGTCGTGCCTTAGCCTTGTTTCCTCTTGCCGTGCCGTTCCTTACCTTACCCTTAACTTGCCTTGCTTTCCCTTGCCTTCCTTGCCTTCCGTTACTCTTTGCTTACCTTCCGTGCATTGCCTAGCCTTGCGTTGTCGTGCCTTAGCCTTGCCTCGCCTGACAGAGCCTTTCGTTGCTTTACCCTTTCCTTGCCTTGCTGTACATTGCGTAGACGTGCGTTGTTGTGCATTAGCCTTGCCTTGCCTCACCGTGCCTTGCCTTGCGTTACCCTTTCCTTGCCTTGCCATGCATTGCCTACCTTGCGTTGTCGTGCCTTACCCTTGATTCCCCTTGCCGTGCCGTGCCTTTTGTTACACTTGCCTTGCCTTGCTTTGCCTTGCCTTCCTTTCCTTCTGTTACTCTTTCCTTGCCTAGCCGTGCACTACCTAGCCTTGCGTTGTCGTGCATTAGCCTTGCCTCGACTGACCGTGCCTTGCTTTGCGTTACCCTTTCCTTGCCTTGCCGTGCATTGCCTAGCTTGCGTTGTCGTGCCTTAGCCTTGTTTCCCTTTTCCGTGCCGTTCCTTCCCTTACTCTTGCCTTGCCTTGCTTTCCCTTGCCTTTCTTGCTTTCCGTTACTCTTTGCTTGCCTTCCGTGCATTGCGTAGCCTTGCGTTTTCGTGCCTTAGCCTTGCCTTGCCTCACCGTGCCTTGCCTTGCGTTACCCTTTCCTTGCCTTGCCGTGCATTGCCTAGCCTTGCGTTGTCGTGCCTTAGCCTTGCTTCCCCTTGCCGTGCCGTTCCTTCCGTTACTCTTGCCTTGCCTTGCTTTCCCTTGCATTCCTTGCCTTCCGTTACTCTTTCCTTGCCTTGCCGTGCATTGCCTAGCCTTGCGTTGTCGTGCATTAGCCTTGCCTTGCCTGACCGTGCCTTGCCTTGCGTTGCCCTTTCCTTGCCTTGCCGTGCATTGCCTAGCTTGCGTTGTCATGCCGTAGCCCTGTTTCCCCTTGCCGTGCCGTTCCTTCCCTTACCCGCCTTGCCTTGCTTTCCCTTGCCTTCCTTGCCTTCCGTTACTCTTTCCTTGCCTTCCGTGCACTGCCTAGCCTTGCGTTTTCGTGCCTTAGCCTTGCCTTGCCTCACCGTGCCTTGCCTTGCGTTACCCTTTCCTTGCCTGGCCGTGCATTGCCTAGCCGTGCGTAGCCGTGCCTTAGCTTTGTTTCCCCTTGCCGAGCCGTTCCTTCCGTTAACCTTGCCTTGCCTTGCTTTCCCTTGCCTTCCTTCCCTTCCGTTACTCCTTGCTTGCCTTACCTGCATTGCCTAGCCTTGCGTTGTCGTGCCTTAGCCTTGCCTCGCCTGACCGTGCCTTGCCTTGCGTTACCCTTTCCTTGCCTTGCCGTGCATTGCCTAGCTTGCGTTGTCATGCCTTAGCCCTGTTTCCCCTTGCCGTGCCGTTCCTTCCCTTACCCTTAACTTGCCTTGCTTTCCCTTGCCTTCCTTGCCTTCCGTTACTCTTTGCTTACCTTCCGTGCATTGCCTAGCCTTGCGTTCTCGTGCATTAGCCTTGCCTCGCCTGACAGTGCCTTGCTTTGCGTTACCCTTTCCTTGCCTTGCCGTGCATTGCCTAGCCGTGCGTTGTCGTGCATTAGCCTTGCCTTGCCTCACCGTGCCTTGCCTTGAGTTACCCTTTCCTTGCCTTGCCGTGCTTTGCCCAGCTTGCGTTGTTGTGCCTTAGCCTTGTTTCCCCTTGCCGTGCCGTTCCTTCCCTTACTCTTCACTTGCCTTGCTTTCCCTTGCCTTCCTTGCCTTCCGTTACTCTTTGCTAACCATCCGTGCATTGCCTAGCCTTGCGTTGTCGTGCCGTAGCCTTGCCTCGCCTGACCGTGACTTCCCTTGCGTTACCCTTTCCTTGCCTTGCCGTCCATTGCCTAGCCGTGCGTTGTTGTGCATTAGCGTTGCCTTACCTCACCGTGCCTTGCCTTACGTTACCCTTTCCTTGCCTTGCCGTGCATTGCCTAGCTTGCGTTGTCGTGCCTTGCCCTTGTTTCCCCTTGCCGTGCTGTGCATTTTGTTTCACTTGCCTTGCATTGCTTTGCCTTGCCTTCCTTTCCTTCTATTACTCTTTCCTTGCCTAGCCTTGCACTGCCAAGCCTTGCGTTGTCGTGCATTAGCCTTGCCTCGACTGACCGTGCCTTGCCTTGCGTTACCCTTTCCTTGCCTTGCCGTGCATTGCCTACCTTGCGTTGTCGTGCCTTAGCCTTGTTTCCCCTTGCCGTGCCGTGCCGTTTGTTACACTTGCCTTGCCTTGATTTGCCTTGCCTTCCAATCCTTCCGTTACTCTTTCCTTGCTTAGCCGTGCACTGCCTAGCCTTGCGTTTTCGTGCCTTAGCCTTGCCTTGCCTCACCGTGCCTTGCTTTGCGTTACCCTTTCCTTGCCTTGCCGTGCATTGCCTAGCCTTGCGTTGTCGTGCCTTAGCCTTGCTTCCCCTTGCCGTGCCGTTCCTTCCGTTACTCTTGCCTTGCCTTGCTTTCCCTTGCATTCCTTGCCTTCCGTTACTCTTTCCTTGCCTTGCCGTGCATTGCCTAGCCTTGCGTTGTCGTGCATTAGCCTTGCCTTGCCTGACCGTGCCTTGCCTTGCGTTACCCTTTCCTTGCCTTGCCGTGCATTGCCTAGCTTGCGTTGTCATGCCTTAGCCCTGTTTCCCCTTGCCGTGCCGTTCCTTCCCTTACCCTTAACTTGCCTTGCTTTCCCTAGCCTTCCTTGCCTTCCGTTACTCTTTGCTTACCTTCCGTGCATTTCCTAGCCTTGCGTTGTCGTGCATTAGCCTTGCCTCGCCTGACCGTGCCTTGCCTTGCGTTACCCTTTCCTTGCCTTGCCGTGCATTGCCTAGCCGTGCGTTGTCGTGCATTAGCCTTGCCTTGCCTCACCGTGCCTTGCCTTGCGTTACCCTTTCCTTGCCTTGCCGTGCATTGCCTAGCCTTGCGTTGTCGTGCCTTAGCCTTTTTTCCCCTTGCCGTGCCGTTCCTTCCGTTACTCTTGCCTTGCCTTGCTTTCCCTTGCATTCCTTTCCTTCCGTTACTCTTTCCTTGCCTAGCCGTGCATTGCCTAGCCTTGCGTTGTCGTGCATTAGCCTTGCCTTCCTCACCGTGCCTTGCCTTGCGTTACCCTTTCCTTGCCTTGCCGTGCATTGCCTAGCTTGCGTTGTCGTGCCTTAGCCTTTTTCCCCTTGCCGTGCCGTGCCTTTTGTTTCACTTGCCTTGCATTGCTTTGCCTTGCCTTCCTTTCCTTCTGTTACGCTTTCCTTGCCTTGCCGTGCATTGCCTAGCCTTGCGTTGTCGTGCCTTAGCCTTGCCTCGCCTGACCGTGCCTTGCCTTGCGTTACCCTTTCCTTGCCTTGCCGTGCATTGCCTAGCTTGCGTTGTCGTGCCTTAGCCTTGTTTCCCCTTGCCTTGCCGTGCCATTTGTTTCACTTGCCTTGCATTGCTTTGCCTTGCCTTCCTTTCCTTCTGTTACGCTTTCCTTGCCTAGCCGTGCACTGCCAAGCCTTGCGTTGTCGTGCATTAGCCTTCCCTCGACTGACCGTGCCTGGCCTTGCGTTACCCTCTCCTTCCCTTGCCTTGCTTTGCCTAGCCGTGCGTTGTCGTGCATTAGCCTTGCATTGCCTCACCGTGCCTTGCCTTGCGTTACCCTTTCCTTGCCTTGCCGTGCTTTGCCTAGCCTTGCGTTGTCGTGCCTTAGCCTTGTTTCCCCTTGCCGTGCCGTTCCTTCCGTTACTCTTGCCTTGCCTTGCTTTCCCTTGCATTCCTTACATTCCGTTACTCTTTCCTTGCCTTGCCGTGCATTGCCTAGCCTTCCGTTGTCGTGCATTAGCCTTGCATTTCCTGACCGTGCCTTGCCTTGCGTTACCCTTTCCTTGCCTTGCCGTGCATTGCCTAGCTTGCGTTGTCGTGCCTTAGCCTTGTTTCCCCTTGCCGTGCCGTTCCTTCCCTTACCCTTGCCTTGCCTTGCTTTCCCTTGCCTTCCTTGCCTTCCGTTACTCTTTGCTTGCCTTCCGTGCATTGCCTAGCCTTGCGTTGTCGTGCCTTAGCCTTGCCTCGCCTGACGTGCCTTCTTGCGTTACCCTTTCCTTGCCTTGCCGTGCATTGCCTAGACGTGCGTTGTTGTGCATTAGCCTTGCCTTGCCTCACCGTGCCCTTGCGTTACCCTTTCCTTGCCTTGCCGTGCATTGCCTACCTTGCGTTGTCGTGCCTTACCCTTGTTTCCCCTTGCCGTGCCGTAGCCTTTTGTTACACTTGCCTTGCCTTGCTTTGCCTTGCCTTCCTTTCCTTCGTTACTCTTTCCTTGCCTAGCCGTGCACTCCTAGCCTTGCGTTGTCGTGCATTAGCCTTGCCTCGCTGACCGTGCCTTGCTTTGCGTTACTCTTTCCTTGCCTTGCCGTGCATTGCCTAGCCTTGCGTTGTCGTGCATTAGCCTTGCCTGTGCCGTTCCTTCCCTTACTCTTGCCTTGCCTTGCTTTCCCTTGCCTTCCTTGCCTTCCGTTACTCTTTCCTTGCCTTCCGTGCATTGCCTAGCCTTGCGTTGTCGTGCCTTAGCCTTGCCTTGCCTCACCGTGCCTTGCCTTGCGTTACCCTTTCCTTGCCTTGCCGTGCATTGCCTAGCCTTGCGTTGTCGTGCCTTAGCCTTGCTTCCCCTTGCCGTGCCGTTCCTTCCGTTACTCTTGCCTTGCCTTGCTTTCCCTTGCCTTCCTTGCCTTCCGTTACTCTTTCCTTGCCTTACCGTGCATTGCCTAGCCTTGCGTTGTCGTGCATTAGCCTTGCCTTTCCTCACCGTGCCTTCCCTTGCGTTACCCTTTCCTTGCCTTGCCGTGCATTGCCTAGCCGTGCGTTGTTGTGCATTAGCCTTGCCTTGCCTCACCGTGCCTTGCCTTGCGTTACCCTTTCCTTGCCTTGCCGTGCATTGCCTAGCCTTGCGTTGTCGTGCCTTAGCCTTGCTTCCCCTTGCCGTGCCGTTCCTTCCGTTACTCTTGCCTTGCCTTGCTTTCCCTTGCATTCCTTGCCTTCCGTTACTCTTTCCTTGCCTTGCCGTGCATTGCCTAGCCTTGCGTTGTCGTGCATTAGCCTTGCCTTGCCTGACCGTGCCTTGCCTTGCGTTACCCTTTCCTTGCCTTGCCGTGCATTGCCTAGCCTTGCGTTGTCGTGCCTTAGCCTTGTGCCTCACCGTGCCTTGCCTTGCGTTCCCTTTCCTTGCCTTGCCTTGCTTTGCCTTGCCTTGCCTTGTCGTTCCGTTACCTTTGCTTCCCCTTGCCGTGCATTGCCTAGCCTTGCGTTGTCGTGCCTTAGCCTTGCCTCGCCTGACAGTGCCTTGCATTGCGTTACCCTTTCCTTGCCTTGCCGTGCATTGCCTAGCCTTGCGTTGTCGTGCATTAGCCTTGCCTTCCTGACCGTGCCTTGCCTTGCGTTACCCTTTCCTTGCCTTGCCGTGCATTGCCTAGCTTGCGTTGTTTTGCCTTAGCCTTGTTTCCCCTTGCCGTGCCGTTCCTTCCGTTACTCTTGCCTTGCCTTGCTTTCCCTTGCATTCCTTACATTCCGTTACTCTTTCCTTGCCTTGCCGTGCATTGCCTAGCCTTGCGTTGTCGTGCCTTAGCCTTGCCTCGCCTGACCGTGACTTCCCTTGCGTTACCCTTTCCTTGCCTTGCCGTGCATTGCCTAGACGTGCGTTGTTGTGCATTAGCCTTGCCTTTCCTCACCGTGCCTTGCCTTGCGTTACCCTTTCCTTGCCTTGCCGTGCTTTGCCTAGCCTTGCGTTGTCGTGCCTTAGCCTTGTTTCCCCTTGCCGTGCCGTTCCTTCCGTTACTCTTGCCTTGCCTTGCTTTCCCTTGCATTCCTTACATTCCGTTACTCTTTCCTTGCCTTGCCGTGCATTGCCTAGCCTTCCGTTGTCGTGCATTAGCCTTGCATTTCCTGACCGTGCCTTGCCTTGCGTTACCCTTTCTTTGCCTTGCTGTGCATTGCCTAGCTTGCGTTGTCGTGCCTTAGCCTTGTTTCCCCTTGCCGTGCCGTGCCGTTTGTTACACTTGCCTTACCTTGCTTTGCCTTGCCTTCCTATCCTTCCGTTACTCTTTCCTTGCCTAGCCGTGCACTGCCTAGCCTTGCGTTGTCGTGCATTAGCCTTTCCTCGCCTGATCGTGCCTTGCCTTGCGTTACCCTTTCCTTGCCTTGCCGTGCATTGCCTAGCTTGCGTTGTCGTGCCTTAGCCTTGTTTCCCCTTGCCGTGCCGTTCCTTCCCTTACTTGCCTTGCCTTGCTTTCCCTTGCTTTCCTTGCCTTCCGTTACTCTTTGCTTGCCTTCCGTGCATTGCCTAGCCTTGCGTTTTCGTGCCTTAGCCTTGCCTTGCCTCACCGTGCCTTGCCTTGCGTTACCCTTTCCTTGCCTTGCCGTGCATTGCCTAGCCTTGCGTTGTCGTGCCTTAGCCTTGCTTCCCCTTGCCGTGCCGTTCCTTCCGTTACTCTTGCCTTGCCTTGTTTCCCTTGCATTCCTTGCCTTCCGTTACTCTTTCCTTGCCTTACCGTGCATTGCCTAGCCTTGCGTTGTCGTGCATTAGCCTTGCCTTTCCTCACCGTGCCTTCCCTTGCGTTACCCTTTCCTTGCCTTGCCGTGCATTGCCTAGCCTTCCGTTGTCGTGCCTTAGCCTTGCCTTGCCTCACCGTGCCTTGCCTTGCGTTACCCTTTCCTTGCCTTGCCGTGCATTGCCTAGCCTTGCGTTGTCGTGCCTTAGCCTTGCTTCCCCTTGCCGTGCCGTTCCTTCCGTTACTCTTGCCTTGCCTTGTTTCCCTTGCATTCCTTGCCTTCCGTTACTCTTTCCTTGCCTTACCGTGCATTGCCTAGCCTTGCCTTGTCGTGCATTAGCCTTGCCTTTCCTCACCGTGCCTTCCCTTGCGTTACCCTTTCCTTGACTTGCCGTGCATTGCCTAGCCTTGCGTTGTCGTGCCTTAGCCTTGTCTCGCCTGACCCTGCCTTGCCTTGCGTTACCCTTTCCTTGCCTTGCCGTGCATTGCCTAGCTTGCGTTGTCGTGCCTTAGCCTTGTTTCCCCTTGCCGTGCCGTGCCTTTTGCTTCACTTGCCTTGCATTGCTTTGCCTTGCCTTCCTTTCCTTCTGTTACGCTTTCCTTGCCTAGCCGTGCACTGCTAAGCCTTGCGTTGTCGTGCATTAGCCTTCCCTCGACTGACCGTGCCTGGCCTTGCGTTACCCTCTCCTTCCCTTGCCTTGCTTTGCCTAGCCGTGCGTTGTCGTGCATTAGCCTTGCCATGCCTCACCGTGCCTTGCCTTGCGTTACCCTTTCCTTGCCTTGCCGTGCTTTGCCTAGCCTTGCGTTGTCGTGCCTTAGCCTTGTTTCCCCTTGCCGTGCCGTTCCTTCCGTTACTCTTGCCTTGCCTTGCTTTCCCTTGCATTCCTTACATTCCGTTACTCTTTCCTTGCCTTGCCGTGCATTGCCTAGCCTTCCGTTGTCGTGCATTAGCCTTGCATTTCCTGACCGTGCCTTGCCTTGCGTTACCCTTTCCTTGCCTTGCCGTGCATTGCCTAGCTTGCGTTGTTTTGCCTTAGCCTTGTTTCCCCTTGCCGTGCCGTTCCTTCCGTTACTCTTGCCTTGCCTTGCTTTCCCTTGCATTCCTTACATTCCGTTACTCTTTCCTTGCCTTGCCGTGCATTGCCTAGCCTTGCGTTGTCGTGCCTTAGCCTTGCCTCGCCTGACCGTGACTTCCCTTGCGTTACCCTTTCCTTGCCTTGCCGTGCATTGCCTAGACGTGCGTTGTTGTGCATTAGCCTTGCCTTTCCTCACCGTGCCTTGCCTTGCGTTACCCTTTCCTTGCCTTGCCGTGCTTTGCCTAGCCTTGCGTTGTCGTGCCTTAGCCTTGTTTCCCCTTGCCGTGCCGTTCCTTCCGTTACTCTTGCCTTGCCTTGCTTTCCCTTGCATTCCTTACATTCCGTTACTCTTTCCTTGCCTTGCCGTGCATTGCCTAGCCTTCCGTTGTCGTGCATTAGCCTTGCATTTCCTGACCGTGCCTTGCCTTGCGTTACCCCATCCCTGCCTTGCCGTGCATTGCCTAGCTTGCGTTGTCGTGCCGTAGCCTTGTTTCCCCTTGCCGTGCCGTTCCTTACCTCACCCTTAACTTGCCTTGCTTTCCCTTGCCTTCCTGGCCTTCCGTTACTCTTTGCTTACCTTCCGTGCATTGCCTAGCCTTGCGCTGTCGTGCCTTAGCCTTGCCTCGCCTGACAGATCCTTGCCTTGCGTTACCCTTTCCTTGCCTTGCCGTACATTGCTAGACGTGCGTTGTTGTGCATTAGCCTTGCCTTGCCTCACCGTGCCTTTCCTTGCGTTACCCTTTCCTTGCCTTGCCGTGCATTGCCTACCTTGCGTTGTCGTGCCTTACCCTTGTTTCCCCTTGCCGTGCCGTGCCTTTTGTTACACTTGCCTTGCCTTGCTTTGCCTTGCCTTCCTTTCCTTCTGTTACTCTTTCCTTGCCTAGCCGTGCATTGCCTAGCCTTGCGTTGTCGTGCCTTAGCCTTGCCTCGCCTGACCGTGACTTCCCTTGCGTTACCCTTTCCTTGCCTTGCCGTGCATTGCCTAGACGTGCGTTGTTGTGCATTAGCCTTGCCTTTCCTCACCGTGCCTTGCCTTGCGTTACACTTTCCTTGCCTTGCCGTGCATTGCCTACCTTGCGTTGTCGTGCCTTACCCTTGTTTCCCCTTGCCGTGCCGTGCCTTTTGTTACACTTGCCTTGCCTTGCTTTGCCTTGCCTTCCTTTCCTTCTGTTACTCTTTCCTTGCCTAGCCGTGCACTGCCTAGCCTTGCGTTGTCGTGCATTAGCCTTGCCTCGACTGACCGTGCCTTGCCTTGCGTTACCCTTTCCTTGCCTTGCCGTGCATTGCCTAGCGTGCGTTGTCGTGCCTTAGCCTTGTTTCCCCTTGACGTGCCGTTCCTTCCCTTACCCTTGCCTTGCCTTGCTTTCCCTTGCCTTTCTTGCCTTCCGTTACTCTTTGCTTGCCTTCCGTGCATTGCCTAGCCTTGCGTTTTCGTGCCTTAACCTTGCCTTGCCTCACCGTGACTTCCCTTGCGTTACTCTTTCCTTGCCTAGCCGTGCACTGCCAAGCCTTGCGTTGTCGTGCATTAGCCTTGCCTCGACTGGCCGTGCCTTGCCTTGCGTTACACTTTCCTTGCCTTGTCGTGCATTGCCTAGCTTGCGTTGTCGTGCCTTAGCCTTGTTTCCCCTTGCCGTGCCGTGCCTTTTGTTTCACTTGCCTTCCATTGCTTTGCCTTGCCTTCCTTTCCTTCTGTTACGCTTTCCTTGCCTAGCCGTGCACTGCCAAGCCTTGCTTTGTCGTGCATTAGCCTTCCCTCGACTGACCGTGCCTGGCCTTGCGTTACCCTCTCCTTCCCTTGCCTTGCTTTGCCAAGCCTTGCGTTGTCGTGCATTAGCCTTGCCTCGCCTGACAGTGCCTTGCTTTGCGTTACCCTTTCCTTGCCTTGCCGTGCATTGCCTAGCCGTGCGTTGTCGTGCATTAGCCTTGCCTTGCCTCACCGTGCCTTGCCTTGAGTTACCCTTTCCTTGCTTTGCCGTGCATTGCCTAGCCGTGCGTTGTCGTGCCTTAGCCTTGTTTCACCTTGCCGTAGCCTTGCTTGCGTTCCCTTGCTTTCCCTTGCCTTCCTTGCCTTCCGTTACTCTTTGCTTGCCTTCCGTGCATTGCGTAGCCTTGCGTTGTCGTGCCGTAGCATTTTTTTGACCTTGCCATAGCCTTGCTTGCGTTACCTTGCTTTACCTTGCATTCCTTGCCTTCCGTTACGCTTTGCTTGCCTTCCGTGCATTGCCTAGCCTTGCGTTTTCGTGCCTTAGCCTTGTCTCGCCTGACCCTGCCTTGCCTTGCGTTACCCTTTCCTTGCCTTGCCGTGCATTGCCTAGCTTGCGTTGTCGTGCCTTAGCCTTGTTTCCCCTTGCCGTGCCGTGCCTTTTGTTACACTTGCCTTGCCTTGCTTTGCCTTGCCTTCCATTCCTTCCGTTACTCGTTCCTTGCCTAGCCGTGCACTGCCTAGCTTTGCGTTGTCGTGCATTAGCCTTGCCTTGCCTGACCGTGCCTTGCCTTGCGTTACCCTTTCCTTGCCTTGCCGTGCTTTCCCTAGCTTGCGTTGTCGTGCCTTAGCCTTGTTTCCCCTTGCCGTGCCGTTCCTTCCCTTACTCTTGACTTGCCTTGCTTGCCCTTGCCTTCCTTGCCTTCCGTTAATCTTTGCTTACCTTCCGGGCATTGCCTAGCCTTGCGTTGTCGTGCCGTAGCCTTGCCTTGCCTCACCGTGCCTTGCCTTGCGTTACCCTTTCCTTGCCTTGCCGTGCATTGCCTAGCCTTGCGTTGTCGTGCCTTAGCCTTGCCTTGCCTCACCGTGCCTTGCCTTGCGTTACCCTTTCCTTGCCTAGCCGTGCATTGCCTAGCCTTGCGTTGTCGTGCCTTAGCCTTGCTTCCCCTTGCCGTGCCGTTCCTTCCGTTACTCTTGCCTTGCCTTGTTTCCCTTGCATTCCTTGCCTTCCGTTACTCTTTCCTTGCCTTACCGTGCATTGCCTAGCCTTGCCTTGTCGTGCATTAGCCTTGCCTTTCCTCACCGTGCCTTCCCTTGCGTTACCCTTTCCTTGCCTTGCCGTGCATTGCCTAGACGTGCGTTGTTGTGCATTAGCCTTGCCTTTCCTCACCGTGCCTTCCCTTGCGATACCCTTTCCTTGCCTTGCCGTGCATTGCCTAGCCTTGCGTTGTCGTGCCTTAGCCTTGTCTCGCCTGACCCTGCCTTGCCTTGCGTTACCCTTTCCTTGCCTTGCCGTGCATTGCCTAGCTTGCGTTGTCGTGCCTTAGCCTTGTTTCCCCTTGCCGTGCCGTGCCTTTTGCTTCACTTGCCTTGCATTGCTTTGCCTTGCCTTCCTTTCCTTCTGTTACGCTTTCCTTGCCTAGCCGTGCACTGCTAAGCCTTGCGTTGTCGTGCATTAGCCTTCCCTCGACTGACCGTGCCTGGCCTTGCGTTACCCTCTCCTTCCCTTGCCTTGCTTTGCCTAGCCGTGCGTTGTCGTGCATTAGCCTTGCCATGCCTCACCGTGCCTTGCCTTGCGTTACCCTTTCCTTGCCTTGCCGTGCTTTGCCTAGCCTTGCGTTGTCGTGCCTTAGCCTTGTTTCCCCTTGCCGTGCCGTTCCTTCCGTTACTCTTGCCTTGCCTTGCTTTCCCTTGCATTCCTTACATTCCGTTACTCTTTCCTTGCCTTGCCGTGCATTGCCTAGCCTTCCGTTGTCGTGCATTAGCCTTGCATTTCCTGACCGTGCCTTGCCTTGCGTTACCCTTTCCTTGCCTTGCCGTGCATTGCCTAGCTTGCGTTGTTTTGCCTTAGCCTTGTTTCCCCTTGCCGTGCCGTTCCTTCCGTTACTCTTGCCTTGCCTTGCTTTCCCTTGCATTCCTTACATTCCGTTACTCTTTCCTTGCCTTGCCGTGCATTGCCTAGCCTTGCGTTGTCGTGCCTTAGCCTTGCCTCGCCTGACCGTGACTTCCCTTGCGTTACCCTTTCCTTGCCTTGCCGTGCATTGCCTAGACGTGCGTTGTTGTGCATTAGCCTTGCCTTTCCTCACCGTGCCTTGCCTTGCGTTACCCTTTCCTTGCCTTGCCGTGCTTTGCCTAGCCTTGCGTTGTCGTGCCTTAGCCTTGTTTCCCCTTGCCGTGCCGTTCCTTCCGTTACTCTTGCCTTGCCTTGCTTTCCCTTGCATTCCTTACATTCCGTTACTCTTTCCTTGCCTTGCCGTGCATTGCCTAGCCTTCCGTTGTCGTGCATTAGCCTTGCATTTCCTGACCGTGCCTTGCCTTGCGTTACCCCATCCCTGCCTTGCCGTGCATTGCCTAGCTTGCGTTGTCGTGCCGTAGCCTTGTTTCCCCTTGCCGTGCCGTTCCTTACCTTACCCTTAACTTGCCTTGCTTTCCCTTGCCTTCCTGGCCTTCCGTTACTCTTTGCTTACCTTCCGTGCATTGCCTAGCCTTGCGCTGTCGTGCCTTAGCCTTGCCTCGCCTGACAGATCCTTGCCTTGCGTTACCCTTTCCTTGCCTTGCCGTACATTGCTAGACGTGCGTTGTTGTGCATTAGCCTTGCCTTGCCTCACCGTGCCTGTTTCCCCTTGCCTTGCCGTTACCCTTTCCTTGCCTTGCCGTGCATTGCCTACTTGCTTGCCGTTGTCGTGCCGTTACTTGCCTTCCGTGCATTGCCTTGCGTTTTGTGCTTAGCCTTGCCTTCCTCACCGTGCCTTGCCTTGCGTTACCTTTCCTTGCCTTGCCGTGCATTGCCTACTTGCGTTGTCGTGCCTTACCTTGTTCCCCTTGCCGTGCCGTCCTTGTTACCTTGCCTTGCTTTGCCTTGCCTTCCTTTCCTTCTGTTACTCTTTCCTTGCCTAGCCGTGCACTGCCTAGCCTTGCGTTGTCGTGCATTAGCCTTGCCTCGACTGACCGTGCCTTGCCTTGCCTTACCCTTTCCTTGCCTTGCCGTGCATTGCCTAGCGTGCGTTGTCGTGCCTTAGCCTTGTTTCCCCTTGACGAGCCGTTCCTTCCCTTACCCTTGCCTTGCCTTGCTTTCCCTTGCCTTTCTTGCCTTGCGTTACCCTTTCCTTGCCTTCCGTGCATTGCCTAGCCTTGCGTTTTCGTGCCTTAACCTTGTCTTGCCTCACCGTGACTTCCCTTGCCTTACTCTTTCCTTGCCTAGCCGTGCACTGCCAAGCCTTGCGTTGTCGTGCATTAGCCTTGCCTCGACTGGCCGTGCCTTGCCTTGCGTTACACTTTCCTTGCCTTGTCGTGCATTGCCTAGCTTGCGTTGTCGTGCCTTAGCCTTGTTTCCCCTTGCCGTGCCGTGCCTTTTGTTTCACTTGCCTTCCATTGCTTTGCCTTGCCTTCCTTTCCTTCTGTTACGCTTTCCTTGCCTAGCCGTGCACTGCCAAGCCTTGCTTTGTCGTGCATTAGCCTTCCCTCGACTGACCGTGCCTGGCCTTGCGTTACCCTCTCCTTCCCTTGCCTTGCTTTGCCTAGCCTTGCGTTGTCGTGCATTAGCCTTGCCTCGCCTGACAGTGCCTTGCTTTGCGTTACCCTTTCCTTGCCTTGCCGTGCATTGCCTAGCCGTGCGTTGTCGTGCATTAGCCTTGCCTTGCCTCACCGTGCCTTGCCTTGAGTTACCCTTTCCTTGCCTTGCCGTGCATTGCCTAGCCTTGCGTTGTCGTGCCTTAGCCTTGTTTCCCCTTGCCGTGCCGTTCCTTCCGTTACTCTTGCCTTGCCTTGCTTTCCCTTGCATTCCTTACATTCCGTTACTCTTTCCTTGCCTTGCCGTGCATTGCCTAGCCTTGCGTTGTCGTGCCTTAGCCTTGCTCGCCTGACCGTGACTTCCCTTGCGTTACCCTTTCCTTGCCTTGCCGTGCATTGCCTAGACCGTTGTTGTGCATTAGCCTTGCCTTTCCTCACCGTGCCTTGCCTTGTTACCCTTTCCTTGCCTTGCCGTGCATTGCCTAGCCTTGCGTTGTCGTGCCTTAGCCTTGTCTCGCCTGACCCTGCCTTGCCTTGCGTTACCCTTTCCTTGCCTTGCCGTGCATTGCCTAGCTTGCGTTGTCGTGCCTTAGCCTTGTTTCCCCTTGCCGTGCCGTGCCTTTTGTTACACTTGCCTTGCCTTGCTTTGCCTTGCCTTCCATTCCTTCCGTTACTCGTTCCTTGCCTAGCCGTGCACTGCCTAGCCTTGCGTTGTCGTGCATTAGCCTTGCCTCGCCTGACCGTGCCTTGCCTTGCGTTACCCTTTCCTTGCCTTGCCGTGCATTGCCTAGCTTGCGTTGTCGTGCCTTAGCCTTGTTTCCCCTTGCCGTGCCGTTCCTTCCCTTACCCTTGACTTGCCTTGCTTTCCCTTGCCTTCCTTGCCTTCCGTTACTCTTTGCTTACCTTCCGTGCATTGCCTAGCCTTGCGTTGTCGTGCCTTAGCCTTGCCTTGCCTCACCGTGCCTTGCCTTGCGTTACCCTTTCCTTGCCTTGCCGTGCATTGCCTAGCCTTGCGTTGTCGTGCCTTAGCCTTGCCTTGCCTCACCGTGCCTTGCCTTGCGTTACCCTTTCCTTGCCTTGCCGTGCATTGCCTAGCCTTGCGTTGTCGTGCCTTAGCCTTGCTTCCCCTTGCCGTGCCGTTCCCTTCCGTTACCCTTTCCTTGCCTTGCCGTGCATTGCCTAGCCTTGCGTTGTCGTGCCTTAGCCTTTCCTCACCGTGCCTTGCCTTGCGTTACCCTTTCCTTGCCTTGCCGTGCATTGCCTAGCCTTGCGTTGTCGTGCCTTAGCCTTGTTCCCCTTGGTGCCGTTCCTTCCTTACCTTGCCTTGCCTTGTTTCCCTTGCTTCCTTGCCTTCCGTTACTCCTTGCCTTGCCGTGCATTGCCTAGCCTTGCGTTTTCGTGCATTAGCCTTGCCTTTCCTCACCGTGCCTTCCCTTGCGTTACCCTTTCCTTGCCTTGCCGTGCATTGCCTAGCCTTGCGTTGTCGTGCCTTAGCCTTGTCTCGCCTGACCCTGCCTTGCCTTGCGTTACCCTTTCCTTGCCTTGCCGTGCATTGCCTAGCTTGCGTTGTCGTGCCTTAGCCTTGTTTCCCCTTGCCGTGCCGTGCCTTTTGCTTCACTTGCCTTGCATTGCTTTGCCTTGCCTTCCTTTCCTTCTGTTACGCTTTCCTTGCCTAGCCGTGCACTGCTAAGCCTTGCGTTGTCGTGCATTAGCCTTCCCTCGACTGACCGTGCCTGGCCTTGCGTTACCCTCTCCTTCCCTTGCCTTGCTTTGCCTAGCCGTGCGTTGTCGTGCATTAGCCTTGCCATGCCTCACCGTGCCTTGCCTTGCGTTACCCTTTCCTTGCCTTGCCGTGCTTTGCCTAGCCTTGCGTTGTCGTGCCTTAGCCTTGTTTCCCCTTGCCGTGCCGTTCCTTCCGTTACTCTTGCCTTGCCTTGCTTTCCCTTGCATTCCTTACATTCCGTTACTCTTTCCTTGCCTTGCCGTGCATTGCCTAGCCTTCCGTTGTCGTGCATTAGCCTTGCATTTCCTGACCGTGCCTTGCCTTGCGTTACCCTTTCCTTGCCTTGCCGTGCATTGCCTAGCTTGCGTTGTTTTGCCTTAGCCTTGTTTCCCCTTGCCGTGCCGTTCCTTCCGTTACTCTTGCCTTGCCTTGCTTTCCCTTGCATTCCTTACATTCCGTTACTCTTTCCTTGCCTTGCCGTGCATTGCCTAGCCTTGCGTTGTCGTGCCTTAGCCTTGCCTCGCCTGACCGTGACTTCCCTTGCGTTACCCTTTCCTTGCCTTGCCGTGCATTGCCTAGACGTGCGTTGTTGTGCATTAGCCTTGCCTTTCCTCACCGTGCCTTGCCTTGCGTTACCCTTTCCTTGCCTTGCCGTGCTTTGCCTAGCCTTGCGTTGTCGTGCCTTAGCCTTGTTTCCCCTTGCCGTGCCGTTCCTTCCGTT